>NW_012103676.1:239506-252272 GCF_000951045.1 Mandrillus leucophaeus | reverse complement strand
AACCATCATTCTCAGCAAACTATCACAAGGACAGAAAACCGAAACACTGCAAGTTCTCACTCATAGGTGGGAATTGAACAATGCGATCATTTGGACACAGGTTGGGGAACATCACACACTGGGGCCTGTCAGGGTGTAGGGGGCTGGGAGGGAATAGCATTTAGAGAAATACCTAATGTAAATGATGAGTTGATGGGTACAGCAAACCAACATGGCACATGTATACCTATGTATCAAGCCTGTATGTTGTGTTCATGTACCCTAGAACTTAAAGCATAATAAAAAATAATAGTAATAAATAAAAAAAGAAAGGACCCAAGGAAGGTTCACCATGGGGAAGTGAATGTACCTACTCCTGGGGAACAAGGAGGTAAAAAGAAACCAGCAAACTACTCATTAAAGAGAAGCCTTTCAGCTACACCAGGCAGGGTGCCAGGCACAGAGAGGCATCAGCAGAGAGGAGAAGCAGCTCTCCCCCAGGAGCCACAGGGAGAGTCCCTCCTCGCTTCCTCTATTTGCACATCTTTCTGTTCCACCTGGGGAAGCTGCTGATGGTTTTCTAAAACTCATTGCATGGCTGTTTTCACTTCCATTCGACTGCCCTTTGCCTAAGGTTTTCTTTCTCTCTCCAAGGCTGTTGGATTTAGAAGGAGGGGGAGGACGGTTCTAGACAGTCAGACACTGAGGGCGGTTGGAGGTGGACAGAGACAGAGGGAATGGACAGTGTGTGGGATAGAAGGGCTGCCAGAGTCTGGAGACCTGGCCTCTCTTCTCAGTCATACTGCCTCTCCACCTCCCAACCCTGGGCACCTGACTGCCTCTAGCCCTAAAGGTGGCTTTGTGCAAAACAGAAAAAGCTACCCCTTCCTCCAGGCAGATGCAAGCTGTGGACCGCTTGGAAAATCTAGCACAAGCTGTATTTCAGCTCAAGTCATGCTCCTCCTGGGTTCCTCATACAGTGAAAAACCTGTACAACTTCCTGTGGCAATTCTGTTCAAATTACATAACCTCTGTGCCTCTGTTTCCCCATCGGCAAAAATAGGGACTAATACCAGCTGTCCAGCTTGAATTGCATATAGGTTTTCTTTAACTGTTTTATTGTGAAATATATCATACAAACAGAAAAGTGGATGAAACGATGTACAGTGTCCCAGGGATGTTTGAGGGGAATAAAATAATATCAGAGAAGGGACCGTGGGAGTTAACAGTGCTGAGTTAACCTAACTGGTCATCGAGTTGGAGCCTGTGGTCTTCCCACCTTCAGAGGGAGGTCTAGGCTGAGTGTCTGCTCCTGTTCTGAATTGAGTCCCTTCTGGGGACTCAAAGTCAGGGGACTCCAGTAGCTACCGGCTAGGCCACAGAGGGGGCTCAAAGCCGAGCTACAGCACTGGTCCAAGCAAGTGGGAGTTGGGGAGGAGAGGGGGGGGTGTCAGGGAGGGTGAGGGCAGCAGTGAGGAGACAGACCCCTTCCTCCTGCCGGCACCGGTTCCTGTTTTATGGTGTTGGGTTAAGAGCAGCAGCAGAGCCACTGTAGGAGTTGACTGGCAGCTTGCCCTGTCCTCCTCCCTGCTTCACAACAAAGGATGACTCACCTGAGAAGGTGGAGCCTGAATCACTCGCCCATTCAAACATCCAGCGTCTCTCAGTACCACAGGTGAGAACTTCCTGACAGAGTCGGATTGACCTGACCCACTGCCTTGAAGCTATGTGACCTGGAGCATATCACCTTACCCTTCTGAGCCCCAGTGTCTGTATCTGCCAACAGGAGTAATAGGACCTGTCTCATAGGATTGTGTCAGTTTTACCTGAGATAAGCAGCCAACAGACTCCAGCTATGGTTGTGATTGCAAGGGACTAGAACTCAGATCACCCGGCGACTGGGCTCACTGCTTTCCCTAACCCCACGATGGTTCCTAATGGCAGCTTACCACCCTGCCCCTTTGAGAGGAAGCCACTCAAAGAACTTTTTCCTCCAGGTCACACGGGTGATTTTTAATGAGAATCTTCAACAGCTTGAGAAGTTACGTAGGCATGTGCTGAGCAAAGTCACTTGATCCTGGCCTCTTGGAAGAACCCCTTGCCCTACTGACACTGAATGTGGTTGGGAAGAGCCTTATTTCTTAGGAATTTTTTGTTTGTTTGTTTGTTCATTTGTTTGTTTGTTTGTTTTTACAGAAGTCAATCTCTTTTCAGGTCCTTGGGAAAAATGTGTCAAAGACCATAAGGCCGCTGCCCCCAATATTCAACTCAGCTGGCCTCTTGCCTGCTCTGCGTGGGCTGTGTCAGCCCCTCCTTTTAAGCATAGAGGCACAAGGCCTTGGGTATGACAGCTACAAGGTGCTATTCATGGACAGCCATGACTGAGTGGGCTCCACTCCAAAGAAGTGGAGCATTGAAAAGAATCCCCCACTTCCAGCCTGCTAAGTGGGAATAGAGATCATTTAGATGAAGGGGTTCGTATACCTCTTGACGGGGGCTCATCTATGGGTGGACCCAGAGCATTTCTAAAATCCCTGAAATTACTCACAAAATTTTACCTATGTGTCATATGTGAGTGACTTTAGGAAGAGAGTAGAGAGTGTGCATTGGTTTTTAAGAGGGTAGAAGTTATGTGGTCACTTGGAATCAAAGGCCTACTGAAATCAACTGTTAGGTGGATAGAATGGCTGATGAGATGCATCATTATGGGCTTATGAAGAATGCAGAATACTAGGTATTTTTCACTGTATTAAAAAATTTAAAGGAAAAATGTTATAGGCTCTGGGTTATACATCTTTGGCTCAAGGCACAATAGGAGAACTAGGGAGTTTTTATAACTGCTACAAATGAATCCTATTTTTTATATCCACAGGGTAGATATAAGCAAAAATGAGAATCAAAATCTGATCCTATAAGCTGCAGAATTCTTAAAACCATTTATGATGCTTTGAGCACAAATTAGGGCACTAGATTGGTTAAAAAAAAATGGTACCCTGAGAATTAAATTGATAATATTTGGGAGGAGTTAGTTGACTCTGAGTATTCTAAACTCCCAAATCCCACTGATGACCCTCTTGCAGTGGAAATGGCCATTCCTACTCTATCCGAAGAGTGTGATGCTGCCTCTGTTTAAGAGCCCACACTGACCTCACCTGAGGTGGTTACATTGCAAAGGAACATTAATTCTCCTCATATCCCAACGTCTCCCATTGCCTTTAGGCTGCACTCCAGACTCTAGAGTCAGATCAAACTCAAAGTCAGACCCATAAGGGGAAGGGCATAACACTAAAAATAATTGCAAAATTTGCAGATTCATCAGTAAAAACTGGGGTAATGTATTAAATAGATACTGAAAGCACTGTGCACAGGAGGTAGAAGCAGTTGTAGTTCCAGCTGCATCCATCAGTGTGAATGCACTTACTAGACTCTCTGGATTCAGTGTGTTAGAGACAGCTGTGGTTCTAACTGGCTTATTGGGTTGAGTGAGACTGGACTAAATGGTGAGTTACACTGAATGTAGTGTAAATGCCAGAAATTCATTGGTACAATATAAGAGACGAAATTCACAGACATAGGAGGATGGAAGTGTTGGAAGGGACTTATTATGCTAAATAAGATTTAGAGGAGGCTACTTATTTGTTTGAACTGAGCTCTTGCACCAGGCCCAACAAACCAAACCAAACTGGAGTCCCTCTTGCTGAAGTTCCACATCACCAAGCTGAAACTAAGCTGTTAATCTAACTTTCCAAGAAATCAGGAGAGAGAGAGAATAACCAAATCTCCAAACAGGCCAGTTTTAGCCTGCATGATTTTAAAAAGTTATTTCTGCTTTACAAGAAAAGTAACTTTGAAACAACTAACCCACTTTTTGTTACGTTTCTGCTTTCCTCAGCCCTTTTCTGTCTATAAAACCAACCTCCTTTGCTTGGCTCAATGGAACACTCATTGTGTTTTATGAGTTGTTGCCTTATTCTAGAATTGCAGATAAAAACCAATTAAGATCTTTAAACTGAATTTGTTGTAATTTGTCTTTTGACAATCATGTGTGACCTGCTCACCCAACCCTTAACAATATGTTTCCAGAGGGCTCCAGAGACACTTCCTTCACTGGGGCATTGAGAGTTACATTATATTTCCACATGCCCAATTCCTTGAATCAGACTCAATTCCTCTTTCCCTCCCATCCCAGATGGAACTATAAGCAAATCACAGTGATTTTCCCTTCAAAATACATCCATAATCCAAGTGAGGTAGGAGGAGGGCTCAGACACTTGACCAAATTGAGGACTACTTAAGACAGGGTCAAGGTGAAAGCAGCTTTCTATAAGACACCCCACCAGTGTTCCATGTCAGTTTACCATTGCCAAGGCAACACCTAAGATTTACTGCCCCTTTCCATGGCAACACCAGAAGTTACTGCCCCTTTTCTAGAAATTTCTGAATAGCCCATCCCTTAATTTGCATATAATTAAAAGTGGTTATAAATGTGACTGCAGAACTGCCCCTGAGCCGCTGCGCTAGGCACACTGCGTTATGGGGTAGCCCTGCTCTGCAAGGAGCAGGACCTCTGCTGCGGCCATACACTGCCACTTCAATAACAGCTGCTACCACTACCACCTCACCCTTTAATTCTTTCCTGGGTGAAGCTAAGAACTCTCCCTGGCTAAGCCCCAAATTTGGGGCTTGACCACCCTGCATCACAAGTATGTCTTATCAAAACTGCTGCTGTCTCTCCCGGTTACTTACATTAGGTGGCTGGTTTATCTCCCTGACTCTTCTGCTGTTGGTCCCCTTCCTACTACCCTCCACACAACAGTCAGAGTGATTCTGTGTTGTGTTTCTTTTCCAATAACCAATTCTCTAGTTCTCTGGTACCAACTGAGTTTCCTATCATTACTGACAATAACTACCCAGAGTTAGGACAGACCTTCACAAGTTAAGGGTTCTACAAGTTCCTCAAGACTGCCTGTACTTCAGGACCCAGAAACAAGGGCCCAGCAACATATGGGGTCCCCAGACTACCTGCACTTCTTCCTGGTCAACTGCAAATTCAAGAGTTCCCACTACTTCTCTCTCTCCTTCAGTTTGATAATTCGCTAGAGTGATTCACAGAACTAAGGAAAACAAAGGCTATAACTCAGGAACAGCCAAAGGGAAGAGATGCATAGGTGAAGGCATTGGAAGATTAAGGGTGGGGTGTGCAGAACTTCCGTGCCTTCTCCAGGCAGTTGAACTTCCCAGCACATCAATATGTTCATCCACCTGGAAGCTCCCCTACCCTAGTAGTTCCAGAGTTTTAATGGAGCTTTTATTCCATAGGCATGTTTAATTAAATCATTGGCCACTGATGAATGAACTCCATCTCCAGTCCCACTCCTCTCCCTACAGCTAGGGGGTAAGGCTGGAAGTTCTAACCCTCTAAGCATGGGTTGGTTCTTCTGGTGACCAGCCCCATCCTGAAACTCTCTAGGGCTTTTCCACCCCTTGAATCATCTTGTTTACATACAAAAGACACTCCTATCACTCAGCAAATTCCAAAGGTTTTAGGAATTCTGTGCCAGAAACTGGAGAGGAAGACCACATGTATTTTTTATATCACCTTCGGCTAAACCACAAACCATAGTATGTCACAACTCTGTACAAACTCCACATTTCCTTCAGAGTAAAAGCCAAGATTCCCACAATGGCCCATAAAACAATACATTCTGGTCCCCCTGCCCTTCCCCTAACTAACTCCCTTCCAGCCACAAAGGCCTCAAATAATATAGGCAGGTTCCCACTACAGGCTCTGCACAGTTGCTATTTCCTCTAACCAGGCGCTCTGCCCCCAGAAATCAAGATGGCTCCATCCCTCTCTCCTTTTCTCAGAGATCATCTGAGTTGTAAGGCCTTATCTGACCTCCCTATTTAAACTGTGACTCTCTTCTAAGACTCCATTGTTTTATTTTCCTCCAAATCACGTATCACCACCTTGCATAGTATGTGTTTTGTTTTATTATCTAATTCCCTCCACTAAAATGGATCTTCTTCTTCTTCTTGCAGTTTTTTTTAATGTTTTGTTGATGTGTTATAGTAGTACATATTTTAGGGGTATGTGTGATATTTTTATACCTTTATACAATGTGTAATAATCAAATTCATATCATTGGGATATATATCACCTCAAACATTTATCTTTTCTTTGTGTTAGAAATGTTAGAATTCTTCTCAAATGAATTATTGTTAACTATAATTTCCCTACTATACTAGTGAATACTAGAACTTATTTCTTCTATCTAACTGTATATTTTTATGCCTTAATACATTTATGTTTGTACCTCCCTTTCCTTTTCCCTTCCCAGCCTTTGGTGACCACCATTCTATCCTTTCCTTCCATGACATCCACCTTCTAAACTCTCCCATGTAAGTAAAACACATGATGTTTGTCTTTCTGTGCCTGGCTTATTTCACTTAGCATAATGACCTCCAGTTCCATCTATGTTGCTTCAAATGATAAGATTTTTCATGGTCAAATAATATTCCATTCTGCATATGTACATTTTCTTTATCCATTTATTTATTAAGGGACACTTAGATTGATTCCTTATCTTGGGTATTGTGAATAATAAGGCAATAAATATGGGAGTAAAGATACCGCTTTCAGATACTGATTACCTTTCTTTTGGATATATACTCAGCAGTGGAATTGCTGGATCATATAGTAGTTTTATTTTTAGTTTTTGTAGGAACCTCCATACTTTTCCCATAATTGTGTACTATTTTCCTCCCCAACAGTGTATGCATGTTGCCTTTTCTCCACATCCCCACAAGTATTTGTTAGTTTTTGTCTCTTTGATAATAGCCATTCTAACTCAGATGATATCTCATTGTGGTTTCAATTTGCTTTCCCTGATGATTAGGGATGTTGGCCATTTTTCATATATCTACTGGCCATTTGTATTTGAAAGAGATAGAGACACAAAAATCCCTTCAAAAAATCACTGAATCCGGGAGCTGGTTTTTTGAAAAGATCAACAAAATTGATAAACTGCTACAGGACTAATGAAGAAGAAAAAGAGAGAAGAATCAAATAGACACAATAAAAAACGATAAAGGAAATATCACTACTGATCCTACAGAAATACAAAATACCATCAGAGAATACTATAAACACCTCTACACAAATAAACTAGAAAATCTAGAAGAAATGGATAAATTCCTGGACACATACACCCTCCCAAGACTAAACCAGGAAGTTTAATCTCTGAATAGACCAAAAACAGGCTCTGAAATTGAGGCAATAATTAATAGCCTACCAACCAAAAAAAGTCCAGGACCAGTCAGATTCACAGCCGAATTCTACCAGAGGTACAAAGAGGAGCTGGTACCATTCCTTCTGAAACTATTTCAATCAATAGAAAAAGAGGGAATCCTCCCTAACTCTTTTTATGAGGCCATCATCATCCTGATACCAAAGCCTGGAGGAGACACAACAAAAAAAGAGAATTGTAGACCAAAATCCCTGATGAATATCGATGCGAAAATCCTTAGTAAAATACTGGCAAACCAAATCCAGCAGCACATCAAAAAGCTTATCCACCACAATCAAGTCACCTTCATCCTTGGAATGCAAGGCTGATTCAACGTACACAAGTCAATAAACATAATCTATCACATAAACAGAACTAATGATAAAAACCACATGATTATCTCAATAGATGCAGAAAAGGCCTTCGACAAAATTCAACAGCTCTTCATGCTAAAAAATCTCAATAAACTAGGTATTGATGGGATGTATCTCAAAATAATAAGAGCTATTTATGACAAACCCACAGCCAATATCATACTAAATGGGCAAAAACTGGAAGCATTCCCTTTGAAAACCAACACAAAACAAGGATACCATCTGTCACCACTCCTGTTCAACATAGTGTTGGAAGTTCAGGCCAGGGCAATCAAGGAAGAGAAAGAAGTAAAGGATATTCAATTAGGAAAAAAGGAAGTCAAATTGTCCCTGTTTGCAAATGACATGATTGTATATTTAGGAAACCCCATCGTCTCAACCCAAAATCTCCTTAAGCTGATAAGCAATTTCAGCAAAGTCTCAGGATACAAAATCATTGTGCAAAAATCACAGGCATTCCTATACACCAATAATAGACACACGGAGAGCCAAATCATGAGTGACCTCTCATTCACAATTACTTCAAAGAGAAAAAAAATACCTAAGAATCCAACTTACAAGGGATGTGAAGGACCTCTTCAAGAACTACAAACCACTGTTCAACAAAATAAAAGAGGGCACAAACAAATGGAAGAACATTCCATGCTCATGGATAGGAAGAGTCAATATTGTGAAAATGGCCATACTGTCCAAAGTAATTTATAGATTCAGTGCTATCCCCATCAAGCTACGACTGACTTTCTTCACAGAATTGGAAAAAACTACTTTAAAGTTCATATGAAACCAAAAAAGAGCCCTCATAGCCAAGACAATCCTAAGCAAAAAGAACAAAGCTGGAGGCATCACGCTATGTAACTTCAAACTATACTACAAGATTACAGTAACCAAAACAGCATGATACTGGTACAAAAACAGAGATATAGACCAATGGAACTGAACAGAGGCCTCAGAAATAACACCGCACATTTACAACCATCTGATCTTTGACAAACCTGACAAAAACAGGAAATTGGGAAGGGATTCCCTATTTAATAAATGGTGCTGGGAAGACTGGCTAGCTATATGTAGAAAGCTGAAACTGGATCCCTTCCTTACACCTTATACAAAAATTAACTCAAGCTGTATTAAAAACTTAACTGTAAGTCCTAACACCATAAAAACCACAGGAAAAAACGTAGGCAATACCATTCAGGACATAGGCATGGGCAAAGACTTCATGACTAAAACACCAAAAGCAATGGCAACAAAAGCCAAAATAGATAAATGGGATCTAATTAAACTAAAGAGCTTCTGCACAGTAAAAGAAACTACCATTAGAGTGAACAGGCAACCTACAGAATGGGAGAAAATGTTTGCAATCTACCCATCTGACAAAGGGTTCTTTGTAGATCCAGAATCTACAAAGAACTTAAACAAATTTACAAGAAAAAAACAATCCCATCAAAAAGTGGGCAAAGGATATGAACAGACAGTAGGCAAAGGATATGAACAGACATTTCTCAAAAGAAGACATTTATGCAGCTAATAGACATATGCAAAAATGCTCATCATCACTGGTCATCAGAGAAATGCAAATCAAAACCACAATGAAATACCATCCCACACCAGCGAGAATGGTAATTATTAAAAAGTCAGGAAACAATAGATGTTGGAGAGGATGTGGAAAATAGGAATGCTTTTACTCTGTTGGTGGGAGTGTAAATTAGTTCAACCATTGTGGAAGACAGTGTGGTGATTCCTCAAGGATCTAGAACTAGAAATACCATTTGACCCAGTGATCTCATTACTGGGCATATACCCAAAGGATTATAAATCATTCTATGATAAAGACACATGCACACGTATGTTTATTGTGGCACTATTCACAATAGCAAAGATTTGGAATCAACCCAAATGTCCATCAATGATAGACTGGATTAAGAAAATGTGGCACATATATGCCATGAAATACTATGCAGCCATAAAAAGGATGAGTTCCTGTCCTTTGCAGGGACATGGATGAAGCTGGAAACCATCATTCTCAGCAAATTATCACAAGGACAGAAGACCAAACACCACATGTTCTCACCCGTAAGTGGGAGTTGAACAATGAGAACACATGGACACAGGTTGGGGAACATCACACACCAGGGGTGGGGGGCTGGGGGAAGGATAGCATTAAGAGAAATACCTAATGTAAATGACGAGTTGATAGGTGCAGCACACCAACATGGCACATGTATACCTATGTTACAAACCTGCACATTGTGGACATGTACCCTAGAACTTAAAGTATAACAAAAAAAATCTGTTGCAATGGTCATATGGTTTTTGTCCTTGATTCTGTTGATGTGATATACCATGCTTATTAATTTGCATATTTTGAACCATTCTTGCATCCTTGGAATGAATCCCACTTGATTATGGTGAATGATCATTTCATATGTGTTGTTGAATTTGGTTTTCTAGTATTTTGTGCAGGTTTTTTTGTATGTATTCACTGCAGATATTCCTTTTTGTCATGTCCTTGTCTGATTTTGGTACTTAGGTAATGCCAAGCTCATAAGATGAGTTTGAAAAGATTCCCTCTTCTTCAATGTTTTTGAAGAGTTTGAGTAGAATTGGCATTAGTTCCTAAGTGTTTGGTAGAATTCAGCAGTAAAGCTATTAGGTCCTAGGCTTTTCTTTGATGGGAAATATTTTATTATAGCTTTGATCTTATTACTCATTATTAGTTTGTTTGGGTTCTCTATGTCTTCATAGTTCAATATTGGTAGGTTGTATGTGTCCAGGAATTTATCCATTTCTTCTAGGTTTTCCAATTTTCTGGCATATAGTCATATATTTCAAAATAGTCTCTAATGATTCTTTGTATTTCTGTGGTCTCAGTTGTAAAGTCTCCTTTTTCAGTTATGATTTTGTTTACCTGAGTCTTTTTCTTTTTTTCTTAGTCTAGCTAAAGTTTTGTCAATTTTTTTTATCATTTTAATAAAATGGATCTTTCAAGATCCTCTCTTTGTCTTTCATCTTTGAGAATTTGATTATAGTATATCTTACAGTAGTTTATTTGGGCAAACTTGCACTGGTGACCTTTGAAACCTTGATGTATCTGGATATTTATACTTTTCTCAGGTTTGGAAAGTTTTCTTTTATTATTTCTTTGAGTAAGCTTTCCACCCTTTTGTCTTTCTCAGTTTCCTCCCTAACTCCAATAATCTGAATGTTTAATGTCCCATAGATCCTGTAGGCTTCCTTCATTCCTTTATATTCTTTTTTTTTCCTCTCCTCTGAGAAAACTATTTTCAAATAGTTTGTCTCCAAGGTCACTGATTCTTTCTTCTGTTTGATCAGTTCTGCTGTTGATGTTCTCTGTTTCTTTTTTTTTTATTTCATTCATTTCATTTTTTAGCTCTAGGATTTCCATTCCATTTTTTTAAATTATTTTGATATCTCTGTTCAATGTCTCTAATAAATTTTTAATTGATTCTATGTGTTTTCTTGAAGTTTACTGGGCTCTTAAAATAGTTATTTTCAGTTATTTCTCTGAGAGATCACACATGTCTATCACTTTAGGGTCAGTCCTTGGTACCTCATTTTGTATGTTTGGTGATGTCATTTTTTGCTGAATGTTCTTGATGCTTATGGATATGGGATAATATCTGCACACTGAGGGATTAATATTTATTTTAGTCTTTGCAGTCTGGCTTGGCTTGTGGCTGTCCTTCTTCAGAGGGTTTTCCAGGGATTCTAAGCAGACTGACTATTGAATTCCCTGAGCTTTTGACTGCTGCAGACATCTTAGCACTGGAGGATTCTCCAAGCCCCAGGCTTGCCATGAGTTCTGCAGGGACTGCAAGTTAATGTGGCTTTCCAGCCTAGATAGGCCTGCATTCTGGTAATCTTGCAGGAGATTTTTTACTGTGGATGAGCATAGAATCTTTGTTGTTGTGGGGGAATATAAGTGGGTTACCTTCTTTCTGCCATCTTACTTACATCACTCTCTCTTTCCAGTTATATCTTTTTTTTTTTTTTTTTGCCTCAGGTATTATGATACCTTATTAGGAAAATGTACATTAAGGATTGTCATATCATCATTAAGAAATGTCCCCTTTATCATTCTGTAATACATCTTTTTCCTTACTCTGAAGTCTGTCTGAAATTGATATAGCTACTCCAGCTTTCTTTTGATTGGCATAATATATTTTCCTCCATTCTTTTATTCTCTCTTTTAATTGTGGTTAAAAAACACAACATAAAATTTACCATCTTAACTATTTTTAACTGTACAGTTCTGAGCGCTAGGTATATTCATAGCCTTGTGAAACAGATCTCCCAAGCTTTTTCATCTCTATGCCGCATTAAAAAACAACTCCCATTTCCCCCTCCCTCAAACTCCTAGTAACCACCACTATATTTTCTATGTCTATGAACTGACTACTTTAGATACCTCATGTAAATGGCATCACACAGTATTTGTCTTTTTGTGACTGGCTTATTTCACTTAGCATAGTGTCTTCAAGGGTCATCCAGGTTGTAGCATGACAGGACTTCCTTCCTTTTTAAAGCTAATATTCTATTGCGTGTATATTCACCTTTTGTTTATTCATGCATGTATCAGTGGACATTTAGATTGCTTCCACTTCTTGGTTGCTGTGAATGCCACCACTGTAAACAAGGGTGTGCAAATATCTCTTTGAGACACTGCTTGCAATTCTGCTACATATATAACTAGAAGTGGAATAACTGGTTCATATAGTGGTTCTATTTTTAATGTTTTTCGGAGCAGTCATACTTCTTTCCATAGTAGCTGCACCATTTTATAGTCCCAACAGTGTACAAGAGTTCCAGTTTCTCCACATCCTCAACAACACTTGTTATTTTCTGTTTTGTTTTGTTTGATAATAGCCATCTTAGTAGATGTGATATCACATTGTGCTTCTGATTTGCATTACCCTAACAATTAATGGTGTCAAGCATCTTTTCATATGCTTCTTGGCCATTTGCATATCATCTTTGGGGGAATGTCTATTCAAATCCTTTGCCCTTTTTTTTTTTTTTTTTGAGATAGAGTCTCACTCTGTCACCCAGGCTGGAGTGCAGTGGTGCAATCTCAGCTTACTGCACCTCGCCTCCCAGATTCAAGCA
>NW_012103676.1:239120-239456 GCF_000951045.1 Mandrillus leucophaeus | reverse complement strand
CAAGTGTTCTCATTGTTCAATTCCCACCTATGAGTGAGAACATGCGATATTTGGTTTTTTGTCCTTGCAATAGTTTGCTGAGAATGATGGTTTCCAACTTCATCCACGTCCCTACAAAGGACATGAACTCATTCTTTTTTATGGCTGCATGGTATTCCATGGTGTATATATGCCACATTTTCTTAATCCAGTCTATCATTGATGGACATTTGGGTTGTGAATAGTGCCACAATAAACATATGTGTGCATGTGTCTTTATAGCAGCATGACTTATAATCCTTTGAGTATATACCCAGTAATGGGATGGCTGGGTCAAATGGTATTTCTAGTTCTAGA
>NW_012103676.1:234591-239070 GCF_000951045.1 Mandrillus leucophaeus | reverse complement strand
TTGATTGTTTGAAGAGTTTTTTGTGTCTCTATCTCCTTCAGTTCTGCTCTGATCTTAGTTATTTCTTGCCTTCTGCTAGCTTTTGAATGTGTTTGTTCTTGCTTCTCTAGTTCTTTTAATTGTGATGTTAGGGTGTCGATTTTAGATCTTTCCCACTTTCTATTGTGGGCATTTAGTACTATAAATTTCCCTCTACACACTGCTTTAAATGTGTCCCGGAGATTCTTGTGCATGGTGTCTTTCTTTGTTCTCATTGGTTTCAAAGAACATCTTTATTTCTGCCTTTATTTCGTTACTTACCCAGTAGTCACTCAGGAGCAGGTTGTTCAGTTTCCATGTAGTTTTGTGGTTTTGAGTCAGTTTCTTAATCTTGAGTTCTAATTTGATTGCACTGTAGTCTGAGAAATCGTTTTTTGTGATTTCTGTTCTTTTACATTTGCTGAGGAGTGCTTTACTTCCAACTATGTGTTCAGTTTTGGAATAAGTGTGATATGGTGCTGAGAAGAATGTATATTCTGTTGATTTGGGGTGGAGAGTTCTGTAGATGTCTATTAGGCCTGCTTGGTCCAGAGCAGAGTTGAAGTCCTGGATATCCTTGTTAACCTTCTGTCTTGTTGATCTTTCTAATATCGAAGTGGGGTGTTAAAATCTCCCATTATTATTGTGTGGGAGTCTAAGTCCCTTTGTAGGCCTCTAAGGACTTCCTTTAGGAATCCGGGTGCTCCTGTATTGGGTACATACATACTTAGAACAGTTCACTCTTCTTGTTGAACTGATCGCTTTACCGTCATGTAAATTAAAATTGTCCCTTTTGATCTTTGTTGGTTTAAAGCCTGTTTTTTTGAGATACTAGGATTGCAACCCCTGCTTTTTTTTTTTTTTTCTTTTCTTTCCATTTGCTTGGTAGATCTTCCTCCATCTCTTTATTTTGAGCCTAGGTGTGTCTCTGCACGTGAGATGGTTCTCCTGAAACAGCACACTGATGGGTTTTGACTCTTTATCCAATTTGCCAGTCTATGTCTTTTATTTGGGGCATTTAGTCCATTACATTTAAGGTTAATGTTGTTATATGTGAATTTGACCCTGTCATTATGATGTTCACTGGTTATTTTGCCCATTAGTTGATGCAGTTTTTTCATAGCATTGATGTTCTTTACAATTTGGCATGTTTTTGCAGTTGCTGGTACTGGTTGTTCCTTCCACGTTTAGTGCTTACTTCAGGAGCTCTTGTAAGGCAGGCCTGGTGGTGATAAAATCTCTCAGCATTTGCTTGTCTCTAAAGGATTTTATTTCTCCTTCACTCATGAAGCTTAGTTTAGTTGGATATGAAATTCTGTGTTGAAAATTCTTTTCTTTAAGAATGTTGAATATTGGACCCCACTCTCTTCTGGCTTGTAGGGTTTTTGCTGAGAGATCTGCTGTTAGTCTGATGGGCTTCCCTTTGTGAGTAAACTGACCTTTCTCTCTGGCTGCCCTTAACATTTTTTCCTTCATTTCAACCTTGGTGAATATGACAATTTATGTGTCTTGGGGTTTCTCTTCTCAAGGAGTGTATTTGTGTTGGTCTTTGTATTTCCTGAATTTGAATATTGGCATGCCTTGATAGGTTGGGGAAGTTCTCCTGGATAATATTCTCCAGAGTGTTTTCCAACTTGGTTCCATTCTCCCTGTCACTTTCAGGTACACCAATCAAATGTAGATTTGGTCTTTTCACATAGTCCCATATTTCTTGGAGGCTTTGTTAGTTTCTTTTTACTCTATTGTCTCTAACCTTGTCTTCTCACTTTATTTCATTAATTTGATCTTCAGTCACTGATACCCTTTGTTCCACCTGATCAAATCAGCTATTGAAGGTTGTGCATGCATCACGAAGTTCTCATGCCATGGTTTTCAGCTCCATCTGGTCATTTAAGATCTTCTCTACACTGTTTATTCTAGTTAGCCATTCATCTAACCTTTTTTCAGGGTTTTTAGCTTCCTTGCAATGGGTTCAAATATCTGCCCTTAGCGCAGAGAAGTTTGTTATTACCCATCTTCTGAAGCCTACTTCGGTCAACTTCAAAGTCATTCTCCCTCCAGCTTTGTTCCATTACTGATGAGGAGCTGTGATCCTTTGGAGGAGAAGGGGCACTCTGGTTTTTAGAATTTTCAGCTTTTCTGCTCTGGTTTCTCCACATCTTTGTGTTTTTATCTACCTTTGCTCTTTGATATTGGTGACCTACAGATGGGGTTTTGGTGTGGATGTCCTTATTGTTGATGCTGATGCTATTCCCTTCTGTTTGTTAGTTTTCCTTCTAACAGTCAGGTCCCTCAGCTGCAGGTCTGTTGGAGTTTGCTGAAGGTCTCCTCCAGACCCTATTTGCCTGGGTATCACCAGCGGAGGCTCAGTCGGAAATGCAGAAGTCACCTGTCTTCTGCGTCGATCACGCTGGGAGCTGCAGACCTGAGCTGCTTGTGTTCGGCCATCTTGGAATGCAACCTGTTTGTTTTTCCAATTTAAATATGATATCCCTACATGTAGACACTTTTGATCTAGGCCCTGCCTGAGCTTCTTGAATCTGTGGTTTTGCATATCTGTCATTAATTTTTGAAAATTCTCAACCATTATTGCTTCAAATGATTCTGTTGTTTTCTCCTCGTTCTAGAATTCACATTACATATATGTTATGCTTTTTGTAATTGCCCCCTGGTTCTTCGATATTCGGCTTCATTTTTTATTCTTTATTTCCTTTGTATTTCAGTTTGAGGAGTTTTCTAGTCATGTATCTTTTTTTTCCCGTACTTCTGCATGTTTTGGATTTATTTTGCTCTTTTTAAAATTTAGGCTCCTGAAGTGAGAGCTTAGATTATTTGTGTTAGACTTTTCCTCTTTTCTAATGGCATTTTGTACTATAAATTTAAGTTTCAGCACCTTTTTAGCTTTGTTACATGTAGTTTTATATGTTATATTTTCATTTCCATTTAGTTTGGTGTAGTTTTTTATTTATCTAAGAACTTCCTCTTTGATGTGTGAGTTATTTAGAAATATATTGTTTAGTTGTCAAACTCCTGGCAATTTTTCTGTTATATTTATCTTATTGATTTCTAGTTTGATTCTATTGTGGTTAGGAAATATGTTCTTTGGCTATTACTTAAAAATCAAAAAAATAACAGATGCTGGAAAAGTTGTGGAGAAAAGGGAACCCTTATATACTGTTGGTGGGAGTGTAAGTTAGTTCAACCTTTGTGGAAAAAGTATGGCGATTCCTTAAAGAGCTAAAAGCAGAATTACCATTCAACCTAGCAATCCTATTACTGGGTATATACCCAGAGGGATATAAACCATTCTACCCTAAAGACACATGCACAAATGTTCATTGCAGCACTGTTCACAATAGCAAAGACATGGAATCAATCTAAATGCCTATCAATGACAGACTGGATAAAGAAAATGTGGTACATATACACCATGAAATATTATGCAGCCATAAAAAGACAAGATCATGTCTTTTGCAGGAACATGGATGGAGCTACAGGCCATTATCCTAAGCAAACTGACAAACCAAATATCACATATTCTCACTTATATGTGGGAGCTAAATGATAAGAACCTATAAACACAAAGAAGGAAACAATAGACACTGGGGTCTACTTGAGTGGGGATGGAAGGAGGGAGAAGACCAGAAAAGATAACTATTAGGTACTGAGCTTAATACCTGGGTGATGTAATAATATGTACACCAAACCCCTGTGACACATGTTTATCTATGTAACAAGCCTTCACATGTACCCTGAAACCTAAAAAAAAAAAAAAATAAGAAAATACACGTTCTGTATGATTTTAATTTTAAAATTTTGCCGGCATTTGTTTTATGGTTCAGGACATGAACTGTCTTGGAACATGTTCCACAGGCACTTGAAAAGAATCTGTATTCTGCTGTTATGGGTAGAATATGCTACAAATTTGATCCTGTTGGTTGATGGTTTTGTTCAGTTCTTTTATAACTTGCTGCTTTTCTGTCTAGTTGTTCTATTGTGGATTTATGTATTTCTCCTCTCAGTTCTATCAGTTTCTGCTACGTATCTTTTTCAGCTGTGTTGTTTTATGCATATAGTTTTAGAATTCCTATGTTTTGTTGGTGGATTGGCCTTTTTATCATTGTATAATGCCTCTCTCTGTCACTGATAATTTTATGTGCTCTGAATTCTACTTTGTATGATATTAATACAGCCACATCAGCTTTCTTTTGATTAATGCTTACATGGTATATTTTTCCACCATTTTACTTTTACTTTTAATTTGCCTATTTTGTTACATTTGAAGTGAGTTTCTAATAGATTTTGTATACTTAGGTCATGTTTTTTATTCACTCTGCAAATTTATCTTTTACTTGGAGTAGATATACACTATTTACATTCAACATAATTGTTTATATGTTAGGGCTTAGGTCTGTGTATTTACCTTTCTTTTTTTTTTTTTTTTTTTTTTTTTTTTTTTTT
>NW_012103676.1:217805-234541 GCF_000951045.1 Mandrillus leucophaeus | reverse complement strand
TTCACTCTGCAAATTTATCTTTTACTTGGAGTAGATATACACTATTTACATGCAACATATTTTTTTTTATGTTAGGGCTTAGGTCTGTGTATTTATCTTTCTTTTTTTTTTTTTTTTTTTTTTTGTTCGTTCTCTCCATTCTGTTTTCCTTTGCATGTTCTCTTATGGGTCACAGGAACTTTTTTTAGAATTCCATTTTGATTTATCTATGGTGATCTTCAGTGTATCTCTTACTATAGCTTCTTTAATGGTTATTCTAGGTATTATGTGTGTGTGCATATGTGTACACATATATGTATGTGTGTATATGTATACACTAGAGTCATTGTTTTACTAGCTTGTGTGGCATACAAAAATCTTACCTTCCTTTACTTTCTTTTACCCTCCTCTATTTATAATATAATTGTCTTAAGTATTTTCTCTCTATGTATTTAGAATTCAAGAGGATAGCAAAGTGTATTGTCTTAGCCGTATTTTTCCTTACCATGTCCCTTCTTCTTTCCTGATGTTTCTAGATTTCTACTTTATCATTTCCTTTCTGTTTAGAGAATTTGCTTTAGTCATTCTTTGAGGATAGGTCTACAGGCAACAAATTTACTTAGGTTTACCTTGTATGAGAATATCATGTTTTCCCCTTAATTTTTGAAAAATATTTTCACTGGGTATAGGATTGTTGGTTAACAGTTTCGTTTTCTCTTAGCACCTGAAAAATATTGTGCCACTTCCTTCTGACATTCATTATTTCTTTCAGAAAAATGTTGTCGTTCTAATTTTTTCCTAATAGTGAAAATGTCATTTTTCCTTTGGATTTCAAGATTTTTTTTCTTTAGTTCTCAGAAGTTTAATCATGGTGCATCTTGGAATGAATTGTGAAAGTCTATCTTATTTGGGATCTGTAGGTTTATATCTCTTGACAAATTTGGGGACATTTTCAGTCATTATTCTTTAAGTACTTTTTCAGCCATACTCTTCTTTTTCCTCCTTCTGAGACTCCAATGCCACAAATATTAGATCTTTTGTGATAGTCTTTTAGTCCTGAAATCTTATTAAGTTTTTAAATTCTGTTTTCTCTCTGTTGTTTAGATTAATTTCTATTGTCCTCTTTTCACTTATTTTCTCCTCTATTCTCTTCATCTGATGTTGATCTCATCCACTGGGGGTTTTTCTAGTCATTGTGTTTTTCAGTTCTAAAATTGCATTTGGTTGGTTTTTAAGTTTTCTATTTATTTGCTGAGACTTTTTATTTTTTTTTACTTATCACAAGCATATTCATAATTGCCCATGGAAGTATTTTTATCATGACTCCTTTAAAATCTTTGTCAGATAATTCTAAAATTTCTGTCATCTGGTATTAATATGTATTAATTATCTTGTTTATTCAGTTTGAGCTGTTTCTGGTTCTTCTTATTTTGATAAGTAATTTTCAATTGAAAATTTGACATTTTCATATTATGTAATGAAACTCAAGATATCATTTAAAACTTCTTTAAGCTGTATTTTTCTGACACTACTCTGAAAGGGGAAGTAGGGGTGCTGCCCCATTACTACTGGATGAGAGTAGAAGTTTGGGTTTCTCACTCAGCCTCCACTGACACCTGTGTGTTGAGGGCTCTTTGTTATTGCTCAGCAGGACTGTGATTTTCAGCTCCTCACATGGTCTCCACTGACACTAGTGGGGGTGCCCGCATTATCACTAAGCTATAGTAAAGGTCTTGACTCCTCCAGTTTTGATTTGACACCTAACCAATGGGGAGAGGATGACTACCTCGTAACTGCTGAATGTGATGTAAGCTCAGGCATTCCACATAATCTTTGCTGATACACAAAGTATACGGTCCCAGCTCCCTGCTTGTCTTCCTCTGACACCACCTTTTTGGGGTGGTATGGAGTTTCTTTCTACAGCCACACAAGGGTGAAAGTCTAAGTTTCCATTTGCCCTGTGATGGCATGGCAGGGCGGGGCAGGGGTAGTGCAGGGAAGGACAGAGACCATAGATGTTTTTCGTGGTGTTTGGCTGAAGTGAAGAGATCATTGCCTGAATATTTTTTTTCTTTTGAAAGACTTGCTGCTTCTGATAATTTAATAAACAAATTAAATGTTTTAAATTTCTTTTTCTTTTCAGATTCAAAGGTGGGTTTGTTACATAGATATATTGCATAATGCTAAGGTTTGGGCTTCAGTTGAACCCATCACTGGAATAGTGGCCACAGTACCAAATAGGTAGTTTTTCAACCCTTGCCCTACTTCCTCTCTCTTTTGGAGTTCCCAGTGTCTATTGTTCCCATCTTTGCGTCTGTGTATACCCAATGTTTACCTCCTACTTATAAGTGCAAACATGTGATACCTG
This sequence comes from Mandrillus leucophaeus, assembly GCF_000951045.1. Taxonomy (NCBI): domain Eukaryota; kingdom Metazoa; phylum Chordata; class Mammalia; order Primates; family Cercopithecidae; genus Mandrillus; species Mandrillus leucophaeus. The sequence continues at coordinate 232,194 of NW_012103676.1, read as the reverse complement.
GTTTCTTGTTTCTGTTTTTTTTTGTTCATCCAATCTTGGATAAAGAAAATGTGGGACACGTGCACCATGGAATACTATGCAGTCATAAAAAAGAATGAAATCATGCCCTTTGTAGCAACATGGATGCAGCTGGAGGCCATTATCTTAAGCAAATTAACACATAAACAAAAAACCAAATACCACATGTTTTGGGGTATCTAAGTTGATTCGATGTCTTTGCTATTGTGAATAGTGCTGTGATGAACATACAAGTTCAGATGTCTTTTTGATTGAACAATGTATTTTCTTTAGGTTATATGCCCAGTAATGAGATTGCTGAGTCTAATGGTAATTCTATTTTTAGTTCTTTGAGAAATCTCCAAATTGCTTTCCACAGGAGCTGAACTAATTTACAGTCCTACCAAAAATGTCTGAGTATTCCCTTTTCTCCATAATTTTGCCAACATCTGTTCTTTTTTGACTTTTCAATAATAGCCATTCTGACTGGTGTGAGATGGTCTCTCAATGTGGTTTTGATTTGCATTTCTCTAATGATTAGTGATATTGAGCAGTTTTTTTTATATATTTGTTGGTCACTTGTATATCTTCTTTTGAAAAGTGTTTCTTGAGGTCCTTTGCCCTCTTTTTAATGCAGTTGTTTGTTTTTTCTTATCAATTTGTTTAAATTCCTTATAGATTCTGGACTGTTCCCTTGTTAGATGCTTAGCGTGCAAATATTTTCTCCCGTTTTGTAAATTTTCTGTTTTTGTTTGTTTGTTTGTTTGTTTGTTTGTTTGTTTGTTTGTTTTGAGACAGAGTCTCACTCTGTCACCAGGCTGGAATACAGTGGTGCAATCTCAGCTCACTGCAACCACCACCTCCCAGGTTCAAGCGATTCTCCTGCCTCAGCCTCCCAAGTAGCTGGGGACTATAGGTGCACCCCACCATGCTGTGCAGAAGCTGTTTAGTTTAATTAATTCCCAATTGTCAATATTTGTTTTTGTTGCATTTGCTTTTCAGGACTGAGCTATAAATTCTTTGCTTGGTTGTCTAAATATTTTCTATCTTCATGAGCTTCCTAGACCTTCACCGAGGCTTTTGTTGGTTGGTTTGTTTGTTTGTTTGCACTTATTATTATTCATAGGTTGCCAATTTATTCAGCTCCAAGTCTAGGATGTATCAGGCCAAAAGAAAGCCCAGAGTGCCCATCATCATATTGTTCATCAGTCCCAGAGTTCCCTAGCAGGCCTCCCTGCTTCTCTTCATGTTTCTTTGTCTTCTTGTTCTTATTTTATATATAATGTCCAGGGATTTTAATTGTACTTAGAAAGAGGAATAGAGGGCCAGAAGTGGTGGCTCATGCCTGTCATCCCAGCAGTTTGGGAGGCTGAGGCAGGCTGATCACCTGAGGCCAGGGATTGGAGACCAGCCTAACCAACATGGAGAAATCCCATCTCTACTAAAAAAATACAAAATTAGCTGGCCATGGTGGCACATGCCTGTAATCCCAGCTACTCAGGAGGCTGAGGCAGGAAAATCACTTGAACCCAGGAGGCAGAGCTTGCGGTCAGACAAGATCACGCCATTGCACTCCAGTCAGGGTAAAAAGAGCAAAACTCTACCACAGAAAGAAAGAGAGAGAGAGAGGGAGAAAGAAGGAAAGAAAGAAAGAAAAGAAAGAGGAATAGAGAAAAGTACACTTACTGCATCTTCCCAGATATGGAAGAACCACTTTTACATTTGTCTTATTGAGTTGTATGTATAAAAAGCATTTGACAGAATCTAACATCCAGTTATATTTAACTAGATGTTTTATGACTTTTATGACTACAAGTCCTTTTTTAATATTTTTATTATAGTTTTTTCTTTCAGTCTGTGGTCTTTTTCTAAGAGTGTCTTTCGAAAAGTAGATGAATGGGTTTAATTGTGATGAAGTACAATTTATAATTTGGTGTGCTTTTTGTGTCATATTTAAGAAATCTTCCCAAATCCATGGTAACTAAAATTTGTGTCAATGTTTTCAAGGTTTTAACATTGTAGGTTTTACATGTAGATCTATGATCTTTCTTGTATTACAATCCATTGCTGTGTATTTGTATATGCCATGAAGTGAGGGTCAAGGGTCTCCCCCACCCATGAAGCTATTCCATTCTTCAAGAACCATTTGTCAAATATTAAATGGCCACATGTCTGTGGGTCTATTTCTGGACTCTTTTCTGTTCTACTATTCTGTACATCTGTCTTTAGACAAGTGTCACATTATTTGATTCTTGCAGCTTTATAATAGGTCTGGAAATAGGTAGGAAAGTCTTCTCACTGTGTTCTTTTTCTTCAAAATAATTTTGGTTATTTTAGGTCCTTTGTATTTTAACATAAATTTAAAATCAGTTTGTCAATTTCAACAAAAAATGCCTGTAGATTTTGATTGCATTGACTACATACATCAATTTGGGAGGAAATAATGTCCAAATAATATTGAGTCTTCCAGTGCATAGGTATGGACCCCATTTCTTTCTGTTGGCAATGTTTTGTAGTTTTCAGGGCACAGGTCTTCATATCCTTTGTCAATTTTATCCCTAAATGTTTTCATATATTTTGGGGTTATGCTAAGTGGTATCTTTTTTTTTTTTTTTCAGATGGAGTCTTGCTCTGTCACCCAGGCTGGCGTGCAGTGGCATGATCTTGGCTCACTGCAACCTCCACCTCCTGGGTTCAAGTGATTCTCTTGCCTCAGCCTCTGGAGTAGCTGAGATTACAGGCATGCACCACCATGCGTGGCTAATTTTTGTATTTTCAGTATAGACGGGGTTTCACTACGTTGATCAGGCTGGCCTCGAACTCCTAAACTCAAGTGATCCGCCCACCTCGGCCTCCCAAAATGCTGGGATTACCAGCGTGAATCACCATGCCGGGCTGGTATTTGTTTTTAAACTTAAATTGTGATAGTTTATTCTAAGCATATAAAAACAAAGTTTTTTTCCATATTGATCTTGTACTCTGCAACTTTGCTAAACTCATTTATTTGTTCTAACAGATTTTTGTAAATTTCTGCATAGACGGTTATATCATCTGCCAATAAAGACAGTTTACTTATTCCTTTTCAATCTTTTATTTCTTTTTCTTTCTTCTTGTGCTGTCTTAGACCTCCAACAAAATGTTCAACTGAAGTGATGAGGATGGACATTCTTGCTTTGTTCCGTATTGCATGGAGAAAGTATTCAGTTTTTCACCATTAAATATGTTATTAGTTGTATGTGGGATTTTTTCGTAGTTGTTCTTGATCAGGTTAAGTTCCTTTTATTGCAAGTTTGCTGAGAGGATATTATTTTTATTATAACTAGATGTTAGATTTTGTCAAATGCTTTTTATATATTTACTGAAATGATCATGTCATGTGTTTTCTTTTTTCTGTTAATAAGTGTTTATAAGGTGAATTACAGTTCAATTTTCAAATATTTAATGAGCTTTTCATTTCTTACACAAGAATTTTTTTTCTGTATCTATTGAGATTTTTTCATTTCTTTTTTTTAATATAGTGAATTGCATTGATTTTATTTTTAAAATTTGTGTATATTCATGGGGTACTAGCGCCATTTTGTTACATTCATATAGGATTGTGGTGAGGTCAGCGCCTTCAGTGTGTCCATCACTGGAGCAATGCACATTGTGCCCACCAAGTAACTCCATCATTGCCTGCCTCCCACTTACTCCCATCCCTCCGAGTCCTCACTGCTCATCATTCCACGCTCAATTTCCATGTGTACATGTTACTTAGCCCCCACTTAGGAGTGAGAACATGCGGTATTTGTGTGTCTGAGTTGTTTCACTTAATATAATGGCCTCCAGGCCGAGGGTGGCGGATCACCTGAGGTCGGGAGCTCGAGACCATCCTGACCAACATGGTGAAACCCTGTCTCTACTAAAAGTACAAAAATTAGCTGGTTGTGGTGGTGGGCTCCTATAATCCCAGCTACTTTGGAGGCTGAGGCAGGAGAATCCCTTGAACCCAGGAGGCGGAGGTTGCAGTGAGCCAAGATTGTGCCACTACACTCCAGCCTGGGAGACAGAGTGAGACTCCATCTCAAAAAAAAAAGAAAAGAAAGAAAACAGATAATGGCCTTCAGTTCCATCTTTGTTGCTTTGAAAGATGTTATTTCAGAATGCATTTATTTTTGAAAAGAGACTTAGAAGTTATCCTTTGTGGGCAGGGGATTAAGATAACGGCCACTCATAAAATGAGATCTTCCTTTTTCAATTAGAATGATGCCATCCAGGAGTCACAGAAGACAAGTGGCAGCACTTAAAGACCTGAAGCAAGCTGGGCACAGTTTCTGTAATTGGCAGCAGAGCCCAAGAGGTAATTAGAAATATGTGAAATAACATTGGATGGGAGTTATTTAATCATTGGACTCTCTAAGATCAAAACAATGAGTAACTCTATGGTCCCACCTGCTCTGTGTGATTGATCATGCTGTGGATCTAGCGAATAGGACTCTTTTGAGTCATTATTAAAAAAAAAAAAAAATCACAGTCCCTTACTCAATTCCAAGGCTTGAGTCAATTCATAGACCCAGAGCCCTTGGAACAAAAGGAAAACCAGGTAAACATTGAGTAAGAATAGTAAGATAACACAAATGTATACTGAGAATCTTCTTCCTTGCCATGGCCAAGAGGACTAGAGACCAGAGTAACTGACGATTAAGAAAGTGAAAACACCAGAACCATTCAGAAATAATTAGACTCTGACTGTGAGTAAGCACTAGTTCTTGGGAAATTTTAGAGGGCACTATGATCCACTTGTCAAAGTGTGGTAGAAAATTTTCTTCCCATCTCTGTAACTTCAGAGTTGGTTAATTTAGAGGTTTTAAAATTCAAGAGGAAAATACTTCTAACAGGAGGTTACAGCAACACTTCCATTAAGCTGAAAATAGAAAATTCCAGCTGATCATTTTGACCTCTTCATGCTGCTGGATAAACAACCAAAAAAATTATTGTGTTGGTCGAGGTAATTGGTTCTAATGTTCAAGAGGAAATAGGGGTGCTGCTACAATAACAAGAACAAGAAGGAATATTTCTGGAACCAGAAGGTCCTTGAGAGAAACTCCTGGCCAATATTGCACTGGGAACAGTCTCAGTGGGACTGTAAATCCAGATGTAAAAAGAGATTTCATGATCCTTTTCCTCCCTCCCCAACAGCTACTAATGAGTGTGTACATGGCCTAAGCCTAACTGATTGGAAAATCTCTTCTTTTTTTCTTTCTTTCCTTTCTTTCCTTCTTTCTTTCTTTCTTTCTTTTCTTTCTTCTTTCTTTCTTTCCATTCTTTCTTTCTTTCTTTCTCCCTCCCTCTTTTCTCTTTCTTTCTTTCCATCCTTCTTTCTTTTGTTCATTTTTTTTCTTTCTCTCTTTCTTCTTTCTTTCTTTCTTCTTTTTGTTTCTTTCTTTCTTATTTCTCTTTCTCTCTCTGTCTCTCTCATCTTTTAGTCAAAGGTGATAGGATGAAAGAAATGGTTGGAGCTCGGTCACTCTAGCTGGCTATCCTGCAGAGAAAACCACTAGCTGCCCACTAATATCCATGCTCCCATCTCCCATAGTAAGCAAGCCTTCATCAACATTGGACCATACATCTCAGATAATTAGGAGAAAAAGAAATAGACTTATTTGTTCTTACAGCCACTAACTTGAAGGGTTTCTCTCACAATCCTAATACATACCCTAATGGTCAATTAACTTCTATCTTGATCTTAGGCCTGGTGTCCAATCTTTATGCCAATTCAGTGATTTCTATAACCAATATGATAATTACAATTGTAATTACCCGTGGGTAAATGAATAGTACAATCAGTCTTCAGCCATTGCATTAGCTGAAAGGAAATCAGTTGACAGTCCTCTGGAAACAATGCTCTGTCATAGGGGATGCAAGTGTGGCAGAGATTACTGGTTGTTGCCAAATCTGTTTTCTCCTTCTCTTGTAATAATAGATCCCCCACATTTGCAGAATACATGGCTATTCAGCATTCTTTGAAACAAGGTATATGACTAAGTCCTGGCCAATGGAATGTAAGCAGAAGTGATTTGTGCAGCTTTCCAGTTGTGCTCGTAAAAGAGAGGAGAACATCCTCTCCTTACTCTGTCTGGAAAATAAATACAGTATGTGATGCGCTGTACTAGTGTATCAGGGTGGCACAGTAGAGACAGCAAAAAAAAAAAATATATATATATATATATACACACACACACACACACACACACATACACACACACAGCCTGACACCATGGACTGCTATAAGAGAGAGAAAAACTTCTATCTTATTTAAAACACTTTTCGGGGTGGCAGGCAGGGGGGTCTCATTAGAACCAGTATCCTAATTGATGCACATGTGTTCTAATAACAAAACTGAGATGTTGAAAGGGACACTCAAATATGTGGATTAGGTGTCAGGAGAAGGGCTCTGGCTTCCCCAGGGCTGTTTACTTGCTAGGTGAGTTGGGCAAGTCCATTCCCTTCTCTGGATCTCAACTTCTCCATTGGTAAATGCAGCCCCTGACAGCTTGAACAGCCAAGACTAAGATGAGAACGTGCCATACCAAACATAACAATGAAAAAGAAAGTATAGGCACAAGCAAGTCCTGCCACAGGCGAACAGATCCTCGGAAAACATCTTTTGAAATGCATGTAGTCAGGGCAACTCCATGCCCATTTATTTATTTATTTATTTATTTATTTATTTATTTATTTATTATGCTTGGTGTTATTCTCCAAGACATTTGTGTTTTTGAATAAATCTTGCACATTCAGTGCCAAACTTGCATCTGCCTCCTCCTGCTGAGAAGTCATAATGCCATGTTTATGACACCAGCCTCTGTTTCCATGGGGATGATTGTATCAGTGTAATTCCAGCATTATGACTTCTGGGTACGTTTGAGAAGATTGGTGAAAGCAATGAAAAATGTTTAAGTGTACACATTTATTATGATCCCGATAACTCACAGGAATTACACTGCTGAAAATAGAGACAAGGAATCAGACAGATGTCCACTAAAGGCTGAGGTCATTTTTTTCTGATGACTAAAAAGGATGCTTAACCCCTAAGTCCTTCCTTCTTGAAGTCTTTGGTCTGCTTTATTTTAAATGTTTTGTTTTAGTTTTTAATACGACATAATTTCCATTAGGCATCTGTAAGGCTTTTATCTGCTCATTGCCTAAATCTTTCATCTGGATGGGGACTGCATTAAGCTCATCCTGAATAATGGCCTCTATTATTTAAATCCATTATTCAAATTCAATTTTTCTAAGAAGTGATCACTCCTACTCCATCTGCAAATATGAAAATTTAAATGTAAAGGTCTCTCTTCAAATTTTCCACAGGAAAAAAACATGTCATCCATTTAAGTGCATGCTTCAGACACTGAACATTCTGTAAGAAGGCAATTTTAACCTATTTCTTTTTAAGATCAAAATTGAGATTTCAAAAAATTTTGCTAATTACAAAAGTAATTCATGTTTACTGTGAAAAAGAAAATCAAACACTGAAGAATCTGAAGTAGAAAGTAGCTACCCAAAATTCTATCCAAAATTGCTATAACCCACAGAAACATTGTTTTATCTCTATATTTTTCTAAATGTTTAAATATTAAAAACACGAATATTTACATAAATTGAATCATATGATTCTGTGGCAGACAATTTTCCAAAGATGGTCGCAACAATATCCCTCATCCTGCATGCTTCTCTGCAAGTTCCTTGCCACTCTCCCATCAAGAAATGTTATTTCGCCGCCTCCCTGAATCTCAGCAGGACTTTGGATTGCTTCAATCAATAGAATAGAGCTGATACAATGTTATACTAATTTTGTGTATAGCCTTTAACTGGCCTGGCAACTTCCACTTCCTGCTTTTCGGAAGGTAGACATGTTAAGAAGTAGAATTATCCTGAGACCACCATGCTAAGAAGAACTGAAAGATGAGATTCCTTTTTGAGAAGTAATGAAATCAAAGTGCACCAAGGCACTAGAGATGCTTTTCAAATGCAGATTTGTCTGTTGTTTGGTTGGTTTGTTGCTTGACTCTACTCTTACCTACATACCTATCAACACACACAACATGTAAGACTTGTAAGTGAAGAAGCCATCTTGGAAGTAGATCCTTCTCTCCCACCTGATCCGGCTGACTATAACACAAACCACCCAACCGAACCCTTCTTGAGTACTGATCTATTAAACCAGAAGCAGAATAAAAGAGTTACTTTAAGCCCTTAAGTTCAGGCATTGTTTGCACCGTTGACATTTAAATAACCAAAACACATGGTTCGAGCCTTTTTTATTTTAAAACAAATCCATCTCACCTATTTAAGTAGCTCTCATAGTATTCTGTCATATGCATTTACCCTATGTTAACTCAGCCTCAATATATGTACTTTTAGACTATTTTCCATTGTTATTATGCCGTAACAAATATTTCTTTACATTTATCTATATGTATCTGATTGTTTTCAAAAATAAATTCTTCTAAGTCATATTACTGAGCCAAATGAGAATTCAAATATTACATTTTGATATCTTCAGCCTGATTATATTTCAGAAATGTACAAATTTATTCTCACACTAGGAACATGTAAGACTTTCTCTCTCCCACACTTTCATCATCACTGGATTTTATCAATCTTTATCATTTTAGCCAATCTGCTGACATATACATAGTTTCATTTTTATTGTTCATTTCTTATATTTGGTAAGTTGCTGACTTATCAAGTATAAACCATTTCAAAATCATTTTAAAGCTTAGTTTCTTATATAAATAAATAATTTTATAAATGTGTGTCCAGCATACAGATAGTATATAGTATATATTGTATATATTATTGCTATTCACCAGTATTTCCATTCCTTCTTCCCTTCTAGAGGAGCACAAGAGGAACAGATTTTCCTGACTCTTTGAACTTATCTATGACCATGTGCTTTGATTTGGGGGTTGGGGTATGGGGAGAACAAGTTAACATGCATCAATTCCAGATGAAAACCTTTAATTGCTGGTACATAATACTTCATGTTCTCTCTTCCCTGGCTGCAGCCATCCAAAAAATATGTGTGGACAGAAAGAGTCCATAAGACCTAAATGTCCTGGAAGGTGAAGCCAAACTATTGAGAAAATTACCTGAAGAGTCTTCCAGAGGCTGAGACTTCACCTGAGCAAGAAATAAATGCTTCTTACATTAATGCATTGTGATATTGGATTGTTTAAGAATAAGAATAATCTAACCTACCCTGAGTGATATGATATATACGTGTATGATCCTAGACACATTTTTCAAATGCAGATTTGGTTGGTTGGTTTGTAAGTTGCTTGACTCTACCCTTACCTACACATATATCAACACACATGACATAGGTCATCTTAGTAGAAGGGTTTTAAAATCTGATATATATCTTTCTATATTTTTCCTTTATACTCATAATACTATAGAAATATTCATAGTGTGTATGTAAAGTGGGATCCTAGTCTTTGTTTTACAAAAAGAAAGTAGACTATTTTACACCTGTCTCTGTATCTCTCTGTATTTCTTAGTCAGTAAGTGGAACCCATCTTACAACTCTGATTCACTCATTTTACTGATTGCCCAGCAGAATGTAGTACGCATGATGGAGGAGAATTTATTCAACCAGTATTCCCCCATTATGGGCTTCCACTTTGATCTAGCTTTGTGGCATTGAAAACAATGCTGCAGTAAACATCTTAGTGCATTAATACATCCATTAATACATCTACTTTTACATCATGGGTTTTGTTTGTTTGTTTGTTTGTTTGTTTTGGGGCAGAGTCTGGCAGTGTCAGCCAGGCTGGAGTGCAGTGGCATGATCATGGCCCTCTGCAACCTCCACCTCGCATCTCAACCTCCCAAGAAGCTGGGACTGTGGGCACGTGCCACCATGCCTGGCTAGTTTTTGTATTTTTTGTAGAGACGGAGTCTCCCTCTGTTGCCCAGGCTGGTCTCAAACTCCTGGGCTCAAGTGATCCACCCTCCTCAACCTCCCAAAGTGGTGGGGTTGTAGGCATAAGCCACCACGCCTGGCCATCTACTTTTATTTCTATTGGCATTCTCAGGAGAGGCCTGGTAAGGTTAAAGGATACATGTGTTTTTATTTTTCATACATGCCACAAGATTACTTTAGCCAAAGGCTATGACGCTGTGCATTTCCACCAGGAATATGAGAGTATTATATTCTTATATCCCTAAGAGCATTAAGTGTTGTAGCTCTTTCCAATGAATGTAAACTGGAATCTCACTGCTCTTTAAATTTGCATTCTCTTGGCTACCAGTGAATTTAAGCATCTTTTCAGTCATTATCATTTCTCTTATGGCATCTACGTTTCTTGTCCTTGTTAAGAAACTCACTGATGCCTACGTTACAAGATTTTCTTAAAAGAGTTTTTGTTTGTTTGGTTGGTTTTATTTTTTACACTTGCGCATTTCAATCCTAAGAAACTATTTTAAAATTAAGATATTATTTATATAAAATAAAATGCACCTATTTTAAGTGTACAGTGTCAGGCCTCTGAACCCAAGCCAAACCATTGCATCCCCTGTGACTTGCACGTCCGCCCAGAGTACCTGAAGTAACTGAAGAATCACAAAAGAAGTGAAAATGCCCTGCCCCGCCTTAACAGATGACATTCCACCACAAAAGAAGTGAAAATGGCAGGTCCTTGCCTTAAGTGATGACATTACCTAGTGAAAGTCCTTTTCTGGGCTCATCCTGGCTCAAAAAGTTCCCCCACTGAGTACCTTGTGACTCCCACTCCTGCCTGCCAGAGAACAACCCCCCCCCCCTTTGACTGTAATTTTCCTTTACCTACCCAAATCCTATAAAACGGCCCCACCCTTATCTCCCTTCTCTAACTCTCTTTTTGGACTCAGCCCGCCTGCACCCAGGTGATTAAAAAGCTTTATTGCTCACACAAAGCCTGTTTGGTGGTCTCTTCACATGGACGTGCATGACATTTTGGTGCCATGACTTGGATCGGGGGACCTCCCTTGGGAGATCAATCTCCTGTCCTCCTCCTCTTTGCTCCATGAGAAAGATTCACCAATGACCTCGGGTCCTCAGACCCACCAGCCCAAGGAACACCTCACCAGTTTTAAATCAGGTAAGCGGCCCCTTTTTACTCTCTTCTCCAACCTCTCTCACTGTCCCTCAACGTCTTTCTCCTTTCAATCTTGGTGCCACCCTTCAATCTCTCCCTTCTCTTAATTTCAATTCCTTTCATTTTCTGGTAAAGACAAAGGAGACACATTTTATCCATGGACCCAAAACTCCGGCGCCAGTCACGGACTCGGGAAGGCAGCCTTCCCTTGGTGTTTAATCATTGCAGGGATGCCTCTCTGATTACTCATCCACCTTTCAGAGGTGTCTGACCATGCTGCGGAGACACCTGCCTTGGGGTCCTTCACCCTTAGCGGCAAGTCCTGCTTTTCTAGGGGAGAGGCAAGAACCCCGATCCCTTCTCTCCTTGTCTCTATCCCTTCTCGGCTTTCCTGGGGGACAAGAACCTCCCGACCCCTTATTTCCGTGCCCAGACCTCTTATTTTTGTGCCCCAATCCCTTTGCCAAGTAGCAACTTATTTCTGAGTTGCAATTCCTTGCCTCCACTGTGAGACAAACTCCAGCCACATCTCCAGCGCACAAGAACTTCCAAATGCCTGAACCGCAGCTGCCAGGGGTTCCTCCAGAACCTCCTCCCCAGGAGCTTGCTACAAGTGCCAGAAATCTGGCCACTGGGCCACGGAATGCCCGCAGCCCGGGCTTCCTCCTAAGCCATGTCCCATCTGTGCAGGACCCCACTGGAAATCGGACTGTCCAACCCGGCAGCCACTCCCAGAGCCCCTGGAACTCTGGCCCAAAGCTCTCTGACCAACTCCTTTCCAGACCTTCTCAGCTTAGTGGCTGAAGACTGACGCTGCCCCATTGCCTCGGAAGCCTCCTGGACCATCACAGACGCTTTGGGTAACTCTTACAGTGGAGGGTAAGTCCGTCCCCTTCTTAATCAATATGGAGGCTACCCACTCCACATTACCTTTTTTTCAAGGGCCTGTTTCCCTTGCCTCCATAACTGTTGTGGGTATTGACAGCCAGGCTTCTAAACCTCTTAAAACTCCCCAACTCTGGTGTCAATTTGGACAACATTCTTTTATACACTCCTTTTTAGTTATCTCCACCTGCCCAGCTCCCTTATTAGGTCACGACATTTTAACTAAATTACCTGCTTCCCTGACTATTCCTGGGCTACAGCCACATCTCATTGCCGCCCTTCTCCCCAACCCAAAGCCTCCTTTGCGTCTTCCTCTTGTATCCCCCAACCTTAACCCACAAGTATAGCATACCTCTACTCCCTCCTTGGCAACTGATCATGCACCCCTTACCATCCCATTAAAACCTAATGACCCTTACCCCACTCAACCCCAGTATCCATCCCGCAGCAAGCGTTAAAAGGATTAAAGCCTGTTATCACTCGCCGGCTACAGCATGAGCTCCTAAAACCTATAAACTCTCCTTACAATTCCCCCATTTTACCTGTCCAAAAACCCCAATCCCTTCTACAAAGCAACAATTCCTTTCCTTGCTAGGCATGGTTAGTGCAGTCGGAATTCTTACACAAGAGCCAGGACCACGTCCTGTAGCCTTTCTGTCCAAACAACCTGACCTTACTGTTTTAGGCTGGCCATCATGTCTCCGTGCAGCTGCTGCTGTCGCCCTAATACTTTTAGAGGCCCTAAAAATCACAAATTATGCTCAACTCTCTACAGTTCTCATAACTTCCAGAATCCATTTTCTTCCCCCAACCATCGCTCAAAACAACGCTTATGCTGAAAGGTAGCTAAAAAAGCAGCCATCAAAAAGCATCAGATCCCATCGCTCGGACAATGCTTATGCTAATAAGTTAGCTAAAAAATCAGCTAACGTTCCAACTTCTATCCCTCATGGCAGTTTCCTCCTTCACATCAGCCACTCCCATCTACTCCCCCACTGAAACTTCTACCTATCAATCTCTTCCCACACAATGGTTCTTAGACCAAGGAAAATATCTCCTTCCAGCCTCACAGGCCCATTCTACCCTGTCGTCATTTCATAACCTCTTCCATATGGGTTACAAGCTGCTAGCCCATCTCTTAGAACCTCTCATTTCATTTCCATCATGGAAATCTATCCTCAAGGAGATCACTTCTCAATGTTCCATCTGCTGTTCTACTACTCCTCAGGAATTTCTCAGGCTCCCTCCCTTCCCTACACATCAAGCTCAAGGTTTTGCCCCTACCCAGGATGGGCAAATTGACTTTACTCACATGCCTCCAGTCAGGAAACTAAAATACCTCTTGGTCTAGGCAGACACTTTCACTGGATAAGTAGAGGCATTTTCCACAGGGTCTGAGAAGGCCACCGCAGTCATTTCTTCCCTTCTGTCAGACATAATTCCTCGGTTTGGCCTTCCCAACTCTATACAGTCTGATAACGGACCAGCCTTTACTAGTCAATTCACCTAAGCAGTTTCTCAGGCTCTTGGTATTCATTGAAACCTTTACATCCTTTACCGTCCTCAATCTTCAGGAAAGGTAGAACGGACTAATGGTCTTTTAAAAACACACCTCTCTAAGCTCAGTCACCAACTTAAAAAGGACTGTACAATACTTTTACCACTTTCCCTTCTCAGAATTCAGGCCTGTCCTCAGAATGCTACAGGTTACAGCCCATTTGAGCTCCTGGGTGGACATTCCTTTTTATTAGGTCCCAGTCTCATTCCAGACACCAGACCAACTTGTACTGCACCCCAAAAAACTTGTCATCCCTCCTATCTTCTGTCTAGTCATACCTCTATTCACCATTCTCAACTACTCATAAATGCCCTGCTCATGTTTACACTGCCAGTTTACACTGTTTCTCCAAGCCATCACAGCTGATATCTCCTGTTGCTATCCCAAACCACCACTCAAAATTCCCTCTTAAAGTAAATAAATAATCTTTGCTGGTAGGGCTATGCTGAGCCTCCTTGGGCACTCTTTAATTAGATGTCCTAGGTCCTCCCAATTCTTAGTCCTTTAATACCTGTTTTTTCTCCTTCTTTTATTCGTACCTTGTATCTTCCATTTAGTTTCTCAGTTCATCCAAAATCATATCCAGGCCATCACCAATCATTCTATATGACAAATGTTTCTTTTAACAATCCCACAATATCACCCCTTACTGTTATGCCCAGACCGTTTATTCCCCGAAGAAGACCACCAGAGTCCAGAGTCAAAGCTAAGCAGCAAGGATCTTTATTACAGGTTCGAACCTGGAACTCTCCCTCGCTCGAGAAACGAGACGGGCAGGAGAGCTCCCCCACTGAGCTCCGAACAATGTTATATAGTCTAAGAAAAG
>NW_012103676.1:204827-217755 GCF_000951045.1 Mandrillus leucophaeus | reverse complement strand
AAAATCTCTGGTACGTGCAGAAAACCAGGTACTCACAGAACTTACGAAATCTCTGGTATGTGCAAAGATTAGAGAGTAGAACAAGGGTGTAGCAGGTGGGGGGGCAGGTACACATCTATCTTTGTGTCCTTTCATTACCACAAGATCTCCCTTCAGCTTAATCTCTCCCACTCTAGGTTCCCACGCCGCCCCTAATCCTGCTTGAAGCAGCCCTGAGAAACATTGCCCATTCTCTCTCCGTACCGCCTGCCAAAAATTTTCACCGCCCCAACACTTTAACACTATTTTGTTTTATTTTTCTTATTAATGTAAGAAGGCAGGAATGTCAGGCCTCTGAGCCCAAGCCAAATCATCACATCCCCTGTGACTTGCACGTCTGCCCAGATGTCCTGAAGTAACTGAAGAGTCACAAAAGAAGTGAAAATGCCCTTCCCTGCCTTAACTGATGACATTCCACCACAAAAGAAGTGAAAATGGCTGGTCCTTACCTTAAGTGATGACATTAGTGAAAGTCCTTTTCTGGGCTCATCCTGGCTCAAAATCCTTCCCCACTGAGCACCTTGTGACTCCTACTCCTGCCTGCCAGAGAACAACCCCCCTTTGACTGTAATTTTCCTTTACCTACCCAAATCCTATAAAACGGCCCCACCCTTATCTCCCTTCACTGACTCTCTTTTCAGACTCAGCCCGCCTGCGCCCAGGTGATTAAAAAGCTTTATTGCTCACACAAAGCCTGTTTGGTGGTCTCTTCACATGGACGCACATGACATACAGTTTGATGACTGTGGTAATTGTACGAGATCGAATAATCACAGTCAAGAGTTAAAACAGTTCCCCGACCATGTTTTCCTCTGCACCCTGCACCTCCACCCCCTTCCAGGAAATCACTGACCTGCTTTCCATTGTGACAGCTTTGCCTTTTTCTAGAATTTTGTATAAATGGAATCACTCAATATAGACTTATGTTTGATTTTTTTCACTTAGCATAATGATGTTTTTGAAATTCATCCATGATTTTGAGTACATTAATCTTCTGTTACTTCTTAGTACATACCAACTATACATACTATAGAGAAATCACTATTTGTTTATCTGTTCACCAGTTTTTGTCTACTGTAAATTATCAGCTATAAACATATAAAAATACATGTCTCTGTGAACATGTATTTATTTCTCTTGGGCAACTACCTAGGTATGGAACTTCTGGGTCATATGGTAAGGGTGTGTCATTGTTATGCCCAGACCGTTTATTCCCCGAAGAAGACCACCAGAGTCCAGAGTCAAAGCTAAGCAGCAAGGATCTTTATTACAGGTTCGAACCTGGAACTCTCACTCGCTCGTGAAACGAGACGGGCAGGAGAGCTCCCCCACTGAGCTCCGAACAGTGTTATATAGTCTAAGAAAAGTGGGCATAGAGTTATTATACAAATCAGATATATGATTGGCTAGTGTTTGAACAAGGCGATTTGGCTAACTATGATTGGTTCCCGCCATTTCTGATATTTTGGTTCAAACTTTGAGGCGGGAGAGCAGGTTTATGGCAGCAAGAGTTTATCTTACTTAAACACGTCTTGTGACCTTGCCTCAGAACTTACAAAATCTCTGGTATGTGCAAAACAAAATCTCTGGTACGTGCAGAAAAACAGGTACTTACAGAACTTACGAAATCTCTGGTACGTGCAGAGATTAGAGAGCAGAACAAAGGGTTTAGCAATAGGGTGTAGCGGGGGAGCGGGTACGCATTTTTGTGTCTTTGTGTCCTTTCATCATGAAGTTCAAGATACCTTGTTTTCCAAAGTGACTGAACTATTTTGCATTTTAATCAGCAATGAGTGAAACTTACAATTGTTCTACATCCTCATCAACACTTGGTATTGTCAGTATTTTTCAGTTGAGCCATTCTAGTAGGCGAATCATGGTAGTTTTTAATAAGCACTGATGACTAGTGATGTTGAATCTTTTCATATGCTTATCGGCCACTCACATATCTTCATTTGTAAAATGTCTGTTCACAAATTTGGTCCTTGTTTTACAAAACCTTCCTCCCCGTCCTTTTTCTTGGGGAGTGGGGACAAAGTCTTGCTCTATCACCCAGGCTGGAGTGCAGTGGCACAATCTCAGCTCACTGCAACTTCCGCCTTCCAGGTTCAAGTGATTCTTGTGCCTTAGCCTCCTGAGTAGCTGGTACTACAGGCGTGCATCACCACACCTGGCTGATTTTTGTATTTTTAGTAGAGACGGGGTTTCACCATGTTGGCCAGGCCGGTCTCGAACTCCTGACCTCAGGTGATCCACCCACCTTGGCCTCCCAAAGTGCTGGGATTATAGGCATGAGCCATGGTGCCTGGCCTATGAATATCTTTCTGCCAGTCTTGATTGCTATAGATTTGTAGTAAGTCATAAAATCAGATAGTTTAGGTCTTCTAAATTGATTCTTCTTTTTCAGATTATATTAGCTATCTAAATTCTTTTTATGTAAATTTTTAAAACTACTTGTCAATTTCTTCCAAAAGTCTATTGGTTTTTACTGTTCTCAGAGCCAGGAGCATCCCAGATGCAGAGTCCAGAACTGGGGGGATGTGGTACTGAGGGACCCCAGAGCAGATGGAGTAACAAGGAGGGGATTTGCCGTCCTGCTTAAAGCATCTGATGAATCTAACAAAGTATATTAAAGAAAGTGTCTCAAGACACTGGACATCAGGTAAAGTGAGCAGGCATACCTGAGAGATGGGATACAAATTAGATGAGCCCAACCTTTGAGATGCTCGCCTAGCTATGGCCTGGAGAGCATTTCCAGACACAGCACACGGACAGGCAACCCAGGAGGAGCACAAGAGTCTCCCTCTGCTGAACTAGGATGGGGCATGGGGGGCCCCAGGACTGAGGCTGCTACAATTCACAAGGCAAGAAACTGAAGAGAAGAGAGCCGCAAAGAAATAGAACTCCAGAGATCCACAAAAGTTTCAATACTCTTCAGCATGTGCATGTGAGAAAACTATCAAAAGGATTAGAGGGAAAAATCCCTACCCGGGGTGGGAATAGTGCCTGTTCATACCATCTGGAGTGGAAAATCTTCATAATTACAGGGATTGGTAGAATATTCAAGAGTCTTACCTCAAAGTGGAGAAAATTTTACCTTAGACTAAATGTTGCTCTGCTCTCTCCTTACAAAGCTCAAAGGAAGACCCAACAGGATGAAATTGTTTCCAAGTCACTTAACTACATCCTAGAATGAACTCAAGTATATTTATAGGAATACAACAATGTACAGTACTCAACAAGAGAAATTTCAAGAAGCTTGGCACACATTGAAAAATAACGAGGCATGCAAAGAAGTAGGACAAATGCAACCATAATAGAGAAAAAAGTCAATCAAATGGACCCAGTAATGACACTGATGATAGAGTTAGTAGACAAGGCCATTAAAACAGTCATTATAACTGTGTTCCATATGTTTGAGAAGCTTGAACATGATAAGCAGAGACATGGAAGATAAGAAAACACTCAAATTGAACTATTTTTTCCCATCTTCTTTTGTTCATCTTTGTTGTCATTTTATTTCTCATTCTGTCTTCAAATCCATTTCCCTTTCCTCTGTCATAGCATTTGGATTTTCATTTCATTCAGTGATTTTTTTTTTATTTCAGAGGTTGTATTTTTCTAGAATTTTGTAATTCTAGAATTTTTATTTCTCTTTATCTGCTGAGAGTTCTTTTTCTATGCTAAGATTTTCACTGACAATATGTTTTGTTTTACTTCACTGAGAATACTTAGAAGAGTTACAGTCTCTTGAGAATATGTTCTATTTTCTTAGTTCTACGTATGTTAATGTTGGATTATATCCTAGATATTAGGAATGTTAGGTGAAAAATTTTGGTTCTGTTATTTGTTCTCTTATAAGTGTTTTTTCCTTTGTTTTAGCAGATAGGTTTGTTGCCTAGGCTTAACCTTCAAACTCTGCTTCTTGAACAGTGTCAGTGGCTGTAACCTCAGTTCAGATCTTTCGTCTTTAACTGAGCTGCTTTGAGTCTTCTGCGTAGGTGTGGTTTGAGAGTCTGTCAGACTGGGTACACAGAATGACCCCCACCACCACAATTCTCTTAAGTGTTCGTGGTAGTCCAGCTTCAATTTTCTGGTTCCCCAGGCCAGAAAGAAGGGAGGTTTGTCCACATGCACCCCAACAGCTGCTGTGTGCACTGTATGGAGCCACAGGGACGGGACCTTTCCTGGACAACTTCTCATCTCCCCTCTCCAAGTAGGTGGACACTTCACATTGGTGTCTGTCTGCTTCTCTTCCTCTCCCACACTTTCAGGTAATTACGTTTGTATTATGTTCAGGTTTAATATCTGCTGCTCCATAAGAGGGAGGGTGGGTGGGTTACTCAGCTTGGCCTTCGTCCATCATAACTGGAACCTGGACCGGGGAGAAATGTATTTTTGGAAAGAGTATTAGATGAGAGTCAGTAAGCTGGATGGCAAAATGTTCTAACACATTTATTACATAACTTATCTTTTCCCCATGGAGTTAACCAGTTTTGTCATATGTTAAATTCTCAAGTACTGGTACTTACTTTAAAGTCTCTTTTCTATTTTCCTGGTCTGTTTATTCCAACACAACTATAACATCGATTTTAAAACAGTGACTTACTGTATAATCTTAAAAGGTGAATTTTCCATCATGGTTATTCTTCACAGCTTTCTAGTTTATTCCTAGGTACTTTTTTTTTATACATATCCTAGGATTATTCATCCAGATTTTTAAAATATTTCTAGCAGTAATTGGAATTACATGAGGTTTACATATTTATATAGAAAAAACTAATACTTAAAATAAGTCATCCCTTTCAAGAACAAGTTTCTTGGGGAGACCTTCCTATTATCAATATGATTTTCTAATTATCTTCAAATGGTCCCGAACCTTTAAAATAACATAAATTTTATTCTAAACACTATGTAACCTGTCTTTTATAAATAATGCTTTCACATTTTTGTGTACTGCTTTTTAGGGAAATGTAATTTTTTAAATATTATTCATATCCAGTCATCTTTCCAAAATTTGATAGCTTTTTAAAAAACAATTAAAAAATCCTCATAAACCAACCTTTGAATTTTCTGAGTTTATAGATAACCATTAGCAAAACATAGCTGTAACTCTTTTTTTCTGATATTTATACCACTTTTATTTCATGTTTTGCATTGTTGCCATTTTTACAGACTTAATACTAAATAGTGACCACACCATATACCCCTTATCAATTGTCAGATTAATCAAAATGAGTTTATTTGCTGTTCATTTTTGCTGTTGGAATTTTTAGATTATGATTTATTTTCGTAATTCAAGTAGTTTCTTTTTGTGGCTATTTCACTCAGAATTTTAATAGCTACTGAATTTTATTAAATATTTCTGTACCTGTTAATATAATGTGACTTTCTCCTTTACTGCATTATTATAATGGATTACACTGATAGATTATAATATTAACCTTGCATTCCTTGAATAAATCATATTTAGTTATTATTTTATACACAAATTCTGAAAGTATTAGCAAATAGAGTTTAGCAATACTTCTATATTCATAAGGAATATTGGTTTAAATAAATTTTATATAAGAATTATCACGATTACATTGGTGTTCAAATTGTGCTGGTTTCATAACATGAATGCACGAGGTTTGCATTTTCTGTGGCCTGAAATATCTAAATAACATTGGAATGATCTATTCTTTAAAGAATAAATTCATCTTGATAATGGTACCAATTATAGAACTTGAATCAACTTTGAGGTTTTCCTATGGCCATTAGTTTATTCAAGTTTTCCAATTTCTGAGTAAAATTTAGTGATTTTTATTTTGCTAGGAACTATCTTTTTCCTTTGGGTGTTAAATCTGGATAACAGAGTTGCACACAGTATTATTTTGTAATTTTTAAAATGGTTATAGTCCCTTGTGCATTCCAAATCTTGCCTATTTTTGTCCTCTTTTTCTTGCCTTAATTAAGCTTGCAAATGTTTCTGATTTACTGGTTTTTTTCAAAGAAACTATTTTTTGGATTTATCTTTTCCTTTTTCTGTTTCATTATTTGAACTTTGATCTCTATTAATTTCCTCTTCTTCCTTAGTTTATTCCATTCCTTCTTCTAACTTTATGTAATGAATATTTTGTTCCTTTCATATTTTTGGCTTTCTTTTTTTAAAATGAAGGTATTTAAAGCTCTAGATTTTAGAGAGTTCAGCTTTTGATGGGTTCTTTCATTTTGTCTGTGATTTTTTAAAAAATTCTTCTCTAATTCAAGGGTTTTCTAAAAATATGCTTTTACTTTCCAAATAAGATTTTTCTTTATTATTGTTCTATTATTTACTGCTAATTTTATTGCATTATTGGAACTGCCAAGTAAAAAGGGGTCCCTGGAGAATCTCCCACCCAGCTGAGCACTAAGAGGACGGGGTGGAGCCTTGGTAAGTTTGTGCTTTGCAGGAGGGAGGAGCCTGGCCTCTCCTGTTGCTGGGAGGTGACCTGAGATTCATTCGCTGAGGTGGAGAGCCTGTTAGGAGGATTCCATCTCACTCTGCTAAGCTGTTTTTCCTTGTTCTTTTTCACCCAATAGATTCCACTCCTCACCCTTCTATGTGTTCACGAGCCTAATCTTTCCTGGTTGTGTGATGAGAACCCACTTCTATCTACAACATTATAATCAGAGAACGGTCAGAAAAATTTAAGGTTTTCTTCATGGTCAAGACCGTTTTTTAAACATGTATTCAGACAGAGAAAAAACTCCTTTTGTATTCAAATGATGCAAAGTTCTACATGCAATTATCATATCAAGATTGAGTGTGACCCAAATTCCCTTTCAAATGATTTTTTTTTTAAATTTTGCTCAAAGGTACACTGGAACCAACTGGAAGAGCGCTAAAATGTTAAAGCTGGAACATTTTGAGCAACAAAACAAATAAAGTAGTATAGAGTGATAGCCTAATGTGTAAAATAAATAACCATGAATTCATTCTGATATAAATAAATGATTGAATAAATAAATGATTGGGGGAAAATAGATAATTCTCCCTGGAGAATTCCAAATAATCTACATGGCAACTCTAGCCTTGAGTATATATGGAAACTAACTACCCACCTCTTCAGTGTGGGCTGTGCCTAGTGACTTCCTTCCACAAAGTATAGAACAGACGGGGGAAGGTTGGAGAGCAACCTTACAGTGGAGAAACATGACAGATGCTGCTTCATCCAGGTGATCAGGGTTAGCATCCGCATGATAACTCATGCTAATAATATGTCCCCTTGATATAATGTACTGGGAGTGGCACTTGACCTCTGCAGTACTCTCCCAAAAACTCCAGTCTAATCATGAGAAAAAATATCAGACAAATATCACTGGAGGGGCCCTGCAAACTATCTGACTAGTACTCGAAACTGTCAAGGTTGACACATCAGCAAAAATATCAGAATAAGGACCTGCCAAAGCTCTCTCTCCATAAATGCAATTTTTAAAACTGGCAAAAATCGTCAAAAGTCAACTCTTTCAAAACCCTGGAAATTAGTGTCAGGCTTGCAGCAACTTTGAAAGCATTTAGCCAAAATTAAGAACAAACAAACAAAAACTCTGAATCTCAATAAGAATAGCAAGCTTTGTGGCATTTTAGCTTCTTATTTCCATTCCCCATTCCACAGCACTGGGGAAGCCTTGAAAAATAAGAGCCTGCACTCCTGGTGTAAGAAGGGGCAGAATGCACTTGTAAGTGGGAGCTGAGTGATGAGGACACATGGACACATTGGGGGCACAACACACACTGGAACCTTTCTGAGGGGAGGGGATGGGGGTAGGGAGAGCATCAGGAAGAATAGCTAATGGATGCTGGGCTTAATACCTGGGTGATGGGATGATCCGTGCAGCACACCACCATGGCACATGTTTATCTATGTAACAAACCTGCATATCCTACACATGTACCCCTGAACTTAAAATAAAAGTTGGAGAAAAAAAGAAAGGAGAAGAATGGGGCTGGAACTCTTTCTCAAAGCCTCAGTACCAAAGAGAAGTCATTATTTGACCATTCTAGTTGTTTCTTGGAAGACCCCACTCAAAGGTTTGTCTTTATTTGACTTCACTAGAATGATCCCAGTGCTAGAAGTTTCTCTCTTGAAGACACTTGTGAAATGTTTTAAAATTGTGGCTGCTTCAGGCAATGGATAACAGTTGGGGCAAACAATAGACTAATCCATAGCTTAAAAGGAAAGGCTGAGGAATGAGATTTCCATAGATACCAAAAGACCATGGACTAGACATGGGGCTGTGCATATGCTCAGGAAAGACCTGAGACAAGGCTCTAAGCTCTCAAAGCAGAATGATTTTGAGGCTTTGTGAAAGCAGCAAGTGAAAGCTGAGGCAGAGTTGTAAATTACCTTGCTGAGTTTTGAAGCTGTGCTTCAACATGCACTCAGAGCCCACTGGCAAATACACCGAGACTTATTGGCTCCAGGCATTTAAGGTAATGTCTGTCTAATCAGCTGACCACTAAGCTAATCAAGTAGAGACTTCAGTGTTCACATATGAAAAAGACTTTAGAGGATTCATTCAGAAGTCACTAAATAGGAAATACAAACTACAACAAGCAGTGCCAGCAAACCCTGGGTAATGGAGAGAATCTGATTTCAAGAGTTACCATATTTATTATTTGAAATGTCAAATTTTCAACAAAAAATTATGAGATGCACAAAAGAATCTATGATCCATACACAGGAATCAAATGAAAATTGTCTCTGAGGAAATCCAGACATTGGACTTACTACACTAGCTATTTTAAATATGTTCAAAGAGTAAAACAAACAAACAAAACATCATGTCTAAAGAACAAAAGGAATCAGAAGAGCAGTGTGTCAGCAAAGAGAAAATATCAATAAAGGACAGTAATTATAAAAAGGAACCAAGTAAAAAAGCTGGAGTTAAAAGTGTAACTGAAATGAAAAAGTCACTAGATGGGCTCAATATAAGATGTAATGCTGATGTAAGCAGGCAGAAGAATCAGTAAATGTGAAAACAGCTAAATTAGTATTATTCATTCTGAGGAATAGAAGGAAAAAAGAATGTAGAAAAATGAACAGAGCCTCAAAGACCTGTGGAACCCTGTCAAGCACACCAACACAAGCATAATGAGAGTCTCAGATGGAAAGAGGGAGAGAGGAAGAAGGAGAAGAAGGGATGGGCAAGGGCAGAAAAATATTTAAATAAATAACGAGTGAAAACTTCCCAAATTTAACAAAAGACATTGAATCTATACATCTAAGAAACTCAGTGACCTCTACATGGTATAAACTCAGAGATTCACATCTAGACACACCTTAAATGGTCAAAAGACAAAGAGGGAATATTGAAAGCAACAAGAGAAAAGTGACTCTTAACAAATAAGGAATCCTCAATAGGATTAATAGCTGATTTCTCATCAGAAACCTTGGATATTAGCAGCCAATGTGATGACATATTGAAAATGCTAAAGACAAACACTGTTAATCAAAAATTCTATATCCAGAAAAACTCTTTTGAAAAATGAAGGGGAATTCTAGACATTTCCAGTTAAACAAAAACTGGGAGAGTTCATTACTAGTGATCTGCTCTACAAGAAATACTGAAGAAAGTCCTTCAGGCTGGAATGAAAGGACGTAGGACAGTAACTCAAATCCACATGAAGAAATAAAGCGTTATCAGTAAAGTTAACCACATAGTTAAATATAAATGACATTTTAAATGTATTTTTTGTTTGTAACTCCATTTTTTTCCTGTCTGATTTAAAAGACAACTGCATAAGGCAATAATTATAAACCTGAGTTAATGGGTACAAAGTGTATAAAGATGTAATTTTGGACAAAAACATAAAGAAAAGGGGAAAAGAGATATATAGGAGCAAAGTCTGTATACATTATTGAAAATAAGTTGGTATTAAGCTGAATTCTCTTGTTATAAATTAAGATTTTAATGGTAATTTTCAGGGCAACCACCAAGACAAAACTCAAAAACATCTATAGTAAAAGAAGTGACAATGGAATTTAAAAGATTCACTGAAAATATCTAGCACAAAAGAAGGAGGTAATAAAGGAAATGAGAACCAAAAAATACACGGAATATAGAATACAAGTAGTAAAATGGCAGACATAAATCCTACCTTATCAGTAACTACATTAACTGTACATGAATTAAACGCTCCAATTAAAGATATAGATTGGCTGAATGGATTTTTAAAATATGATTCAACTATATGCTACCTACAAGAGACGCATTTTACATTCAAAGATGAATAGGTTGAAAGTAAAATATAAAGAAAGCTAAACCATGAAAACAGTAACAAAAAGAGAGCTGGAGTTGCTATACCAATATGAGACAAAATATTCTTTAAGACAATACTATTACTAGAGACAAATTGTAACAACTTATTTAGGAATGTGTTGTTTACTTTCCAAATATTTGTGAATTTTTCAAATTTCCTTCTGTTATTGATTTCTAATTTCACTCCATTGTGGTCAGAAAACATACTTTGTATTATTTCAATTCTTTTAAATCTACTGAGACTTATTTTATGGCCCAACGTGTATTCTATCCTGGTAAATGCTCTATACACACTTGCAAAGTGTATGTATTCTGCTGTCATTGAGTGGACAGCTATATAAATGTATGTTAGGTCTGGTTGGTCTATAATGGTGTTCAGGTTTTATATTTCCTTTTTTATCTTTTACTTAGTTGTTCTACCCGTTATTGAAAATGGAGTATTGAAATCTCCAACAATTCTGCCATTGATGAGAGAAATAGCAGAAAGAAGGAAATAATAAACATTAAAGTGAAACTAAATTAAGAGTGGAAAAAAATATAAATCAATGAAACCAAAACTAGTTATATGGAAAAATCAACAAAATTGAAAACTTTGATCTAGACTGACCAAGAAAAAGAGAGTAAAATTACTAAAATCAGGAATGAAAGAGGGGACATTACTATCAACCTTACAAAACCAAAAGAATTATAAGAGGATACTATCAACAAATGTATATCAACAAACTATATAACTTAGGGGAAGTTTGTCTCTCTGTAGAAAGAAACAAACTACCAAAACTGACTCAAAAATAAATAGAAAATCAGAATAGACCTATAATAAATAAAGAGATTGAGTTGGTAACCAAAACACTTACCAGAAAGTAAAGCCCAGAACCAGGTGGCTTCTTTGATGAATTCTACTAAACATTTAAATAAATGAATTCACACCAATTCTTCACAAAGTCTTTCAAAAAAATAGAAGAGGGAGGCCAGGCACAGTGGCTCACACCTGTAATCCAGTGGTTTGGGAAGCCAAAGCAGGAGAATTGCTTGAGGTCAGGAGTTCAAGACCAGCCTGGACAACATCGTGAGACCTTGTCTTTACAAAAAATTTTAAAATTAGCCAGATGTGGTAGCAAGCACGTGTAGTCCCAGCTACTCAGTTGGCTGAGGCAGGAAGACCACTTGAGCCCAAGAGTTTGAGCCTGCAGTGAGCTATGATTATGCCACTGCACTACAGCCTGCATGACAGGGCAAGACCCTGTCTCTCTTAAAAAAAAAAAGAAAAAAAAAAAAAAAGAAAGAAGGAAGATTCATTATCCTAATACCAAAACAAGACAAAGACATCACAAGAAAAGGAAATTATGTGGAAATGGATGCAGAGTTCCTCAAAAAATTAGTAGCAAACTAAATCCAGCAGCATATAAAAAGGATTATAAATCCTGACCAACTAGAATTTATCCCAGGAATCCAAGGTTGGCTCAATATCTGAAAATTAATCAAAGTAATACATTTCATCAATAGAATAATAAACAAAAACCAAATGATTACCTCAATAAATGCTGAAAAACATTTGACAAAAATCCAACACCCTTTCACAACAAACTAGTTTTAGGGTTCAGAAAATGATACCCCAAAGTAAAGGCCTCAGAGCCAGCCTCAGAAGGAAGGTTTCTCTCTGACCTTCTACCCTCTTTCTCTCCAGCAAGCCATGGGTAGAATTCCTCTTTCCCAAGGTGGATCATAGAACCCTTTTTCCTGGAAGCCATTTATAAAACATAAAAACATTACTCTAATCTTCCCCCCACCTTTCTGTGTAAAAGCTGGCCATAAAGAAGTTATCTAACCTACCTTGTTTGATAGTAGATTATAAGACCCCTATTCTAGAAAGGGATGCCTCATACCTGAGAAGAATTAATTCTGTATAGAGAGGCCAAGAAGAATCTGAACAGACAGGCCTTGCTGGGTGTCCCCACCTCAATCTACTAGCATTACATCAGAGCCTTGATGTTTAATCATATTTCTATACTGCTATTCTTTCTTTATCAAATCTAAGCATAAAAATGGGTAGTTCTCCCTGTATTTTGGGGTCTTTATTCTAAAGCCTCCAGTGTTATATAAAACTATAATTAAATAAGTCTGTTATGCTTTTCTCTTTTTAACCTGTCTTTTGTTATAGGAGTGTTGGCTGTGACCCTTATGATGTTGGGGGAAAGGAATAGTCTTTTTACCCCTAGACTAGGAATACAAGGGCCCTTACTTAACCTGATGAAGGGCATCTGGAAACCCACAGTTTACATAATACTTAAAGGCAAAAGACTGAGTGCTTTCCCCCAAATCAGAAATGAGACATGGATGCCCACTCTCACCACTTCTATTCAATATTGTACTGGAGGTTCAAACCAGGTGATTGGTCAAGAAAAAGAAACAAAGGGCAACCAGACTGGAAAGGAAGGATTAAAACGATTTCTATTCATGGATGACATGATCTTAGAGAAAACTCTAAAGCATCCACAAAAAACTATTAGCACTAATAAATGAGTTCAGCAGGGGTGCAGGATACAAGATCAAAATGCAAAAATAATTGTGTTTCTCTACTCCTTCTTTCTTTCTCTTTTCTTTT
>NW_012103676.1:193998-204617 GCF_000951045.1 Mandrillus leucophaeus | reverse complement strand
TGGTCTCAAACTCTTGACCTCAGGTGATGCACCCACCTCAGCCTTCCAAAGTACTGGGATTACAGGTGTGAGCTACCATGCCTGGCCTATACTCTTCCAATGAGAAATCCAAAAGTGAAATTAAGAAAAGCAATTCCATTTACAATAGCATAAAAAAGAATAAAATACTTAGAAATAAATCAAACAAAAGAAATGCAAGATATGTACAATGAAAACTATAAAACATGATGAAAGAAATTAGCCTAATTATTCCTAATAATCAAAAAGTGAAAATCACCCAAATGTCTATCAACTGATGAATGTATAAACAAAATAGAGTATATATACATGTACAAATTAGAATGCTATTCAGCCATAAAAAGGACTGAAGTATGATACCTGCTATACTATGAATGTGTCTTTAAACCGTTATGCTAAGTGAAGAAAATTCAGTTACAAAAGGCTACGTATCATATTATTGTATGTATTTAAAATATCCAGATTAGGCAACTCTATAGAGATGGAAAGTAAATTAGTTGTCGCCCAAGGCTGAGGGGATGAGGTGACTGGAGGGTAATAAAGGGTACAGGGTTTCTTTCTAGGGTGATTTAAATGTTTTTAAATTGATTGTGATGATTATTTCACAACTCTGTGAATAAAAAACTTCAAATGGATGAATTGTATGACATGTGAATTATATCTCAATAAAGATGTTACCAAAAAATAAACAACTGTCAAGGTCATCAAAAACAAGGAGAA
Source organism: Mandrillus leucophaeus (assembly GCF_000951045.1). Classification (NCBI taxonomy): domain Eukaryota; kingdom Metazoa; phylum Chordata; class Mammalia; order Primates; family Cercopithecidae; genus Mandrillus; species Mandrillus leucophaeus. The sequence goes on along the minus strand of NW_012103676.1, from coordinate 203,879 downwards.
ACTGTCACAGCTAAGAGGAGACTCAGGACACTTGATGACTTACTATAATGTGGGATCCTGATGGGATCATGCAATAGAAAAATTAAGGAAATGTGAAAAAAGTATGTATTTACTTAATAATAATCTATCAACATTGGCTCATTAATCACAATAAATGTACCATCCGATTGTTAAGACGGTAACAATAGCAGAAACTGCCCATGGGATACTATCTTTGCAATTTTTCTTTTATCTAAAACTGTGCTAAAATTAGAGTTTATTTATTTATTTAGAAACAGAGTATCATTCTGTCCCCCAGGCTTTATAGTAGTGGCACAATCTCGGCTCATTGCAACCTCCACTTCCTAGGTTCAAGCGATTCTCCTGCCTCAGACTCCCGAGTAGCTGGGACTGCAGGTGTGAGCCACCACACTCAGCTAATTTTTGTACTTTTAGTAGCCACCACGCCTGGCCAAGTTTATTTTTAGAAAGACATCTTTGCAATTTTGAGAGAGGTGCTTGAGAAGTCCATTTAATTACATTTGTATCAATTCTCCTTTGCTTTACATATTTAGTTGCTATTGGTTTTGGTGCACACAGATTTGACTTATTCACACATCATAGCTTTTATCAGTAGCTTTTTATGTTGTTCAGTGCTCTTTCCCCTAAATCTCATGTTAATTTTAATAAGGCTATTTTAGCAGCCCCATGGCACACATGGTTTCTGCGTGGCCACAGTGAAGTGGCATCTTTGGTACTCATTCACCTTCTCTCCTCATCATAGACTACTTTGGAGTCTCCAGCACTTTAAGACTTCGGGAACTTTTTTGCTTAACCTGTGTCCCCACCGCCCAGTTCATAAATTTGCTGAATACTTATTAGAATCCCCCACATCCCTTCTATTTCAAGGATTTTTGCCTTTGCTCACTCGTGTTTCATGACAGCAACCTCTCCACATCCATCCATAGTGCTTTTGTTATTTGCCTTATTTTTCTGGTTTCCCACAACTTGAGTTCTCTGTTCTTTGCGGGGGGCGGTTAGTGATTTCTTAACTATTTTCTTCAGATGGAGCATGTGGGTGATATACACCAACGTTTGCATAAAAAGAATATTTTTAGATTCTTTTTTAACATTTTATATCCACTTTTAAACCCTTCACTACTTCAGAAACCAAAGGAATCCTGACGTTTATGAACAATTGAAGAAGGCGTTAATGAAGAGAGATCGCGATTCAAACTGTCTTTCTATCCCTTGATTTCTGCAGAAGAGTGGGAAGATCTGTTTCCAGTCTGGGAAAGTGGAGGTTTTTCTCTTCCTTGAGAGACTCAGAAATCTCCAGGAGTGGGCCGAGTGCAGTGCCTCATGCCCGTAATCCCAGCACTTTGTGAGGCTTGGGTGGGTGGATCTCCTGAGGTCAGGAGTTTGAGACCAGCCTGGCCAACATGACAAAACCCTCTCTCTGCTAAAAATACAAAAATTAGCTGGATGTGATGGCGCACACCTGTCATCCCAGCTACTCCGGAGGCTGAGGTAGGAGAATTGCTTGAATTCGGGAGGTGGAGGTTGCAGTGACCAGAGATTGCACCACTGCACTCCAGCCTGGGCAACAGAGTGAAACTCAGTCTCAAAAATGAAAAAGAAATAAATCTCCAGGAGTGAAGGCAGAAATTGAAGGAGCAGCCAGAAAGTGTTTAATGCAGATGTTAATTAAGTAGAGGCCAGCTCAGCCTGTTGGAAAGGGAGTTGAGGGTAAACAGAACAGAGGCTCTGGGAAAGGAGCCAGCCAAGCCAGCCCAGGTGATAAGAGGTAGACCGTCCTTTTTTTGCTCTCACCTCAGAGCCCTCACCACACAAGGCCTGGTTTTTCAAATAGCCTTCCTTACAGATAAAAGCCATGCCTCAGTACAAATGAATTCTTGCTCTGATACCACTCAGATGTATTTTAAAGCATTGTTACAATAGACTGATTCCACAGTAAAAGGGAGGAAGGCGGGGGTGAGAGAAAGGAGCCCAGAAGTTTCCTTGTCTGTCTCTATGTGAGTCCACCAGGCCTTTGTAACAATCACATTTAACTTGAGAGTATCTGGAAGAATGGGCCATTTTTTGTTTTCCAGAGAGAATGACCAGCACCTACAGATTTAATAGATACAGAGAAAGACTAAACATAACATTTAGGATCTCTGACAAGTTTAACTGAAGATTGCACCCCAGGACAAGTGGGGTGAGTTACTTTGCTATTTCCTCCTATATAGGATATAATTTTTAGTACAATCACATTTTCTCAGATCTCAAGGAAGAGCCCCAGGGGATATTTTTAATTATAAGGTAGACTTAGCATTTGGCCCTGTGTATTATGAAACATCTTTGCCGACGTCAGGTAGTTGAGTCCTAGGACCAGATGGGAGCATTCATACGGGCTTATATGAGGCACTTCAGTTCCTCTTATCCTCAAATCTGCTCTCACCTCATCATCTGAATGTACAACATCTGTGGCTTTGTTCTCCCTCACACTCTCTGATGGGAAGGTGTATAATTCGATCCATTGTACATTAAAGGTGTTTCGTTAGGATGATCATTTAAAATACACACACAAAAAGGCACACTCCAGGGTGCCACATATTAAACATTTTATCTTTTCTCTTTAAAACAATCAGAGCTAAATGTTTTTACGGATAATCCCAGACCTCATTATAGGGGAGTAAGCGCACACTCTTATAAACCATCCTTTCTCAATAACCTGGTTTATGAATATCTTCCTCTGCTCTCTTCCCATTTTCACATTTAACCGAGTTTCCTACCTTTTGAAATTCAGCGGAATCTTCTCTGTCTTGTGTAGCCTTGGCTATATTCTCCTGACCTCAGATCCAGAGACGATTCCTGTGGGTTATCTACCTAATGCCACCCACAACATGAAAGCTGGCCTGTAGCCGGCTGTCAGGAGCTGCTGCCTTCGTGTGATTATCATGCTCTGCCTGTCTTTTGGAAAGGGAAAAAAAAAATCAGTGAAGCACTGCTGGTCTTGCTGCATCTTCAAGCATTATTACTATTATTATTATTATTGAGAAATAGTTGACTCTGCAATTGGACAGATTCTCCTTCAAAAGGCAAAGATGCCATAGAAGCAAAGGAGTTGAGACACCTCGTTGTCTATCCCCTGCCTCTGGGATGGGCTGGGACCATTCTAGAATTTCAGAGCATTCATTCTCTCCACATAGGATGGCTCGAAGTTTATGCTTAATTGCAATAAGTTTCCTTAACATAGCAGAAGCTTCGCCAGACATTCTCCAATTCTCCCAGTTAACAGCGGTGCCCCTCCTCCTCCACCAGGCTGAGCCATTATAATCTCTTCCTCAAGAATATGGATTGAGAATGTATAGCAAGACCCCTAGTATGTAAACGCAGGTACTGCTGCTGGCTGTGTTTTCTACTGTGTGGGCTGGAGAACGAGGAAGCAAAGACACAGGAGGAGGAGGATGTGCAGAGAGGAGTGAGATGAAAGCAAAGAAAGGGTCCCCCTTGCTGACAGCCACGCCCCTCCCTGGTTCCATTCTTCCCTGAAAGCCTTGCTGCATCATGGGTCCATGAGTACAGTTCTGTGCTTACAATTCTCCCTTACTTATTTTGTTTTTGTTTTTGTTTTTTGAGACACGATCTCACTCTGTTATCCAGGCTGGAGTGCAATGGTGCAATCTCAGCTCACTGCAACCTCCACCTGCCAGATTCAAGTGATTTTCCTGCCTCAGCATCCAGAGTAGCGGGGACTACAGGTGTGCACCACCACACCCAGCTAATTTTTTGTAGTTTTAGTAGAGATGGGGTTTCACCATGTTGGTCAGGCTGGTCTCGAACTTCTGACCTCAAGTGATCCGCCTGCCTTGGTCTCCCAAAGTGCTGGGATTACAGTTGTAAGCCACCGCACCCAGCCTCTCCCTCATTTATTGTTTCCCTTAAAACAGCTCAAGTGAGCTTCTAATATAACCAAAAACTTCCTTACTGATAAACACATGTAACTTTTAAAGAATTGTTATTCTTTCTCTTCTCTGTTTGCATCTTCCACTTTATCATCTGGTGTTTTGCCTTCGTGGTTTTGCTGTGGATGCACATGTACACTTGTGCATTCTAAATCGACTTGCCAGTCCATATAGAAAACATGAAAGACAGATTCATCCTATTCATAAACAAATGCAGGGAAAGGCATTTCAGAGGCTGCCCTGGTGAGTCATCTGCACCCCCTCCTGTGGGGCGGTCACTCTTTAGCACAAGCCTGTGTGGAAAGGCAGAGCTGGGGATTGTAGGTGCTTTCATTTTTTTTTTTTTCCCCAAGAGAAACCAGAAATAACCATTTTTGTGACAAATCTCTTAATTTTGAACTGTTGACTCAAATTATGTTTAAATATGCAGTAGACCAGTCCCCTGCCCCTCTGCAAAAAAAGTTTGCAGGCTGCTTGAGCTCTCTACTTTACATCGTGTTAGTCGTACTGTGGTCTGAGGACCCGCAGCATCAGCAGCACTCAGGAACTTAACAAAAATGCAGAATCTCAGGCCTACCCCAAATAGGATGAGTCAGAATCTGTATTTTAACAAAGTCCCCGGGTCATTTCTCTGCACATTGAAGATTGAGAAATTCTGGCTTGGTTCACTAGTTCCTAAATTTGGTTGCATATTGAAACTGCCCAAGGAACTTTTAAAAAAAAAAAATACTAATACCTCAATTCCACTCCCAGAGATTTTGTTTTAATCAGTCTGGAATGTAGCCTGGGCATAAAAAACAAAAACAAACAAACAAACAAACAAACAAAAAACCTCTCTGGGTGATGTTAACAGGTAGCAAATGTAAATGTAAAGAACTGCTGGTCTACCACACGACCCAGTACCACTTCCTACTGCCTCCCAGGTACTGTCCAACAGTTCACTCAGACCTTAGCTGCCTTGGCTTCTGAATTGGCAGCTCCAGGTCTGGAGTCTCAAGACTTTCACAGGAGGTGCAAGATGTAGCTCCACAAATATTGCCAAAAGATAATTTTGGGAGAGGAGTGGGGAAGAGCGTTTCAATTTTTTTTTAATTTAATGATCCTAAATTAGAAGACAGGACTTTCTCAAATGCCACAAAGAAACAGTGAGTGTGAACATCTTAGAAAAACAACTTTTACAGTTAAAAGTACTCAATTGCACAGTACAAAGATTCCAAACACACAGGACTTAAACCTGTATCTTAAATGATCTTAGGCTTCTGAAAATCCCAGTTCTTTGAAAATGTGGCCAAATAAGAAGGGAGAGAATAACAACAGCAAAATAACCAAGGTTGAACCCTGAGAGAAAGGATGCTTAAAATTAGAGTGCAGGAAAAACATCTTCTTTTCTATTCTGAGCCCTGGTCTCACCACTCTGATCATTGCTTCTATAATACATTCCAGCAGCTAAAACAAGCTTTTTGTTTGTATCTGAGTGTCTGTATAAAATTCTTCCAGTGTGATAAACTGCATACAAAAACCAAACCCCCAATTTTTTATCCCCCCTGTATCAATGTCCTGTGCAATGTGATCTGTGACTCCTCCCCTCAAGAGGTAGAGTCTTTCACCCCGTCCTTTGAATCTGGACTTCCTGTAGCCAATAAAATGTGTGGAAACTGTGCTCCCAGTCCTGAGCCTAAGCTTCAAGTGACCTGGCATGCTGCTGTTCTCTCTCCTGGAGCATCACTACTGCAAAGTAAGCAAGCTGGATTCACTGGATTTGGAGAAGACCCAAGGCCCTCCTAGACCTCCCAACAGCCAGCCGACCCCCAACAGTTGAGAAAGCCCCGCCAATATCAGCAGCCACCTGCCTAACCCACAGCTGACCAAAAATGCATGAGCAAGCCCAGTCAAGGTCAGAGGAATCACCCAGCTGGCCCACAGCATAGTGACTTAAGTAAATACTTCATTGGTTACATAGCAAGAGCTAACGGACATACCCAGCCTAGAGAATTTCAATTTAAACATTAATGTTCTAAAGAAATGGAGTCCAAAGAAATAACTGGAAAATAGTTAAGCAAAACTAGGGAACACTAAGGAAAGAATAAGCTTCTTTTGTCAATTTTGTTCCTCCATTGAGTCATTTAGGGACTGCTGTGTTACTTTGCTAACTCAAGGAGCTGAGCAAAATTGAGGCCAGCTGGTTGGAGGAGGTACATATTGAGAGGATGTCCCTGGGCGCCAGCATCTGACAATGACTTCCTATCCACTTCCTAATTCCACCTCCGCTACTGCTCCTTTTATATTTTCATCTAAATTATTGAGCATTGTAATTTGAAGACCAAATTTAAATATGAACAATGTTCATGTTCTGAATAACGTCACGTTTATGGATTCCTTAGATAATTCTTATGACTGAGTACGATTTCCAAAAAGATGAAAACATCACATGTCCTAGGGTTTTCTGCAAACTTCCTAAGAAAACTGAACTGTTTCATAAGAAACTGCTTTCAATATTCTTGCTAGAAAATCAGTTTAAAATCTAGCTCAAATGGCAAAAGAAAAAAAAGTCAGCATTTATAAGATACCATATGCATCACAGACTCAGTCTTCTCTCTCCTCTAACAAATTAGAAGTAGTGTTCAATCCTTGGGCAGTAGGCAGCTTTGTAGACGAGAGAATTATTCTGCTTGTAGCTCCCTGTGACATAGGATTAAGGCTGGATTTCCGCAAACTTCTCCTCGCCTTCATAGCTGACTTGATTTGCCAAGAAGTGAACAGAATCAGCCACATAATCCTATTCTAAGGTCATTCATAGTTTCTGAGGAAGGCCGGTGGCTGCCCCAGATCATAGGATAGCGCAAAGATGAACAATATTTGTATTGAGAAGCCAGATCTACTTTCAGGAGGTAAATAGAAGCCTCACTTCCAGGTAAATACAAGACTAATGAAGGAAACTGCATTTTTCTCTTAATAGTGAGGTTGACAAGCGAAGTACATGGCGTATTTATGGATCTCTGTACTGGGCATTATGAGGAATGAAGAAGCCATCTCCCATGCAGTGACTGCTGTCAAGGAGCTCACAATCTGGTTAAGGAGACACGATGGTCATATCTGAGAACAAGGCATGTAGATCAATACTTCCAAGAGGTGTGGTTCAGATGGTGAATGGTACCCGAGTGACCAGAGTTAGAGGACACAAGACTATGTTGTGAGCTGGCTAAGTCATGGAAGGCCATGGGAAAAAAGTCAAGAAATCAATGGCAAGATTGAGCATGCTATTTATTAACTACTCCTCTAGAAGTATGTCCTGGCTGGCTGACTCGTTCATACACACACACACACACACACACACACACACACACACAACGATAATGCTGTATTTGTCCCATCAAACCACCCGTCTACTGAGAGTCTCAGGAGAGACAGCTGTGTAGTAGGTCGCTGTTGTCATTTCTTCACAGTATCTTGAACTAGACACCACCTGGGACAGGTAAGCTCCTAGAGAAGGAAATGGCCCCAATGTTACCAGTGAGATGAGAGCAACCCAGACATGTGAATCAGGAGCACACGACAAAGCATCTTTTGATACGTCTTTATGAATAGCAATTCTTAGAAAGCTTTCCATCAGGCACCATCTGGATGCATAACTACCATTATGACAAAATAGCACTTGCTTCCACTCCAGCCATGCTTATATCTTATATCATTGGCTCATAAAACGCCCAAGTTTTATTTATTTTATTTATTTATTTATTTAGACGGAGTCTCGCTCTGTCGCCAGGCTGGAGTGCAGTGGCGCAATCTCGGCTCACCACAACTTCCACCTCCCGTGTTCAAGCAATTCCCCTGCCTCAGCTCCTGAGTGGCTGGGACTACAGGTGCATGCCACCACACCTGGCTAATTTTTGTATTTTAGTAGAGACGGGGTTTCACCATGTTGGCCAGGATGGTCTTGATCTTCTGACCTCATGATCCGCCCGCCTCAGCCTCCCAAAGTGCTGAGATTACAGGTGTGAGCCACCGCACCCAGCCAAGCCTTTATTTTTAAAAATTAAGAAAAACTTTATCTTTACACAGTTGGTTTTCAATACAATTGTAGCACATTTTCCAAAATGCCAAGTAATCTCAATTTACATCTGAGCTAGGAATATGTCAGGTTTTCAGGATATTTCTCTTCCTACTTCCTAAATTGTGCTCTGACGAATCTAGTAGTAAAATTAGTTAAGTATTCAACTAGGCACAAACTGCATGATTAGAGAGGATAGCTGTGAGGACTGGAAGGAAACCAGGCTGATTTAAAATTTATCAAGAGATGATTTAATTCCACGAAATAAGCGTTGCCTGCACTGTGAGGAAACTGGTCATCATTATTCATTAAGACACAATCCACATGCAGTTAGATTAGGGGATGATCATTCAGGGACCTCACTAGTTTTTCCATACAAATTTGACCCCATAGTCCTAGCAGTGCAGAGCAACCTATAGATGGCAATTTTACCTTGTGGGTCTTTAAAACGAGCCTCTCCTTCTAGCCTTATCCAGCAGACACTGCCTAGCCATGCTACAATCAACCTGAAATGTACTGCACATTGCATCTTGCTGCCTTAATTAAAGTACACCAATCATCCAATTACACTGCATGATTTCTCAAGCCTCTCTTAAAACAAGCCCCATGAAAGCCAGGAGGAAAAATCCAACTGAAGAAGGAAGTCCCAGGATTTCAATAGGTTCTAACCACAAAGGCTTCAATTTGCTCCTAGGTGTATAATAAGCAGAAATGAAACAAGATTCTTAATCTCCTGCATGACCTTCAACAGGAAGGAAACACAGCTCAGGGGAAGGAGGTAAACACAAAGCTGCTCACCCAGTTTCATGATACGCTACGTCTGGCCTCTCCAGTTGTTTCTCTTCCTCGAGGCTGACCAAGCTGGATGGCCTCACCTTGACTGCTAGCACATAAATCTTTGCAAGGAAACAGCTCACTTAACTGACTATATCATCTACTAGCAAGGCCATTCTTTACATTTGATAAAGTGGCCTACAAAAGGAATCTTTTACTGAATGAGTGCAACCAAATGTCTCTTTACAAATAAAAGCCAAGCATCCCTGTATAGACTTCTCTTGAGAAATGTAACCAAGACTTTCTGACACAACACCACAAATCACTCAGTACCCATGATCTCATTTAATCTCAGTTGCCCTACATGGGGACCTTGACATTCAGAGTGAGTAAATAACGTGCTTACAGACAGACCGGAGGTAAACTGCAGAATACGACAATGTTGTTGAACAATTAGAGAAAACAAGGCCAGATTCCATCCACTTCTTCTCAGAGGACAGTGAGACATGGTTGGGAGCATGGACTCCAGAAGCAGATCAACTTGGGTTTGAATTCTGTGTTTATTGCTTTCTAGCTCCATGGCCTTGACAAAGCTATTGAACCTCCCCTGAGCCCCAGTTTCTTCATCTCTAAGATGGAAAAACTCCCCTCTGTCTTAAAAGGTTGCAGTGAGGATGAGATGCAGTAAGAATGCATGTGCAGTATCTGACGTAACGAGCGTATTCAGTTGATGCTGGCTCTTATTATTTATGGAACAATTGTACTTGGTTTAATCTCCTTTCAGTCTCTTACCGAAGTAGCTTGAGAGCTTTAGGTAAAACAACTTCTAACAGATGGACCTAAGAAGCAACTGGAGATCATTTGCCATGATGGTGATGAAGCATTAATTAAGTTGGAATTACCACCCAAACTCAACCAGGCAGGAGAGATCCCGGAGGAAATCCAGCCTATTGGTTTCTCAGCAGAGGAAGAGCTCTGCTTATGGTAAGACTAGAGCTGGAGGCACAGGGATGTGGAGGAGTTGAGTGGAGGTGGGGAGCCCTATGGCTTTCACTTTGGTTAAGACTGTGTTCTTTTTTTTTTTTTTTTTTTTTTTTTTGAGATGGAGT
>NW_012103676.1:188564-189266 GCF_000951045.1 Mandrillus leucophaeus | reverse complement strand
TTTTTTTTTTTTTTTTTTCCATTTTTGAGATGGAGTCTCATTCTGTTGCCTAGGACGGAATGCAGTAGCATGATCTCAGCTCACCGCATTCCTGAGCTGAAGCGATTCTCCTACCTCAGACTCCCAAGCAGCTGGGATTACAGGCTACACCACCACACCTGGCTATTTTTTGTATTTTTAGTAGAGATGGGATTTTGCCATGTTGGCCAAGCTGGTCTTGAACTCCTGACCTCAAATGATCCATCTGCCTCCACCTCACAAAGTGCTGGGATTACAGGCATGAGCCACCACGCCTGGCCTAGCTACCTTTTCTTAAAGCTAGTCATAGATTAAAGGCCAAGTGGCTAACTGGGGTGAGGGGTGGTGGTCTGCTGAGAACTAGTGACTCTGGGACTTGGCTTAGATACTGCACAAAGCCCCATGAGCCTTTTACCAGGAGCTGTCCCTCTTTGTTTCCAACCCTTCAGAGTCCCTTATACTCTTCTTCCCCATACCAAGGCATTCATGTCGACCCTTCCACCCCCTGCACACTTGAAAACCTCCAGTGTTTTCCCACTGCCTTAGATCAACACCCAAACTTCTAGCCAAGGCCTGCAGGGTTCCCAGCTAGCTCCTGCCCTACCCTCGAAACTCACATCTACCCAGTCCCCTCTGTTCACTCCAGTTCAGCAACTCTGGACTTCTTTCTGTGAACACAACGGA
>NW_012103676.1:179859-186929 GCF_000951045.1 Mandrillus leucophaeus | reverse complement strand
GGACTGCAAAGCTGGAAAAGATGCATCTTTTCTGTGTTCTTGTAGAGGGACCTCGGGGAAAGACAGTATCCTACAGCAAAGTGCATGAAAGGAATCAGTATCTTGTTAGTACGATGACATCTCTATCGGTTCAAAGTTTCCCAAACCAGAAGGGGCATGAAAAACTTTTCAAAGAGTTAGAAGAGTAACCAAAAATAAGAAAAAAGAATTATATATGAGCCCACTGCCCAAACTTCAGAGCAGCACAATTCACCCACAGCATGGAGATGAAAGGGGTTGGATTGGATCTGAGAGCCATCATGAAAGACACAGGTGGACCAGAAGCAAAGGAAGCATCCAGTCCCATCCAGAGGCACCGAGGGGAGGGAAGGGGAGGGAGAAGAGGCTGAGGATGCTCTCTCTCCCAAGGTGATGCTGCCCCAGTGTTTCTTGTCATTGTTCCACATTCTATGTTCTATGTTGACATAGGTAAAAGACACCAAAGAGCCTGAGCGTGAAAGCAAGACTACAAGATATAGCATTCTTCTAGCGAGAAACGCAGAGAAACAGCCCGGAGGTGACCTGTGCTTGCTGCAGCCCATTCGCCAAACAGTTAGCCAGGGACTTCTGTCGTAACCACGCTTGCAGCTCGGCGATGTGTTTCATCACTCGGTAGCGGGGCTGCTGCTGATTCCACCTCTATGGAATGTTGCAGAGTAGAGACATTCTACGGGAAGAATGTTGTCAGAGTGCTGTTCATCTCCACGGGGGCACAGACAGGAGAATAAATAAACCCAGGCTTGGAAAGTGGGGATTGGTTATGGTCTCACCCTCTTTCTCCATCCCTTTATGAGTGAGACCACCGTGGCTTGGGAGCGTTAACCAATTTCTGTAAGGTTTCACAGCCAAGGTCAGAAATAGAGCTAGGACTAGAATCTATACAGATTTAGAGGAACAAAACTCTTCATCGTTAGGAAGTTAAACCCAGGAGTGTGACTGAATGGATGGGAAATGAAAAACAGGACTGATTTTCTTACCGTTGTGACAGCTCACAAGAATCTTTCAAAATCCTTCCCAGGCCTAAGAGGCTACAAACCATGAAAACAACAACGAAAGGGAAAAGCCAGGAGTTGGATGGCACATGGGCAGGAGATACCGCAGGATGCGAGGCAGGCAGATCATCGAGGAAGACCGCCGGGCTGAAATTTTACCACAGTTTGGCCTCAAGCAGAGAAATGAGAGCTTCCAATATACAAGGCGCTCTTCTGGTTGCTGCTGAGCACACAGAGATGAAGAAGCACCCACCAGAGGGCAGGGAGAGGAATAATGCCACAGTGTCGGACACAGATCTGACAGAGTCACTGTCATGTACGTTTCCTCATAGTGAGCCCCTGAGCTAAGTATTGTTTTCCCTGTTTTACAGAGAGGAACATGAAACTGTGACAGAAAAAGAGTCAGTGTGATGTGTTTGTGCATTCTCTTCCTGTCCCCCTATGGAATTTAGACGGAAATGGGTAAATACATAGAGAAACTAGGATGTGTTCATGAAAACTGATGTTTCAACACATCTAAAGACAGTAACATGGGAAAATGAAAGAAGCTCTCTGGTGTCTGCAGCCTTGCCATCTCCTCATGCACAGGGATGCATCTCCTGGAAAGCGCCCTTGCCCTGCAGCTGAACCAGAGGCCGCCTGACCCTCTCCACCACAGGGAGCGAGGCAGAGCACCACTGTGAGGCTTCCCTGAGGCACAGGTTAGGACATGTGGACATTCTTCTGTAAACAGTGGACAAGTCACAAAAGGTTTCTGAACAGAAGAAGAATCTGATTGGATATGATGCTTAGCGGGGAGCTGGACTGGGAAGACAAAACTCAGGTTTGAAAAGCTGCTGGGAAGATGTGGAGCAGTCAAGACGAGAGGTAGCAAAGAGAGGTGCTGAAAGTGGAAAGAGAAACAGGGCCCTACCTTAAGACAGCCTGCAGGGTGAATCCACGTAGATGTGGTCGTGTGGTACAGTCCCATTAGGCCAATGCCTGCATTTAGCCAAGACTCTCCTAGAGATGACGGCTTCAAGTCAAAGGGCTATTATGGTGGGAAGTGTACCCCAGTAAGTCGCTGGGAAAGAGCATCTTTCTGGGAAGGAAGGCACTGGAGCCTTTCAAATCCTGGCAAAGCGACTCCTGCTTTCCTTAGCTCCCCATCACCAGAGAGCACCTTTCTCAACCACATCAACCAGATGAGAAATGAAAAGACGGGGATTTTTTTTTTTGTTCTGTTCCATCGTTGGTGTCCTTTTCTCTTCTTCCCCTTGTGCCCACGTTGTAACTCAGAAGCGTTGTTCCACCAGAACCACCTTGCTGGTCCCCTGAAAAGCAGGCAGAATCCTGTCTTGCTCCTGAGAGACTATTAGAAAAGCACTTTGATGATTACCTTTTGTTAATGTGCAGAATAGATTTTTAAATTGTCAGTTCTATTACCCAGCCCTATCCCTGAGCTTCCTGCAGAGCTGACCCTGTGCTCTGCTTTCTTCATCTATTACAAACACAAAAACTCTGTAAAGATCCATTACCTCCTCCTGCACCCCCCATTATTATAACCTTAGTTCTAGCTGTCAAGAGACCTTGCTACAGAAAAGAATGCTATAATTCAGCATTAGCTTACCAGAAAACGCTGGTGGGAGTTGAAGTCACAAGTGGGCGGAGAATAAAGTAGAATCAAAATTCACCATGAAGCCATTTTCACCTCCCACTCTCCACTCTAACCAAGACAATAACCCTTGTTTGTGAGGAACAGAAAGATTTGCTCCTGTGTATCTTAGGAAGAACATTGCGATGGTTAGCCCCTGTTTTTTGTTTTAAGTGTCAGGATTTTCACTCCTCCCCTGGAAAAGAGCCATATGTTTTAGAAATGCTCTGATCTCTTATCCACAATCAGCAGGAAAAAAAATGTATAATTTAGCTCATTTTCAGCAGACGATGTTTGGACTGGATTCCAAAAGCAGATGACGTGGGTAATTGGCAATTCTCTGCCGCTGAGGACCACGACAAATGGTGCAGAAGGGCTTGGCCAGCGCTTTGGCAAGAAGTCCTTTGGAAGCCCTTAGGTGCCTGCCCGCGCCCTGATTGGGAGGATGGGGAAAACAGCTTTTGGAGTAGGCTGGCTGGCTTCAGGCACCTAGCGATTGGATGACAGCAGTTTTAAAGGTAGAGAGCTAACTCTACTAATGTGGCCAAGTCATCTTAATTAAAGCCAGCATCACTTTATTAAAAAGAAATGGTGTTTGAGTTCGGAAATCCACTCTAAGTTGCCACCATGAATTGGAGAGGATGGAGGGCATGGGCTGACGATGCAGCAAAAGGCATGTGGGATTTTCAGTTGCTTTTTTTTTTTTTTTCCATTTTTGAGATGGAGTCTCATTCTGTTGCCTAGGACGGAATGCAGTAGCATGATCTCAGCTCACCGCATTCCTGAGCTGAAGCGATTCTCCTACCTCAGACTCCCAAGCAGCTGGGATTACAGGCTACACCACCATACCTGGCTATTTTTTGTATTTTTAGTAGAGATGGGATTTTGCCATGTTGGCCAAGCTGGTCTTGAACTCCTGACCTCAAATGATCCATCTGCCTCTGCCTCACAAAGTGCTGGGATTACAGGCATGAGCCACCACGCCTGGCCTAGCTGCCTTTTCTTAAAGCTAGTCATAGATTAAAGGCCAAGTGGCTAACTGGGGCGAGGGGTGGTGGTCTGCTGAGAACTAGTGACTCTGAGACTTGGCTTAGATACTGCACAAAGCCCCATGAGCCTTTTACCAGGAGCTATCCCTCTTTGTTTCCAACCCTTCAGAGTCCCTTATACTCTTCTTCCCCATACCAAGGCATTCATGTCGACTCTTCCACCCCCTGCACACTTAAAAACCTCCAATGTTTTCCCACTGCCTTAGATCAACACCCAAACTTCTAGCCAAGGCCTGCAGGGTTCCCAGTTAGCTCCTGCCCTACCCTCGAAACTCACATCTACCCAGTCCCCTCTGTTCACTCCAGTTCAGCAACTCTGGACTTCTTTCTGTGAACACAACGGACTTGCTCCTGCCTGGGACCCTTGCAATTATAGCTCTGTCTTCCTGCATGGCTCTTCACTCAGAGCATGGCTGATTCCTTGTTGTAATTCAGCTCAGATGTTACCTGTTCATAAAGCTTTTCTGACCTACCCTGTGTCAGGAGCACTATCCCTTGCTCCTTCTGTAACTTTCTAACCACTACCTTGCTATTTTTCTTTGTCATCCATCTCCAGTGTTATTATGTATCTTTATTTGTTTATTATTCTGTTTCTCCACTCTAGAATATAAGCTCCTTGAGAACAGAGACCTTGCATATCTTGGCCACTACTAAATCCCTAACACCGAGAACAAGTACTCAATCAATATTTTTGAATGAATGAATGAATGAATGAATGAATCAGTCAATCTGTTAGGAGAATCACTGTCACAAACAATTGAAAATTCAGAACCAAGTCTTTAAAAATCTTGCAGCAATCAAGCAAGTCCATGTGATGCCAGTCTAGTTATACTGTAGACAGGATACCGCATGCGTTTGGATGGGAGCCACCACTGAAACTCCAGCCAGCCCTGTGCTCCTGGCTGGCACTTGACAGAATTTGTAGGAACTCGCTTTATAGCCAAAATCAGGAGTTCTAGTTTTTGCTCCCCAGAGCCATTGACATGCACTATGGGTATTTTTACGCACTATGGGTATTTTTACCCAGAGATGCATCCTGCAGCCAGCCCATTAATATCTTACATAAACAAGCAGCAAGGAGCATCAGTTGAAAGTCTTTAAAATAATGTCTGAAGCAGTCTGTACACAGGCAGTAATCTCAAAGCCAGAGTGATGCCTCTACTTGGGGAAAGGGGTCTGCCATTAAAAAGAGACTGGAATTGAACCCTCCTTCTGAAGTTCACTTACCTACGCTTTCTTCTTACACAGTGATTGAAATGTTGTCCCAGGCTGCCACACGCACACCCAGGGAACACAAAAATAAGGCAATTTTTCCAGTTACCATGCTCACTGGAGCATATTTTGCTTCATCTTGAGTCATTGGTCTGGAAAGGAAAGTAGAATGAGATGAAACCAAATGGGGCCAAACACATCGATTGAGTTAGGTTCCCTTTAGGGCCGTTCTAAAATAAATAAAGGTCAGTGCTTTATAGCAAGAAGAAAGTATGGACAGGCTGAACTCTCCCCTGTAGAATTTACTTCCCCTAGAAATTGTAGGTAATAACTCTGTGGAGTGAGTTGTGCACAGAGCTTTGAATGTTCCCTCGGTATGAGGACTGTGACACGGGGGATCATTTGGCTGTATCTGCAGGTCTGAAGCTGGCCATGTGCTGCAAGAGGAAGGCTTTGGGAGGGGAAACCAGGTGACAGCTCCAGGGCTCTGATGGGCTTGGAGCCTCTAGATTCAGGTGACTGCTTTCAGCATGACAGAGGTCTCAGGGCATTTCCATAAAAAGCATTAAAATAATAGGGTGTAATACGTTAAAGCTAATCTTTCTCAAATTTAAGAAACATAAAACATTGACAAAGCCACACCCACTCGGAAGGGCAGCCTTGTCATTTACTCACCCTCACACCGCTCAACCAATATTTAAGCACATACTTCATACGAGTCACCATGTTGCATGCTCGGTAATCAATGGTAAGCAAAATAGACAAGTTCCCTGCCTCTTCTAGAGCTTTAGTGCACATGTAAGCCTGTCTTTTTTTTTTTTTTAAGACAGTTTTTTGCGGATATAATTCACACACCACACAACTCACCCACTGAAAGTATACAATTCAAGGCTTTCTGTATTTTCATAGAGTTGTTCAACCATCACGATAATCAATTCTAGAATATTTTCATTATCCTAAAAGGTAACACAAGGTTTTAAGGAACTAATCACTTAGTTAATGAGTTGCAATCATGATTATTCCTTCTACTTCCCTGAAAGAATAAAGCATGTAACATGAGGGGGCCTTTGGTCTTGGGGTTTCAATAAGGCTCTCAGCAAAGTGACATTTGCACTGAGAGCTGATGGCGGAGTAGGAGAAAGCCAGGCAAAAGGAGTGAAGTGAACAGGAGGAGGCAGCAAAAACACAGGTGTAAATTAGGCTTTTTGGTGGATCTGTGGAACTGAGAAAAGGACATTGAATTTTATTTTAGAACAATGGGTTTTCTATTGTTTTAAGAGTTTTAATTAAGTCTTCCTGTCTACTCCCATCTTCCATGTCCAGATTTTCATTTCAAAAAAGTATCTCCTGCTGAGGGTGAGAGAACGGATTGGAGGGAGGCAAGCCTGAAAGCAGGAAGATCAGTCAGGAGTCCATCACAGAAGTCCAGCAAGGAGATGAGAGTGGCCTGGATCAGGACAGTGGAAATGGGGGCAGTGGGTTCATTCAAGATTTATTAGGAACAGAACTGAAAGACCTTGGTACTTGATTCACTGGGAGGAGTGATGACTTCTAAATTTGATGCCTCCACTGCTGGGTATATGGGTTATAGAAGGAAAACTGGAAGAAAATTAAGATTTTTGGAGTTGGTAGAGATCATCAGGGTTTGTGACCAAGCAATTAATGGGTTCACTGTCCAGTGCACAGAGGCCAATACCATGTACTGGCTTTTGAGAAAAGAAAAGTTTTATTGTGAGTCAACCAGCAAGGAGACAGGAGGAAATGCTCAAATCTGTCTCCCCAAGCTGGGGTTTTGGTTGGGTTTTATAAATGTAGGTTAACGAGGTGTGATCTGATTAGATCTTGCAATGAGGTAATGTTGGGAAGAATGGTCTGACTGGATTCTGCCGTGGGGTGACTCTAGAGCTCGATCTGATTGGATCCTAGATCCTGTCATGTGGTCTCCACTTCTTAATCCAGAAAAACAACTCACAGCTTTGTTACAAAAAGCCGAGCCAGATTGGTCTGGTGTGGTTACAGGCTCAACACTGGATATATTGACTGAGCTGTCAGGTAGGCAGTTGAATATGACTCTGATATCAGAGGTGAGATCTGGGCTGAAGAAATAAATGTAAGAGTCATTGTTGCACATTAGCCATTGATGAC
>NW_012103676.1:145331-177684 GCF_000951045.1 Mandrillus leucophaeus | reverse complement strand
AATATTTTCATTATCCTAAAAGGTAACACAAGGTTTTAAGGAACTAATCACTTAGTTAATGAGTTGCAATCATGATTATTCCTTCTACTTCCCTGAAAGAATAAAGCATGTAACATGAGGGGGCCTTTGGTCTTGGGGTTTCAATAAGGCTCTCAGCAAAGTGACATTTGCACTGAGAGCTGATGGCGGAGTAGGAGAAAGCCAGGCAAAAGGAGTGAAGTGAACAGGAGGAGGCAGCAAAAACACAGGTGTAAATTAGGCTTTTTGGTGGATCTGTGGAACTGAGAAAAGGACATTGAATTTTATTTTAGAACAATGGGTTTTCTATTGTTTTAAGAGTTTTAATTAAGTCTTCCTGTCTACTCCCATCTTCCATGTCCAGATTTTCATTTCAAAAAAGTATCTCCTGCTGTGGGTGAGAGAACGGATTGGAGGGAGGCAAGCCTGAAAGCAGGAAGATCAGTCAGGAGTCCATCACAGAAGTCCAGCAAGGAGATGAGAGTGGCCTGGATCAGGACAGTGGAAATGGGGGCAGTGGGTTCATTCAAGATTTATTAGGAACAGAACTGAAAGACCTTGGTACTTGATTCACTGGGAGGAGTGATGACTTCTAAATTTGATGCCTCCACTGCTGGGTATATGGGTTATAGAAGGAAAACTGGAAGAAAATTAAGATTTTTGGAGTTGGTAGAGATCATCAGGGTTTGTGACCAAGCAATTAATGGGTTCACTGTCCAGTGCACAGAGGCCAATACCATGTACTGGCTTTTGAGAAAAGAAAAGTTTTATTGTGAGTCAACCAGCAAGGAGACAGGAGGAAATGCTCAAATCTGTCTCCCCAAGCTGGGGTTTTGGTTGGGTTTTATAAATGTAGGTTAACGAGGTGTGATCTCATTAGATCTTGCAATGAGGTAATGTTGGGAAGAATGGTCTGACTGGATTCTGCCGTGGGGTGACTCTAGAGCTCGATCTGATTGGATCCTAGATCCTGTCATGTGGTCTCCACTTCTTAATCCAGAAAAACAACTCACAGCTTTGTTACAAAAAGCCGAGCCAGATTGGTCTGGTGTGGTTACAGGCGCAACACTGGATATATTGACTGAGCTGTCAGGTAGGCAGTTGAATATGACTCTGATATCAGAGGTGAGATCTGGGCTGAAGAAATAAATGTAAGAGTCATTGTTGCACATTAGCCATTGATGACTTGCAAGTAGGTGAGGCCACCCAGGGAGAGATGACAAAGCAGAGAAGGGGCCTCAGGCCAGGCCAAGGGAAGCTCCAACATGTCAATGGTAAATGGAAGAGAATGTGCTGGTAAAAGAGGCTGAGGGAGAGCTGCCGTGGAGGAGGAGGTCAACCAGGAGCATGCAATGACCTGGAGCTAAGGGAAGATGGTATTTTAAATGGGGAGAGGCTATTTGTTTAAAAGCTGCTGAGAGATGAAGGCTAAGAGAATGTCCTTTGAACTTGGTGACATGAAAATTATTGGTGCCCCTAGCAAGAGTCATTTCAGTGACAGAGCAGTTGGTGGAAGAATGGGGAAAACATATGCAGAAAACTCTTCTGGGAAATGTGGCTGCACATGGGAGCAGGAAGATTGCCTGGATGGAAGGCCATTTGCAGTGAGGGAGGAAGAGTTATTTTCCTCCTGCCTCCTTGCATAGCTGAGACTTCAGTTTATGCCTCACACATCAAAATACCCTTTCTCGATGCCTCCTGCTCCTCAGAGTTCATAGCTTCTATCCTTCACCTCCTCGGGATAGAAATAAATGGCCACACCCCATGGTGTGTCAGAAGTATCACATCCCTCCAGAGAGGCAATGTCACCCCAAGACATCATTTCCCCAAGTGCAGCAAGACCGGCCTTGAAAGGGATTGTGGCAACAGAAGAAAGCAGCTGCTGCCTGACTCCCTGCCCCACTTCTGGTTCATGCGGTTCATGAAGCCTCAAGCCTGAGCTGTGAGGGGGGCCGCTCCCCATCACTTCCACCTGCACCCGCCACTGGGTGCACTTTGGCCCGGCACTGGCCACAGAGGTCAAGTGCATTGGCCTTCAGTGCAGCTGCAGCATGGTCAGGCAGGGGCGAGGACTGAGCTGGACATTGGGCCACAGGTTTAGGAGGAAGGGAACCACCTGGGCCCCCGAGCAGGAACCCAGTAATTGTGAGGACACAGGGAATGATGCCTGTGAAGGATCCTTGAACAGGAAACTAATGTGGTGAATTATCGTAACTGTTATTTTGGAATTTGTTTTCTGCATTTTCCTTTTTTAAATAAAGTTATTGTGGGTATATGGTAGGCATATATATACTTATGGGGTACATGAGACAGTGCTGTGTGCCTGTAGACCCAGCTACTTGGGTGGCTGAGGCAGGAGCCCAGGCAGTCAAGGCTGTAGTGAGCCATGATGGTGCCACTGCACTCCAGCCTGGGTGACAGAGTGAGACCTTGTTTCAAAATAATAATAGCAATAATAATAGGCCAGGCACAGTGACTCATGCCTGTAATCCCAGCACTTTGGGAGGCCAAGGCAGGCGGATCACCTGAACTCAGGAATTCAAAACAAGCCTGGCCAACATGGTGAAACCCCATCTCTACTAAAAATATAAAAATTAGCTGGGTGTGGTGATGGGTATCTGTAATCCTAGCTACCTGGGGGATTGAGGCTGAAGAATTGCTTGAACTTGGGAGGCAGAGGTTGCACTGAGCCGAGATTATACCATTGTACTCGAGCCTGGGTGACCAGAGCGAAACTCGGTCTCAAAATAATAATAATAATAATAATAATAATAATAATAAGAAGAAGAAGAAGAAGAAGAAGAAGAAGAAGAAGAAGAAGGCTCATTCATTCTCTCTAACTATATTTTTGTACACATCAAGTGCAGTATTAACATTGGGAGGATTTGGCCAAGATTCCTGTGTGGGAGGGTTGAGGTCAGCCCGAGGTCCATGTGGTCACTCTCCTTCATGCCAACATGGACATATTGAAGTCAGGTTCCCACATGTACAACAATGCAATGTCTGTTAAAAGATTCAAAAATGCTCAAGCTTCATTTTTATGCAGTGTGTGATAGGATAACCACCCTGCAGACCTGCTGTCTTATGGCAAGCAATCTTCGATAATTATGTACCATATATTAAAGTGTTATAATACTTTTCAGGGTCCTTTCTTATGTATTATCCTAATTTTAGACTCTGATTGGGGTCACTCCTGGTTTTCCTCCGCTTCTGATGAAGAGAGGGAGCCGAGAGATCTAAGGAAGAGCACTTTTCCTCCAGCTGATGGGAAAGCACAGAGAGGGCAGGCAGCCATTTGCTTCACCTCACACTCTGCGTTGCTGCTCTGGGCCTCTTCTCAGTTAACAGAAAAACCACTCTATACGATGTTTTAAAGAGGTTGATTCTGGCCAATAGGAGTGACCACGGCTCAGGGAAAGACAGTCTCAAGGAGTCCTAAGGAAGTGAACCCCACACGATTGG
Source organism: Mandrillus leucophaeus (assembly GCF_000951045.1). Classification (NCBI taxonomy): domain Eukaryota; kingdom Metazoa; phylum Chordata; class Mammalia; order Primates; family Cercopithecidae; genus Mandrillus; species Mandrillus leucophaeus. The sequence goes on along the minus strand of NW_012103676.1, from coordinate 174,204 downwards.
ATTACAGTTTGGTTTTATAATGAGGGAGGCGGGAGTTATAGGCAGAGACATACTTCAGCACTGGGAACCAATACATTGGTTTGGCCCAAAAAGGGGGAATATCTTGAAGCAGGGGCTTAGCGGTTATAAGTGGATTCAGACATTACTTGATTAAAACAGTGAGGCTCTTTCTAAAACTTGGAGTCAGCAGAAAGGAATGTTTTAAATTAAGATAAGGATGCTATGTAGCAATATTGAGGGCCTGCAGGTATGACTTAACCCTTGCCTTGCATGGCCTTAGATCTTGTCTATAATTTGGTATCCTATTGTCACAAAGAGTCCATTTTGCTAGTCTTATGATCTCTATTTTAACACTAACGCTGGTCAGCTGGATATTAAAAGGGAGAGGGGATAATGAGGTGTGTCCAACCTCCCTTCCCATCATTGCCGGGAACTCCTTTTTCTTTTTCCTTTTCTTTCTTTCTTTCTTTCTTTTTTTTTTTTTTTGTGATGGAGTCTTGCTCTGTCTCCCAGGCTGGAGTGCAGTGGTACAATCTTGGCTCATTGCAACCTGAGCCTCCCTAAGTTCAAGCGATTCTCCCGCCTCAGCCTCTGGAGTAGCTGGGATTACAGGCATGTGCCACCACACCCAGCTAATTTTTGTATTTTTAGTAGAGATGGGGGTTTCACCATGTTGGCCAGGCTGGTCTCGAACTCCTGACCTTAGGTGATCTGCCCACCTTGGCCTCCCAAAGCACTGGGATTACAAGCATGAACCACCATGCTTGGCCCAGGAATTCCATTTTTAAGTTTTTTCTGGGGTTCCCTTGGCCTAGGGAGGATTTGTTCCGTCAGTAAGGGGCTTAGGATTTTAGTTTTAGTTGATAAATCCCAGGAAACTTTCACAGTACAATGTATTTAATCAAAGAGCTGCGACTAAATTCTATCAAGTATATAAGGGGCCAAGCCAAAGGAAGAAGGAATTGTGTTGGGATCATCCTCCACCTCCACAGCAGAGAAAATAAATGACACAGTCCTTGATGCATCTGAGAGAATCACTTAGCTAACTGCTGATTCTGCTAGTTCAGGTTATTTACTTACCTGTTCAACAGAAGTTGAAAAATCACCTGTGTTATTAATTTGCGTAAAACCTTCCAGCTTCAGAATGTGACTCAAGCTATTTTTACAAAGCAAAGCTGGAATTCTAAGCTTTTTGCTTACAAATTACTAAAGTCATTCATCAACGGTTCAGATAAATGCCAGGCTTACAATTTTTTTTAACCTTCCATTTTTCAGAGGAGAGCAACATGCACAGGTTTACTGAATTGCTCTAATTCTGATTACACACTCATATATAAAACTACCAAAACAGCCTTTAGTCTCTTTCTTATTTTCAGACAATCAGATAATTCTACCTCCCTTTAGGCAAATCCCCATTCATAATAGATATTTATTGTTCAGTCTCTCTCTCTCTCTCTTTTTTTAATCAATTAGCAAGCATTTTTTTTAGCCTCTACGAAATGTTCAGCTCTGTAGTGGGCACTGGGTGAAGACACCCAACTTATTTAGCCTTTATTGGATGCTGGGCCTCAGAAGGCTTCTACTTCAGCTAAAGAAAGTGCTGACCTTCTGAATCATTAATTCACCAGGGAATCGTCTGTGGTCTATAATTGTATGGAGCTATGTGGAATCCCTGAATTCAAAGATAAAACCCAGTAGAACCTCTAGAGTTCTGGAAGACAAGAGGAAACAAGAAAGAAAGGACTGAATAAGACAGAAGGAGAAGTGCATTTCAGACAAGGGGACCCCCTCCAAAGTGTGTTTGTTTTGAAGGCTGTGAACAGCCGGGACTGACTCATAGAGGCAGACAATAGGGAGCCAATGAAGGTTTATGAGTGAGGTGATTATAGATATTCAATTCTGCTGCAGTGGATAGAAGGTTTTCCTATCAGAACCCTGACTCAGTTGTCAATGAGAGCTGTTTTAGTAGGCAGCTCCCTGGTGTAGGGAATAGATAGTGAGACTCGAATCCTACAAATGGATGGGCAGAGGGCATGGTATTTATCTGTGGGATAGATCCCCTTAGCAACAGAAAGTCACCTGCTCATCCCCTGCCAGTGGAAGAACCCAGGAACAAAGGAATCCTCAAGGATATTCGGGGTATGGGAGAAAAAGGGAAGGGGGACATTCATTCCCGACAGTGTCAATGTGAGCGGTCCCACCATTTGATCACGTGTTCCTTCAAGGATTCTAGACTCGCCAGGACAGCATCATTCTTTTCCAAGGCAGCAAGAAAAATATCATGACAACCCAGTCTAGGTCACTGTTCTTTTTAGTGGGGTCCAGGGAGGGTGGGGACTGGGAGGTGGACTCTAAGGTGAAAATAAAATGTACCCTCCCCTACGGAAGATGTACTCCTCCAGCCGCAGGTCTGAGTTGTTAGGGACTAAACCTCTGGGTTCAAAATAACCATCCCGCATGAGTACAACCCTGGAAATGCCAGGGTCTGCCTGCAGTCTCTGCCTCCCACCTCCCCTGAGCCCTCTGCAGTGCCCCTAAGGGGTTTCACTCCATGTGGGTCCTCACCAGGATCAGGGCAGCGCACAGCTTGGGAAGAAGCCCCTGTCCCTCCTCCTAATCATGGCATACAAACTGCATGGTTTCAACCAAATCCAGGTTTTTCTTTAGAAACCATGGAACTTAAAAGGTGTTGAGTCCTGGACAGGAAGAGATGTTTATAAGCCCTTCTATCTTTGTCAATCAAGGGTGCCATGCCCATGGGAAGAAATCACCCAAGAGACGACTCCCACAACCACATCTCTGGAATTCTAAGGAGAGCCATCCTGAACTGGGCTCGAGAACTCCATTAAGGATGGGGAGGGAGAATGCCATGGAGGCAGAGGCAGCAGAAATAGAAGAACGTTTCCATTCTTAGAACAGGGGGCTCTCAGGCGGGGCGTGGTGGCTCACACCTGTAATCCCAGCACTTTGGGAGGCTGAGGTGGGCGGATCACCTGAACTCAGGAGTTCGGGACCAGCCTGACCAACCTGGTGACCCCATCTCTACTAAAAATACAAAAATTACCCTGGCATGGTGGCGCACGCCTGTACTCCCAGCTACTTGAGAGGCTGAGGCATGAGAATCACTTGAACCCTGGAGGCAGAGGTTACAGTGAGCTGAAATTGTACCACTGCACTCCAGCCTGGGAGACAGAGCAGGAGTCTGTCTTGAAAACAAAAACAAACAAACAAAAAACAGAAGAACAGGGGGACTCTCCCACCACTTAGGCATTGTTGTTGTTGACTAAAGACAACAATTAAGCTTTTAAATAATTAAAGTCAGTTTTATTCAGAAGTCTTAATGAGGACAATAGGCTGAGACCTAGGGCCCAGAGCAGATGGGTCAGATTGCTCCAAAGCAGTTTCAGCCACAGCTTATATGCAAGTGGCAGGGGTTGAGTATGTGCAAAATCACATCAAAGTTTGGATGTGAGAGTATATCTGGTTCTAGATGACTAAAGTACCTCTGGGTAGAGATCGTAACAGCATAATAACTAACCCTTTCAGACATTATTTTATGTGCAGGCAAAGGCAAAGGTTCAGGTCATTTATCTTTTCAAGGATGTAGTGACTCAGGGAGAGACGTGGGTGGCTGCCGGCTCTGTCCTGCTTTGTCCTCAAGGCATTGTTCCAGAGGACTGCATTTCATCACACGAGGGGTTCAAGCAGAAATGAGCAAAGATGGCTTTTTATGTTTGCTATCTTGTCTCACGATTGTCATTAAAAAAAAAAAAAAAAAAGAATGTAGAAGTTAAAAAAATAAACCAAAAGGAGCTGGTTAAAAAGGTAAGGCAGATGAGTGCAGGTTGTTGACAACCCAGATCTGGAATCCTGCAGACCTTGGTTCTAACCCCCGCCCTGCCACTGGCCTGGCACGGGCCTGTTTAACCTCTTAGCTACTCAGCTTTGTCATTTCTCAAACAGAAGCAGCAACAGTCCCTTCCTCACAGAAACGGTGTCAGGGCTAAATGAAATCAATCACGAAAAGCGTTTAGCAAAGATGGAGCCAAAACTCCTGACGGACACTGGGCCGGTGTCCCAGGGAGTGGGTGGCCAGGCCCTCCACAGGGTCTGACAGACACTGGGGTGAGTGTCCCGTGCAGTGGGTGGCCAGGCTATAGGCAGGGTCTGACGGACACTGGGGTGGGTGTCCCGGGCAGTGGGTGGCCAGGCTATGGGCAGGGTCTGACGGACACTGGGGTGGCTGTCCCAGGCAGTCGGTGGCCAGGCAGGGTTCCATGGGATGCATCTGGCTCCCTGGCTTTTCAATTTCTTCCTGGGGCCACAGGCATCCATTCCTCTGAACTGAAGGCTGAGTCCTAAACCACATTATTTCTTTGTCTCATTTGTGGTTTTCAATGACAGACAGCAAGACAGGCAAGTGAGCAGTCCCCACTCCCTGTTGGGGAACTTTTTCCTGGTTCGAGCCAGATATCAAGTGGGTGGTTACTGAGAAAGGAGGCCACTGGGTCCTGGGAGTGGGAGCAGAAAGGGGATGCCGGATTCTGAAGACAGAAGACAACAGTAGGACTTGGCAATTGATGAAGAAGGATATTAAATATGAGTGCAGGTTCTGGGATAATGGGGAGGCCATAGAGAAGAGACCTTAAATCCAGAATGGAGAACTGACTATATTGGGAGGAAATGGCAAGTTCTACAAAATTTGGATAAGAGGTTTGATGAAAGATAGTAGGAGAGATTAAGTGAAAGTTTCCGGTGGTTAAACAGCAATATAGGATCCATATCTATTCATATCTATATAGACGTATCTATACATCGAGATGTATGTGTGTAGGAGTTATCAGCACAGAGGGGAAATTTAAGGCAAGGGAATGAGAAGCTCTTCGAAAGACAGACACAGGGGAGTGAAACGCTTAAAGGAAAGGGATGCAGTTACGGAAATGGAAGACAAACTGATGAAAAGGTAGAGGTGGAGGGGGACTTTGCAAAAATCCAGCCCAATTCACTCACTTAAAGGATAAGGAGACTGCGGTTCAAAGAGTATCAGTAATTTGCCGAACGGTTGACCATGTCCAGTAAAAGGGAGATACGGTGCCTGAACCCGTGTTCTCAGACTCTCAGAGAATTCTCAGACTCTCTCCTTTCCCACTGGAGACCTGGACATGGCTACTTGCAAGTGAAAGTTAATTAATGTTGATCACCAGGATGAAACTGGTGATCGTGCAGGTCTAAACTGGCGTAAAATAAACTTATGAGTCAAGAAATTGTGAATACTAAAAATGTGAATACACCTTTTCCTTTCACATAGGTCAGTAAACAAACACACACACATAAAAGCAAAACCAGAAAGAAATCTTAAAATTAAACAGAGTCTTGTTAATTGAGGGCAGATTAATGATTTCAATGGCTGCAGAATCTTTCTGCTATTTTTTTTTTTTTTTGAAAAAGAAGTTGCAGGAAAAAATCAGATTCAAAGCATCTCCTTTCTGCCTGGATTCATCCTGCTGTTTTCAACCCAGAGTCTTGTAGGAAGTTGTCCAGAAGGGAAACGATTGTACTGCAAAACTTCTAGGTCATGAGCTGTGCTTTCATAATTTGCAATGTCTCTATCAAAAAACAATTGAATCTGAAGAACCAGAAACACGTGTTGCATGAAAGGTTTCTGATTACAGCTCCCACTTTCAACCTCAGAAAACAAACACTTCTCCAAATGATCCCAACCCTTCTGAACCCATCATCTTTACTGGTGGCTCAGCTGGCATTTGAGCCAAAATTGCCACTTAAACCTGCCCCATTTAGTACACTGTACTGATTACATAAGATGGGGCCGTTAATTATCTACCTTGCGTTCTGTTTCTTCTCCACCATGGTAGGGTGGGCACTTGACAGTGGGCGACTGATGTTACTGAGTTTCTTCACTTTCATTTTATGGTGGGATCTCAAAGGGAATGAAATACACTCATGCTGGGAACGTCCGGGCTTATTTAGTAGATCTTAGTGCTTTCCACAAGATGGAATTGGGGCTCGCTTTTTCTGTCAGATCTGCCTCAGGTAATCTTTTTGCAAGAAAGGACTAAGCCAGGTTTCAGAATAAATACACTTCTCTCAGAGCTGCAAGGTTGCTGGCTTCTTCACTTAGGGAAACGGCTCCCCGTTGCCCCCTTCTGCTGTCCAAGAGATACCGTACCTGTCACAGAGGAACCAAGGCTATTGTAAAAGGGGGCACAGACCTGGTGACAGCGGGTCCCTCCAGCCCTACCCCAGGCTTCTCAGCTCTTGGAAAACAGATGAGCCTGTTTCTTCATGAAGCACCTTTGAGGCAGTCATGTTACAAGTTTGAGAATTTTCTGATGTTGCTATGTATCATTAAAATTTAAATGTCTTCTACATCTGTGATGACTTCCTCTTTTGAGCTCTAATTTGGTGATTTGGAATCTGACTGTTGAGTCATTTACTATTTGTGAGACCTTGGGCAAAATGCTTAAACCCCGTGCCTCAGTTTCCCCATATGCAAAATGAGAATAATAGTTCTTAACTCATAAAGTAGAGCTGATATACATAAGGCACTAAGCCCAGTGTCTAGTATATTAGGTGTTCAAAGCTATTATTAGTCTCCATCATTACTCAATCAGGCTGACTGGGGGTATAGCTATCTAACAGTTTCTTCAGAAAACAGTTTTTGGGGACTAAATAGTTAATAATAATGTCTACTTGAAAATTACTAAAGGAATAGATCTTAAATGTTCTCACCATTAAAAAATGTGAGGTGATAGATATGTTAGTCAGCTTGATTCATTTCACATTGTGCATCATAAATAGATATAATTTTTGTCAATTATACCTTAATAAAGCTGGGGGGAACCCAGATCTTGGATTTATTCTGTTTTCCTGTTATTACATTGATTTCTGTTTCACTTTATCATTTTCATTCTTGTGCTTATGTTTATTTTGTCATAATTTTTAAAAGTTTTTTTTTGAAATTAACATTTAGTCAATTTATTTCCGTTCTGTCTTATTTAGTACGACATTTAAAGCTGTGGATTTTTTTTCTCTGAATATGGTTTTAGCCATCTTATATATAGAAATTCAATCATAGTCTAGGTATTCTGAAATTTTAGTTTTGGTTTCAATTTAGAAAGGAATTTCAAAATTTCCAAAAGGTTGGGTTTTGTTTTTTTCTATTTTGGTTATTAAACTGTGGATTTTTTTTCTTTTGTTTGACATAAGAGAATGCAATCTGTACTATTTCTAATTTTGCGATTCATGGAGGCTTTCTTTGGCACCTAAAATGCGATCAGTTTCAAGAAATGTCTCAGGGGCAATAGAAGATACAATCTGTTTGAATATGGAATTAAATGGAATCTTTGTTTGACTACGGAATTAAATATTTATATATTAATATGTAACAATAATTACATGTTATTCCCATCCCCTATATCACTATTTATATTCATGGATTTTATTTGTCATAGGTGTTAAAGTCTCTCTGATTATGTTTTTGTTTCTCTTTGGATTTGCAGGTACTTGTATGTGTGTGTGTATATGTTTAATTAATATATTTATTTATTCAAGAGACAGGGTCTCTCTGCCACTCAAGCTAGAGGGCACTAGTGCGATCATGGCTCACCGCAGCCTCAAATTCCTGGCCTCAGGTGATCCTCTTGCCTCAACTTCCCTAGTTGCTGAGACTACAAGCTCAAGCCACTGCACCTGCCCACTTTATATATTTTGATACTTATACCGTGTAAACTGCTGGAACAAGTAAACCCTTGCCTCCCTGCCCCCAAATAAATATAATAGTTTATGCTTTCTGTTTCCTATTTTACATCTAATTAAACAATTCTTTGAATTCTTTCCATCCAGATAACTGGGATAAATTTTCTGCCTTCTGATAGAACCCTGGCTCAATTGTCAATGAGAGCTGATCTTGTAGGCAGAGTAGGTGTGGAGAAAATAGAGACGGCCTCACAGTTAGGAAGCTGGGCTGAAGCCATGTGGCCATCTCCAGTGCCATCACCTTGGTCATTGTCATTCCAACCTACGGGGAAGGGGACAAGCACAGAGGGCAGGCAGGAAGGTTTATGGGCCAGGCCTGGGCTGGCACTCACCTCTGTTCACATTCCGTTGAAGTCCCAAGCAAATGCAGGGTGTATCTGAACGGCCATGTGCTTATCTGTAATTTCGGGTCATGTAAGGGGAGAATAGGTTTTGGCGGACAGCTAGCAGTTTCTGCCAGAATGCTGTTTTGTGTTGTATAGAGATTTAGGCCACTTACATTCTTGTTACAGATGCACACTTTTTTTTTTGTTTTTTTTTTTAACCTTTATTTCAGCACCGTCTGATATTAAAGTGGAGAATCCCAGTTGTATTGGATCTGGAGACTGTCATTTCTCTATTTTTTTATCCTGAGCTATATGGTCAATTTTCTGATGCATTCTCACCCCTGCCGCCCTTCTGGTAATTGAAAATTACTTAAAATTTTTATTTTTATTTTTTTAGAGGCAGAGTCTTGCTATGTTGCCCAGGCTGGTCTTGAACTCCTCCTGGGCTCAAGTGATCCTCCCACCTCTGCCTCTCAAGTAGTTGGGACTACAGGCGCATATCACTCCACCTGGCCACTTTTGTATTTTAAAGGATAAACTTTAAAAACTTCTAATATTTTGATTAACTTTAAAAAACGAAGTGAATATTGACTTCCTGCTGTGAAAGACAAGGAAATTAGCTCACTTACACTGGCCGCTCAGCCCCTACTGAGTTGTCAACAAGCTTTAGGATTTTTGATCCAGCCCATTAATTACAGTATTTTAAATTGTGAAGCTTGTCTTTCATTCTTACATTCTTTGCTATGACTGTAAATCTCATTATTAATTTTAAATTTTGATGGAGCCATAGTTCATAGTTTTTTTTTGTTGTTGTTGTGTTTTTGTTTTTTTTGAGACAGGGTCTCACTCTGCGGCCCAGGGTAGTGGTGCTATCACGGCCCCCTGCAGCCTTGAACTCCTGGGCTCAGGAAATCCTCCTACCTCAGCCTCCCTGGTAGTTGGGACTACAGGCACGCACCACCACACCTAGCTAATTTTTAAATGTTTATTTTGTAGAGACGGAGTTTCGCCATGTTGCCCAGGCTGGTCTTGAACTCCTGGACTCAAGTGGTCTGCCTGCCTCGGACTCCCAAAGCACTGAGATTACAGGTATGAGCCACTGCGCCCAGCCCATAACTACTTCTTATGTTTTGTGTCTTCTTGGTTACTGTACTCTTCACACTGATTCTCTTGGTTGACTGGATTTCATCAAATATTATTTTCAAGAGAGGTTTGCAGGTGTTATGATTCCTGAGTCCTTGCATATTTTAAGAATTCTTGATTTGCCTTTATAAGTGTTTGGGGAAAAAATCTCGGGTCACATTGTACAAGATTGAACTGATGTGGAGAAATTGAGTGATAGATGACTTTTTTTGGCATAAACTTTTCCAAGTAAATTATCCCAAGATATGTTTCAATGTTGCTCATTCCGTATTAAATTTTTCTGAAATATGATGTGTTCCCCTGATCTGCAGATTTAGTTCTTTATTTAGGGAAAACATCATTTATTTGAATTTTTTCTGTGCCAATCTCGTATGCTTCTCTACCTACCAGTTTTGTTTATGTTTATCAATCTTGTCTACCCCCCATCTCTATTTTTTTCCATCTGATCAAATATCCCCTTATCAGAGGCCTTCCCACAACTCCAGGAAACTTAATAACCTATGTCACTCTTTCCTCCTCATACTGCCTTATTTTCCTCCACAGCATTTATCATCAGTACATGCCACCCGTGTCCTCACCCCAGTGAGAACATAGCTCCACAAGGACAGGGATTTTTTTTTTTAACCCTGTGCCAGAACAGTGTCAGGTGCATATAGATGATGTCAATAAGCACTTGACTGAATTATCTCAAGGGTTCTGTGTGTTGGCAACTCATTTTTTAGCTGTGTGTATTTTGTTCTTTGCTATTTCTAATTTGTGAAACTCATTTCCTTAGCTCTAAGTTTTCTTTCTATTTTATTGTGGTGTCTTATTTTGTCTTTGACTTCTTTTTTCATTGATCCCTTTTCTCTTCAATTTCTTTTAGACTATCGGGCATTTGATGTGGAGGATGTTCTATTTCCTAAATTTTCTTTCAGAATGGGTTCTATATCTATCCTTTTTTTCCTGTAGTATTATTTACATTGTTTACAGGCATAAGGCTGGGTATGGTGGTTCACACCTAACCCCAGCACTTTGGGAGGCCAAGGTGGGCAGACTGCCTGAGGCCAGGAGTAAGAGACCAGTCTGGGCAACGACCCTGTCTCTACAAAAAACAAATAGTTGATGGACAGTTTCTTTGCATCTTTCTCATGGCTGCACAGCAGCCTTGTGGGTCCACAGTTACAGTGTGGGTGGTCTCTGAAACTCTCCCACCCACCCTGAACTCTTCGGTCTTCTCCAAGCTGCTTCCAGCTGAGTCCCTTCCTTTTAGACAGTATAGACACAAGTCAGGAATATGCAGTCCTCAGAAGACAGAGAACTCAAAGAGAAAAAGCACCAGCACAAGAACCAACCGAACAGAGGGGAAAGGGACTGACGGACAGCCCTGCCCTAAGTTCCCCATTCCCGTGAGGAGGAAAGCTCCAAAGCCATCTATTTCCCCCACTTTTCTTCCCTGGCTAGGAGGAGAGGAGAAGAAACTTCCGGAGAGATGTGATCGAAGGAGGTGGGATTTATCCCTGAGGCTAAGCATTTCTGTCACAAGTGAAAAAGTTTACCCTGTCTGGCAGAAACACTCACACTGGAAGATGCTGTCCTGGGAAACAGGATATGCCCCTGATTAGGCAGAGTGAATTCTGTCCAGTTTTAAACATTACAGAAAAAAATAAGAAGAGGGGACAGTCAACTCCAATCACCACTCCTCATAAGCTCCACCCTCTCAGGTAATAAAAGCCAGGTCAGGACCAGCTCCCGGACCACCTGCCATTGGAGACAGTGAGTTCTGGGGAGCCTTGCTCCTCATCTGCCTCCCTTCCAGACAGAGTCAGAATGCCACTCCCGACAGCTTTCCCTTCCTTGGGGAGCAGGTCTGAGACAGTCATGAGGTCGGTGCACTGCATAAGGGAGCCAGTGAGAATGCAGCTGGGGGCTGAAATCCAGTTTACTCTGAGCCACGTGTCCTGGTGTGGGGTTGCATATGCTCAGAGAAAGGACCTTTCTCTGTACAAAGATGCCACTCACTCACACACAGGGCTGAGCATGGGCTGGCAGTAGCCCTGCTATATGATGCCGGATGATGGTATGTGTGGAGGGGGAGGAGCTTCCACCTTGGAGAAACACTTTCTGACTTTTCCCCTAGGTGCCGACTCAACAGGCATCTGATTCCCTCCAAATGCATTTGATTTTTCACAAATTAACTCATCTTGTCCTTGCCCATGCACAGCTTCTAGGAAGCCCGAGTATAGGAGTCAAATTCTAATTCTAGTAGGTCTTTTGTCCACTGCTGCTTTTCAGAGTTTATGGTGTGAGGCTGTACTACCCGCTTCCTTTGTTTGAATGCTGCCGGTATGGTTTTGCTGGTCCATTCTGCCTCATTTTTCATTCATGTTTTTAGTTTCTGAGATGGGGGACTTTTATTATATGGCTGCATACTGCTACATGCTACTTCCAACCTGTTCTTGATTTAAATGTGGTCTTTCTGTGCTGCTATAACTGTTTCCACATTGTGAAGTGTGAATATGCACTTTCATATGCCATCTATTTAATATACATGCTCACAAAGGCTTAAAGTATCTGAATCACTTTTTTTTTTTTTTTTTAAGAGACAAGAGTCTTGCTCTTTCACCAAGGTTAGAGTGCAATGGTGTGACCCTAGCTCACTACAGCCTCCAACTCCTGGACTAAAGCAATCCTCCTGCCTCAGCCTCCTGAGTGGCTGGAACTACAGGTGTGAGCCACCACACCTGGCCCTGAATTTACTGTTTAAGAGTTTTGGTGAAAAGCTAAATGTATTCAGCTGTTCAATAAATGTTATTTGGTGTGATTAAGGCACCACAGGCTTATAACATATTGAAGATGACCTCAAGCTGATCCCACATTCCGATTTTTAAAATAATTTAAATTCTGGAACACAAGTGCAGGAAGTGCAGGCTTGTTACATAGGTAAACGTGTGCCATGGTGATTTGCTGCACCTATCAACCCATCACCCAGGTATTAAGTACCACATGCATTAGCTATTTATCCTGACGCTCTCCCTCCTCCCCACCCCCAACAGGCCCCAGTATGTGATGTTCCCCTCCCTGTGTCCATGTGTTCTCATTGTTCAGCTCCTACTTATAAGAGAGAACTTGCAGTATTTTGTTTTCTGTTCCTGTGTTAGTTTGCTGATGATGATGGCTTCCAGCTCCATCCATATCCCTGCAAAGGACCTGATCTTGTTCCTTTTTATGGCTGCACAGTATTCCGCAGTGTATATGTACCACATTTTCTTTATCCAGTCTATCACTGATGGGCATTTGGTTGATTCCGTGTCTTTGCTGTTGCGAATAGCACTGCAATGAATATAGGCGTACATGTATCTTTATAATAGAATGATTTATATTTCTTTGGGTATATACCCAGTAATGGCATTGCTGGGTCAAATGGTATTTCTGGTTCTAGGTCTTTGAGGAATCACATTGTCTTCCACAATGGCTGAACTAATTTACACTCCCACCAACAGTGTATAAGGGTTCCCTTTTCTTGATAATCTCGCCAGCATCTGTTTTTTCTCGACTTTTTAATAATCATCATTTTGACTGGTGTGAGATGATCGTTTCTTTTGCTGTGCAGCAGCTCTTTAATTTAACGAGACCCCATTTGTCAATTTCTGCTTTTGCTGCAATTGCTTCTCATGTTTTCATCATGAAATCTTTGCCCATGCTTATGTCCTGTACGGCACTGCCTAGATTTTCTTCTAGAATTGTTATAGTTTTGGGTTTTACATTTAAGTCTTTAATCCATCTTGATTTAATTTTTGTGTAAGTGTAAGGTGCAATGAAGAGGGGTCCAATTTCAATTTTCTGCATATGGCTAGCCAGTTTCCCCAGCACTATTTACTAAACAGGGAATCATTTCCCCATTGCTTGTTTTTGTCAGATTTGTTGAAGATCAGATGGTTGTAGATGTGCAGTCTTATTTCTGAGACCTCTACTCTGTTCCATTGGTCTTTGTGTACCAGGACCATACTGTTTTGCTTACTGTAGCCTTGTAGTATAGTTTGAAGTCAGGTAGTGTGATGCCTCCAGTTTTGTTCTTTTTGCTTAAGATTGTCTTGGCTATATGTGCTCTTTTTTGGTTCCATATGAATTTTAAAGTACATTTTTTTCTGATTTTATGGAGAATGTCAATGATAGTTTAATGGGAATAGCATTGAATCTATAAATTACTTTGGGCAGTATGGCCATTTTCACATTATTGATTCTTCCTATCCATGAGCATGGAATGTCTTTCCATTTGTTTGTGTCCTCTCTTATTTCCTTGAGCAGTGGTTTGTAGTTCTCCTTGAAGAAGTCCTTCACTCCCCTTGTTAACTGTATTCCTAGGTATTTTATTCTCTTTGTAGCAATTGTGAATGGGACTTCATTCATGATTTGGCCCTCTACTTGTCTATTGTTGGCATATAGGAATGCTTGTGATTTTTGCACATTGATTTTGTATCCTGAGACTTTGTTGAAATTGCTTATCAGCTTAAGAAGCTTTTAGGCTGAGATGACGATGAGGTTTTCTAGATATAGGCTCATGTCATCTGCAAACAGACACAGTCTGACTTCCTCTCCTCCTATCTGAATACCCTTTCTTTCTTTCTCTTGCCTGATTGCCCTGGCCAGAACTTCCATTATGTTGAATAGGAGTGGTGAGAGGTGGTATCCTTTTCTAGTGCCAGTTTTCAGTGGGAATGCTTCCAGCTTTTGCCCATTCAGTATGATATTGGCTGTGGGTTTGTCATAAATGGCTCTTATTTTTTTGAATATATTCTATCAATACGTAGTTTATCTAGAGTTTTTAGCATGAAGACGTGTTGAATTTTATCGAAGGCCTTTTCTGCGTCTATTGAGATAATCATGTGGTTTTTGTTATTGGTTGTTTCCCCATTTTGATTTTTAAAAATTGGAATATGATGTTTTCAGGCTTAAATAACATGGCAGAAAATCTGGAAAACACCCTGTTTCTTAAAATGATGCTCTGAAAATGTAGCTGAATTTGATATTCAGTCAAGAGTTTCCAACAGACGTTGCTTGTACAATAAACTTATGCAGTGAATCTGCCATTGTGATAGAGGAGGCTTTAAATCAGATTTAAATCTTGTCATGCCTAAATAAATGTGCTAATATTTTCTGTCGGTCTCTAGTGCAGCTGTTAAAGCATTTTGGGCTCTGTAGACCAAATGAGACTTCTAAATTTCATATGAGTTCTGTGTTCTAATTCTTACTATTTTTTGCTTTTCTAATTAGAAAACAGGCATTGGCTTTTGTAAAGGTGAACATCAAGATTTACTGATTCTAAATATAACTTTCAGAACAATAAATTTTGAATATCAAAGCACAAAGTCAATACATGTCACAGATTCTGAATGCTTTCAGTAGTAGCACAGGAAAACTTCAGAATTTTGCATATGTAACATTTAAGCAGGAAACTATCACTCAGAAAACACATTTGCAAATAATGTTTGATTTCAACTAGGATAACAGTTTTCTGCTAACTTTGCTCAGCTAATCAGATTTTTTAAAAAGATTCTTAAAATTACAACACAGTTTACTTTCCTACAAATTTTGGCAAACAAAAATTTTAAGTCTTTCCTTTCTTTAATTTCCAGTTTCCCCAGTTATGAAGTGTCGGTTCTCAATACCCTCTCCATGGGCTTCATGCTTAAGTTTTTTCAGGTGTAAGTTTCACAAATTAGCTTCACCCTTCATGAGTATCTTTTCATAAACTCCCTTAACACATTGAGTCAGGTAGTTTAATTCTATTCTTTGTCATATCCCCCTCCTTAGTTCTTTAGGGTCCAACTGTGTCTCGTTCATCTCAATTTTGCCAACTAATATCCATAGAATTTCTTATGCAAGATCTCGGCACTATACCGCAATGTTGTGAGAAATGTGACTGACAGCAGATTTTTCCATGTGCTCATGCATCCATTTATTTGACATCAATTGACTCGATACTGAAGCCACTCATTCTTTCTTACATCCTTTCAAAACTCTACAAATAAGCTGCATTTTGTCATGTGGCAAATCTATCTTCTCAGGTGAAACACCAGTAAGACTGATCAGAAAAACAACTTTGTTTGGGGCAAGGGCTCAAACTCATGGACCTTTTTTTTTTTCCTATTTAGGAAAGAAAGAAAGAAAATTTAAATGTTTAATCCACTTTTTACTTTTATTAAAGTTTAAGTAAACTGGGCAACTAAATGTGTATAATGATAGGTACCATAGATTCTCTTCCATTCTACCTCTAAATCAATTAAATGAAAACACTCAGGAGTTTTAAGCTCAATCTTGTGAACCTAGGAGCAAAGAATGTGTCCAGATACGTTCATTAATTCAGAAATAAAATTTAATGACTCTTAATGTTGTTTTTACTAGTACAAAGTAGATTAACAGTCCTTAAATTTAACATATTTCTTTTTCTTTTTTTTTTTTTTTTGAGATTTAGTCTTGCTCTGTCACCCAGACTGGTGTGCAGTGGCATGATTTCAGCTCACTGCAACCTCCATCTCCTGGTTCAAGCAATTCTCATGCCTCAGCCCCCTCAGTAGCTGGGTTTAAAGGCATGCACAACCATGCCTGGGTAATTTTTGTATTTTTAGTAGAGATGGCGTTTTCACCGTGTTGGCCAGGCTAGTCTCGAACTCCTGACCTCAAGTGATCCACCTGCCTCAGTCTCCCAAAGTGCTGGGATTTCAGGTGTGAGCTACCATGCTGAGGTTAAATTTAACATATTTCTGAACAATCATAGACATGTCCTATTTTTAGCAGGAGCTCAAAGAAAATGTTTGATAAGGTACAGATTTATTATATTTTAGTCCAACCCCTATATTTAGCAAATACAAAACCATAGTCATGTTTACAATGTAAAAATTGTAGAATATCTCTGTATACTAAAATATTATTAATAATGCAGTTTTTGAGAACCAAAATATCAGCTGGCTGACTTTGCTTTTATGATGTATATTAACATCTTTTAGCATGACAATACCACTAAGAGAAGTTCACCATTCTTTCAATATCTTTTGAATTCCAGTATGCATTACTAGTTGGCAAATTTATTTTAATGGCAGTATGGCAATAATTCATTCCAAAGAGCAAAGATTCATTTTGATGAACTATTTGATCAAAAACCTGTAGTGGCAAATTTTCAATTCATAAACTATTTTTATCACTTAGTGAGGATTACTATTGTAGCTGGCATAATCATGAGAACTTTTTCATGTTTGATTAAAAGCATTTACCATTACCATTAAATTGGCTATGACATGCAAGAGGTCCACAAAGCTGCCAAGGATGTGGCAATCAGCTCCCCAGCACGCTCAGTTTGTACATTAATGGCTGCCTTGATTAAGCTTGAACACGAAACACAACACACTTCAGAACATATGTCTCAACAGAGCTTCCTACACCTTCCCCACTAGCTAATGAGACACGGATCATCATTGTTTGGCTTGACTTCTCCTTCCAGCAGCAGATTCATCACCGCCTTTGTCAAATAGCTGCATGTTCCTCTTTTTCCCAGGGGAGGAGTGTTGTAAAAGGAAGTCATGTCATCCTACAAAGGAAAACAGTAAGCAAGGCATTTGATCTTCTGTTTGTAAAGAGTTGACAGGTAAAATCAGTGTCATCTTAGGGGGAAAAATAAATTCACATAAAGATTTCCCTATGGAAAATATGAGATTCCTGAGCTTTTCTTTCATTTTCCTGAGGCGCATATAAAACAAAGACATTTTCAGTATTCTCTCCTTCGTTGATAATTTTTATTTACTTAGAGAATCTCTTTACAGTTGAACATAAAATATTAAACAGAGAACCTGGAAGGGCCTATATTAGGCAGTATACAGCAGCAATGTAGCCTGTCACTGCATTCTTATTGTCCCCAGAATTTAATTTTATAGCCTTCTGGAGTCCATGCTTCCTCTCTGATAAAACATTTTTACACTAACCATATAAAGGAAATTTATCTCTTTCTAGATTTCTTTTTTGTTAGAACTTCACAGCTGAATTGACTATAATTAACTAAAAAGTAACATTAATTCCTCAAAAAAGGCAGACTGCCCCTCAGATACCTATTTTGCACCTGTGAATCTGTTTTATAAAGTAAATGAAAATACATTAGGGATATTTTAAAGAATTGAGACAATGAAAAAATTCTACAAAACAACAACAACAACAACAACAACAACAACAACGCTGTTTACTTACTTGTTTTTCAATTTCCTTTAGCCGACTCTGATCTTTTTGAAATTCATTAAATGCTTCTTTGACCAGTCTGTCTAGATCTACTTTGTCTTGAAATTCTAGCTCGGGGTTTCTTTCCAGTACAATGGATACAACCATAAGTAACTAGGAGAGACAGACATTGAAAGCCAATTATATGAACCATAATAGTGACATGTTTTCACTCTTTCATCAGAAGGATGGGTGATCCAAAGGATGTTCTGTATGATGAGAGGCTCAAGGATCACCTATGGAAGGAAGCTTCCTAATTTTGCAAGTTATCTGCGTAAGTTCTGTTTGAAAAGTGCACCTTTTATTTTTTCATTGTGTATATTCCTAGAAGTGTTTTTTAGTCAGTTAAATAAAACCATTAACTTAGAAAAATGACTTTCCTAACCCATCGTGTACATAATACATGATACCCTATTCACCCAAAGTGTCTGAACTCTTTCTGGGCCTTTGGGTGTCAATCCTTGTTGGCAAGACACCAAAACATTGTCTGTGGAGAGAAGGGTCAGAGACCAAAGCCAGAGAAGCCAGGTGTGTTCAATGGAGACTCTGGACCTAGGTTCAGGATCAAATGACCTGGAGCCCAGGGCCCAAGTGAATATAAGTCTGTGATGCCACAGTAGTTTCTCAAGGGATGGCCATGTTTTAAAAAAATACATTTAACTGTGACCCCTGTGACAAGAGTCCTATTTCGTCTGTATAAACTATCTTAGTTTAATGAATCACCCTATTGCTTGGCCATCACATACACCCATCCTAAGTGGTAATGTTCATTTTAGATGCCAAATTCCTATAAACAAAAATAGTATCTGCATATGCAATAATTGGTAAAGGCTCTCTGATGATGTTTATGGCTCCTAATTTGTACACTGAACAGGAAACACACCTCATAATTCCCAATTTGGGATTCTTACTGACTGTATTTTATCTAGATGCTTCCAAAACAGAAACTGAAAGAACCAAAGGAAACACAGTAAAATCCAGGGGTCATAATGTGGGAAACCTTAGGGCAGGGCTTTAGCCATGAGAATATGAAGTTTTGCTGTAGGTCTAAAGGAAAATGTCTTCTGCAGAGGGAATGACCTCACTGTGGTCAACAAGAAGGATCCCTATGTCCACTGTATGTCCCAGATGCTGGGTACTAGACATGGAAGGCATTCACCCATCTAATAACCCCATCTTTTCCCAATCCATTCCGCCTCATGCTGTGAAAATGACTGGCTAATACTGTTCCATATCCTGGGACATCAAAGAGGAGGCTGAATCTACTCAGCTCTGACTGCAGCTCCAGACATGCTAGATTTTAGGAGGTGCCATGTCCAGGTTGGCGGTCACACAGAGCTTCTGTAGCAAGAAGACATATTATCTACCCTTGAGAAACACAAAAATTGGAGGGCTACACTCCTGGGAAAAGAGACAAAGTGCAGATGAGCTAAATATTAACCCATCAACTGGTGGCTTCTCTATGTATTTGGGGTGATGTTTAACGTGACAAGAGGGCACATGTGTTCTATTAATTTTACATGTAACTTTATACAGGACTGAGATACAGCATGCAATGACATGTCTTCTCTTCATATGGAGATGTCTAGAAAGATGTTCCTCAAAATATGAACAGCAATGATCTCTTGCTAGTGAGTGTGGGGTAAACTTTTATGTTATTTTCTATAATTTTCTAAACTGCTGAAACTTTCTACAATAGTTGTGCATTATTTCTGTGAATAGAAAACAAAAATGAAAACAAAGTGGATAGAAAAAGGTCACTTCCTGTACTTTTATGATGTTGCTGATACACTTGATGCTGAGGGGTGAGTGTGTGGCTGAAAAACAGGGGTCGGTTCTCCCTTACTGGAGGAGCCTGAGGTGTCTGAATTGCTCATGTGCCTTGCCTTGGGTCAGGGGTGGCCATCTTCTTGAGGACTCGGCTGGGAAAGATCAGGGTTCCGGAAAGAATAGGGTTCTGTGTCTCATAGGAAAGATGAGTGTTCTGGAAAGAATAGGATTCTGGGTCTCATAGGCAGTTTCCCTTATACTAGTTTTCAGGGAGCAGAGAGAAAGCATTTCTTCAGCAATCTTCATTTCTTACTACTCACCTCTACAACGATCTGTCTGTACTGTGGCTGGTCAATATTTCCCAACGTGTCTTCAACAAGGAGAGAGAAATTCATCTCATACATGGTCATATCTGACAGGGTTGGTTGCTGAAAAAAATAACTCCACATTAACATGCTGAACTGTTATGCTCTGGTTCTCATTTAACAGAAGAATTTCATTTTCTAATCATTAATAGTTTTCAGTTTTTATAAAACCTTGGGGAGCATTTTCAGCTACACAACTGGATTTTATATATGTCAAACTACTAAAGCCAACCAGCTGACTATTGTGATAAGTTAAACCTTCCATTTTTAGTAGTTACCTTCACTATATTAATGTTTTTGAGAAAAAGGACTATATTAGAAGACCACTTCAATACACAAAAGGAATAGCCAAACACTGAGACAACAAATAGTGTACATATTGCTTTCAGAATTTACATGAGAAGTTAGGCTTGCTGTCAGGCTCCTGCACAGAAGTCACTTGCTATTGAATTTACATCATTTCTGTGGTAGCTCCTTTCTGAGCTCGCAGCGTAAAAATGCATACAAACAAGCAAAAACAATATTATGTGCAGAACTGGGAAGGAAACAGGAAAAAAGCGAAGCTAAAAGAGTTTCTTCTACTCTGCCCTTTATCTTTCATTTAAAACAAGAACATTGTGTAGTTTTCCATTCATTTTTAACAATCCAAATGAAAGCAGAAAATAAACTAAAATTCAAATCCAAATCTGGGCATGGGGAATATTCCTCAGAGGATGGAAGGGAAGGCTCTGAACATTAGGCTTATATGGTGGAAAGCAGATGGGGTCACTAGATCATTACCAGAGAGGCAGAGATGATGAGACATACTTGTTTTCACCTCAATGATAATTTACAGTGAACTCAATCAGGTTCAGAACCATGTTTATCTGCTTACCACTCAAAATGGGACCCAATGTTCTCTTTCAATCAAGTGACAGCAAAATTGTTCAGCCTGGTATAATAATGCCTTAGTCCTATATTCAATAGATATTCAATACAACTAACTATTGTATTTCATAGTCAATATAATCCAACTTATTATTAATGTTTACAGGTAGTACCTAATTTGGGGAAAACAAAGTCCCATTGCTAAACATAGTTATAACTGGCTCGATCTCTAGCTATGGGCTTAATGGGGTTACAGAAGGAAAGGAAGACCCTTTCTTGGTTTCACATTAATTTCTTCTTAATAGATCTCATTTAAAAAGTCAACCTAGCTACTGTGTAACTAGAGAAGAGATACCAAGCTTGCCTTATTTCCTACTCTTCTGAAAGGACTTAGGGTAAGTAGTGTAGCACAGAAGAGAAAAGGCTCAGCAGCTACACTGCCAGGGGTCACACCCTGGGGCAGCTACTTACTACAAGTGTGACCTGAAGAAAATCATTTAGCTGTGTTTCAGTGTCCTCTTCTGTCAAACTGGAATACTAATAACAAAGCATCTGCCTCAAAAGATTGTCTAATGGATTAAATGAGCACTTAGAAAAGTGCTTGGTGCATAAAAATACTTAACATGTATTTATTGTCATTATTGTTATTTTTAGCAAAGAGAGGATATTAGCAAAGCAAGAATACTACATGTTAAGTGGCCCAGGCTGCCAGACAATTAAATGAAAATCTGGTAAGTATTAGTGGGGGCTGAGAAAGAAGCTAACAAGTGATTGTGAGCATGCACTGCCCAGGTAGGCAGAGAGAAGGCCTTGCTAGAGGGTTCGAACTCCAGCAACGAGGCGCTGCTCTCTGCTTTCAAGAGATGGTGCTGCTCCTGAACAGTAATCATAGGGCACCCAGGAGAAGGTTGGGCCCTGCACTGACAGTCAAATGAAACTACTTGCAGTCTGTGAACAGTATAAAGAATACTTTTTTAAAATTTTTATGCATTTTTTTGAATAAGTAATATATTCACAGCATTCAAACTTTGAAAGGTTTAAAAGGGTTCCAGGGAAGAGCCCACACCGTCCTCCCAGTCACACAGTTCCTTTTACCAAAGACTAAGAAAAAAATACTAGCAATTTCCTATGGGTCCTTCCAGAGACACTCTTAGGTAGACACAAGCAAAATGAGTGTGGGTCTGTGCCTTTGAGAATACTTTATTTGTATAAAGAGCTACATCAAAATTTATTTGGTTGAGATTTCAACACTAAAAACAATTACAGTACTCTATTTCCAAAAGGCTAATCCCTCTCTTTTGTGTATTAAGTAGAAGACTTAGATGCCAGGATTAAATAATCATATCAAGGAAGCAGGCCAGTGTACATCACATGGGAAACCATCAGAAGGAGAGGGCACTAACTCACTTGGACCACAGGTAAGGTACATTTGGAATAAAATAAGTGATTATCTGTCCAATGACCTAAAAAGTTACTGCATTTTTCACATTCAACACAATTCCTAAGTGGTGATTTCCTCATCCACAACACTACTAGGCTCCACTGTTTCTTAGGTCTGCTCTGGTTCTGTCTTTCCAATGCATGCTTTACTGTTTGTGAGGCCCCCCAGCACTGACCCACCACCACTTGGGGTAGTGAAGGGATACCCACGCTTGAGGTAAAGCCAATATAGGAAACTCTAAGCTGGTAAGTGAACAAAGGAAGGACAGCTTGCTCAGCAAGAGGTTTGGCCACGTGGTTTTTTAAAAGGGAATATCCTCAAAATATCTAAAATATGACAATACCAATAATTTTTTTTATTAAATACAACTTTCAGCAATATATCCATTGGTAAAGTGAGCCTTTTCTGCCTACAGGGACACTAAATTTGAAAAATAAAAGTAACTTAGATTGGGGAAAACAATTTTCAATCCAATTGATTAGACTTATTTTCTAGTATTTCATCCCTTCTTTGAAAAAACTCTTAGAACGCTGAAAAGGAGAAAAGTTATTTGCAGGGCAGGAGGAAAGGATTCACTATCCTTTGCAAAATCCCCTTTCTTTATGTGAACATGGTGGGGCTTTACCTGAGGCAAATGCTTCCCAGCGACAATGATGCCATTGGGCGTGCGCTCCAGGATCTGCCACACTCGGTCATAAAACCCGGTGGGAGTTCTATTCAAAGACCCATCGATCTGACGCCTGTTCAGCCAACATCTGTAACAAAAGGCAAATGTCCCAGAGTTGAAGAACAAGCTTGTTCTGGTGGAAACCAGGGCTTTCAATATGAACTAATTGTTCCGATAGGGTAAGCAATGAAAGCCAAAGCCCATCAATGATGCATATCTTCGTGTGTTACAGGCTAGTAAATATTTCATAATGAAAACAGGGCTGGCAGGACAGGAGGAAGTCTCTAAGATTCTAAAAAATTTAATAGACAAAATGTTATTCTCTAAGTAAGCTATGAATTGCTCAGTACATGCTCAAATGATTTTCAAATATACAAAGCAGCTCCCTTTAAAAATGCAGCAGCTGTGAATTTCATAATAACTTTATGTTGTTTTCACATATAATAAAATGTAAGCTCCATGAAGGCATGGAAATCATATAATTTGATCACTCCTATACACCTCTCCCAGAAAGGTGCTTAGTAAACAATTAAAAAGTGAATGAATAACTGATGTTCAAAAAAGCATTTTATATAGAATAAAATTACCTTATTTTAAACTTTATAGAAGTTTGCCATTTAAACATAGCTAAAGTTCTCTTGCTGAAAAAAGATGTAAAATCTTACATTATAATAACAGAATGTAGTGATACACCAAAATTTTAGATCTTTTATTTTCATGGATTAAGCATTTAAGTATTAAATCTTAAAGATATAATACATCATTCACAAACTGCTAAAAATGCAGAATTTGAATAATTTGAAAAGAACACACAGTGACAAAGTAACATATTCTTGCAAAAGCTGAAGAAAGGACAGATACATTTATTTATTTATTTATTTATTTATTTATTTATTTATTTATTTATGAGACAAGGTCTTGCTGTGTCACCCAGGCTGGAGTGCAATGGCTCAATCATAGCTCGCTGCAAACTCTAACTCCTGGGCTCAAGCGATCCTCTCACCTCAGCCTTTCCAGTGGCTAAGATTACAGGCATGCACTACCATGTCTGGTTACTTTTTAATTTTTTTGTTGAGACAGGGTCTGGCTATGTTGTCCAGGATGGTCTTGAGCTCCTGGCATCAAGTAATCCTCCTGCCTTGGCCTCCCAAAGTGCTGGGATTATAGGCGTGAACCACAGCACACAGCCCAGATACACGTTTTTTACACTTAGTATTTTAAAAGACAGCAGAGTGAAATGTATACTCAATTACAAGAGAAATATGTCATGACCAACACTATTTCTAGGTACGACAATAGCTATGCAGGATACAGTAAACAGAAAAAAACATTTTTGCTCTGGAAAAAGAGGACCAATGGAAATTTATCCCTACATAGGTAAGACGGGCATCCATTTTTGGATACATAAAATTTCTTTTAATAGGCACAGCCTTGTATTGCTGGTTTTAGTGTTTCACCAAAGTGACAAAGCTCAAAGGGTTCCTTGGTGATGTTTTACTTTAGGTAACTGGATACCCCACTGCCTGCATTTTATTTTCACCTCGTTCCCTTTGTTTGGCAATTAAAAGATTTTTTTTTGGAGTTATATGAAGTTATGATTAATATTTTAAAAAGGAGATACTTGGTAGGACAACAGAAAAAGTAGAAATGGGAGAATACTCACAATGGAGGTAGAAAATTATTTTGAAAGATCCTTTCATTTTTTCTTTTCATTTTGAAAAATTTCAGACTTACAGAAAAGTCATGAATATAAACCATAGAGTTCCTGTATACTCTTTACTTAACTTCCCTTCTCCTTTTTTTTTTTTTTTGGAGACAGGGTCTCTATCACTGAGGCTGGAGTGCAGTGGTGTGATCTCGACTCTCTGCAGCCTCAACTTACTGGTCTCAGGTGATCCTCCCATGTCAGCCTCCTGAGTAGCTGGAACTACAGGTGCATGTTGCCACACCTGGCTAATTTTTGTGTTTTTTGTAGAGATGGGGTCTTGCCGCGTTGCCCAAGCTGGTCTCAAATTCCTGGGCTCAAGCAATCTGCCTGCCTCAGCCTCCCAAATTGTTGGGATCACAGGCGTGAGCCATCGTGCCTGGCCTTCCCCTACTCTTGTTATCTTACATAACCATAGTATAAAACCAGGAAGTAAACAATGATACAATACTATTAATTAATCTATGGATCTAATTCATTTTGTCAATTTTACCACTAATATTCTTGTTTTGGTCCAGAATCCAATCCAGGATTGGTGTTTAGTTTCCATGTTTCCTGAGGTTCCTCTAGCAGTTTCTTGGTTGTCCTTTATTCTTTCATAACTTTGACACTTTAGAAATGTCAGTTATTTTGTAAGATGTACCTCAGTTTGGGTTGGTCTGATGTTTACTGATGAATGGACTGACATGCATTTTTGGCAAGAGTATCTAGAAGTGATGTTGTGCACTTTTCTTATTTATTTACTTATTTTTATAGAGATGGGGTCTTGGAATGTTGCCCAGGCTAGTCTCAAACTTGTGGGCTCAAAGGACCCTCCTGCCCCAGCCTCCCAAAATGCTAGGATCACAAGCTTAAGCCACCACGCCTGGCCCATCATACCCCTTTCAATGCATCATATCAGGGGTTATATGATGTTCATGTGTCTTATTACTGGCGATGCTCACCTTAATCTTTTGGTTAAGGTAGAGTCAGCTGGGTTTCTCCACTGTAAAGTCACTATTTTCTCCTTTACAATTAGTAAGTATCTTGAGTGGAAACACATTGGAATGATGAAACTCTCCATTTTTCATCATACTTCCATGCAATGATGGTTTTTGCCAGCAACAATAACTGTTGTATTTGTCTATTTCTGTCATCCTATCTACACTTATTGGAATTCTATTATAAGAAAGGGTCTCTTCACTCCCATTTGTCTGTTTGTATCAGCATAGACTCATGGGTATGTAAGAATGTTTCTTCCTATTTTCCACTGGGATTTTGGTTGTCTTTCCCTCAATTTTTAAGAATTCTTGGTTATAAGCTCTTTGTGGCATATGTTTTGTTCCAGTTTCTCAGTTGTCTTTTGACATTGGTTGTCTACTTTTTGCCATACAAAGTGCTGTTTTTAATTTTCACATAGTCTTATTAACTTTTTCTTTTGTTGTCCTTTGGTTGAGCCATTATTAGAAGGTCTTTCCCATACTAAGGGTAAAAAGGAATTTCATCATGTCTTCTTGTTTTGCATTATTTCATTTTTTACATTTAGATTTCTAATCTATTTGGAGTGTATTCTTATGTGTGGTATAAACTACAGGTGTGATTTTATCTTTTTGCAAATGGCTATCCAGTTGTCTCATGACTATTTAAAAAGTCCATCCTTGGCCTTTGTCACACATTAAATTTCCATATATACTTGGGGGTCTATTTCTGGACTTTATATTCTGTTCAACTCTTCTGTCTGTTGTGTACCAATATCACACTGTTTTAATTACAGAGGCTTTATAGTATGTTTTAATGTCTAGCAGGGCAAGTCGTTCTTTCGTGTTTTTCTGATTATTCTTATATGTTTGGTCTTTCCATATGGAGTTTTGTATTAACTTGTCTTAACCTCATAAAAAGAGCTTGTTGAAATGTTATTGGAATTGAATTATATTTACAACTGACATCTTTATAACATGAATGTTCCTATTTAAGAACAAGGATGCCTTTCCATTTATTCAAATCTACTTTTGTGAAAGACAGCTTTTGTAAAAGGCCTAGACAGATTTTTCTAGGCATATAACTATACCAGTTTGGTAAATGCCAGGCACAAACATACTCAATAAATACTTTCCTAAATACTTACATTAAAGCTATTTCTGTAATGAAAAAGTTCTTCAAGTCAACACAATCCATAAGTATTTGTTTTGTTCTTAGTGTAGGCTTAGCACAAGTCTAGGAAAGGGTTTAGCACTGAAGTCTATTTAGGGAGACAAAGCCACAGGCAACATATTTAAATAACGTTACCAAACCCAATCCTATCTGCCAAAATGCTGGGAGGAGATGGTGAGTGCCACAAAGGTTCAGAAAAGGAAACTGACTTCAGAAAGTGGTATGAGGTGTTACATTTTGCACAGAATAATAAAAATGAAGAAATGCTTATACACTACATTGGAAAAAAAGTATAAAATTAAAATCAGTGCAAAATAATAATTGAAGAGAGACATTTTGATTGGTTTTTCTATTTACACTTTCTATCTAGTGGGGTGGCCTCTGATACTCTGTTGCATTTTATTTCTTATTAATATCTTATCAATTTCATAGATATATCAAGCTAAACATTATGAAGTTATTGTAAATCCAGAGTATCATGTAGGTAACAAGGGGCCCTCATTACCTTCCATTCTGTTGAGGCTGCAGAATATCCAGCAGAAGCTGTTTAACTTCACTAGGTGATAGCTGATACAAGTCCAAGGCTGGCTTGTCTCCACCACGGATCTGAAGTTCGTACTCCATGGCATGGATGATCCACCTGAAATAAAACAGGGAAGCATGAATCAATAACTCTTGAAATAAAATCACCTTCTGCTTCTGTCAGTAATGCCCTTACACCACTGACCCATTCAAAGGAGAATGAAGAAGAGGCCATTTGAATTTCCTGAACCGTTGATACAATTACTTCCATACACATGATCAGACTCTTAAAAATGAGGCCTGCCCTTGCACAGGTGGTGAGGTTGTACAACATTAAAATAGGTAAGTACTTAGGTTCTTAGCAAGTGAGATTTTACCCATCCATTGTGGTGTTATTCTGTACACAAACAGCTGCCACACTATATTTTCTTAACACTAGATACATGCAAAAAAAAAAAAAAAAAAGGAAAGCAAGAGAAACAATACATTTCAAGAAATAGGCTGAGATATGCTATTATGTAAATGTTCCTTTCTCTGAAATCTCAAGCTTTTTTTTAAAACCAATTTCCTTTACTTTGTAGTCATTCCTTTGGGGTGAGAGGAGCCAGACAAGTACCTGTCTTTGAAATACAAGGATACAATTAGTTATAACTTAGTTATAGTTGTACATTAAAGATGTACTTTAACCAATAGGTTGCATAAGAGCCAAAATATTTAATTATTTTATGTGTAAATAATTTTTTGAGGAGATTTTAAAAAGCATTTTTGTAGATTCATTTCATTTCTTTCATTTACTATATTCTGAGGACAGAACTCAGATAAACTAGTTATGAAAACCAAAGAAAACTCTGGAAATAATACTGTGCCTTAGGGAATGAGAAATTTATACACCATTAGGAAAAGTCAGGGAATTAGTTTTACACAGCAGATTCCTATGCTTCATCCTTAAATCCTTTAGCGAACACTGCATAACAAACACAGGCAGTGCCACTGAGCATCTGGAAATAATGCATCTTTATTCACCCATGCTGCCTTTCTCCTCCATGCCTTCTCTTTCTCTTGATACACTTCCTTGAAAGGCAACCTACAAGGATATTGCAGGTACAGAGATGAAAATGTTAGAGTAGATGTATTCAAAAGATTAAAGTTCTTTTTTCTGCCAATGCTGGTTTGTAAAACAACAGTGATGCATCCTCATGGGATGACTAATGTCTCTCGATGTAGAGAACAGTAAGAAAAAATGCTAAGCCTTACTGGTTGAGCCAGAGAGGGTGTCAACCAGGCCTGCTGGGCCAGGCCATAAGCCACAGGGTAACATGTATCAAGTTCTATGACAGTTCTAACCTCTACTGCCCTGAGCTCAGACAACTCTCAGCTCTTCCTACCTTCTCCCCTATTGTTTGTTGGTGCCATTTCTGGAAGTTGGGAGTTTAGTCTAGGGTAACACTGAGATGGATTATAAAGGTATGAGAGATACACAATGATGAAACATACTAATATTTTAGAAATCAATACTATTACTGTTGATACTATGTAATGAATATTTAATAGCTGTTCATTGGTAAGAGCAATAAAGATGAAGTATTTACAAACAACAAATGCCTGAAAGCTTCCTGTTATATACAACAACAGAATATGTAACAGAATTAAGATTTACCGTTTATATTTCTCTAGTCAGTCGAAAAGAAAAACTGGACTACACTTATGTTACTGGCAAAGACTAGGCTTTCTTTATATCGTCCTCATTCTTATTGACTGTATTTAGCGAAAATGTTACACAAGCATAAAAGTAACAAGAACATAGTTCTTTTGGATGCTTTGATGTTTAAGCTGCTTAGGAAATTAGCTAGTACAGCAACATTTTAGTTACAATAAACTACTCAGTGGGCCTTTTCTTTAAATTAAAAATTTATATTTTTA
>NW_012103676.1:143015-145281 GCF_000951045.1 Mandrillus leucophaeus | reverse complement strand
AAAAAAAAAAAAAAAGGAAAGCAAGAGAAACAATACATTTCAAGAAATAGGCTGAGATATGCTATTATGTAAATGTTCCTTTCTCTGAAATCTCAAGCTTTTTTTTAAAACCAATTTCCTTTACTTTGTAGTCATTCCTTTGGGGTGAGAGGAGCCAGACAAGTACCTGTCTTTGAAATACAAGGATACAATTAGTTATAACTTAGTTATAGTTGTACATTAAAGATGTACTTTAACCAATAGGTTGCATAAGAGCCAAAATATTTAATTATTTTATGTGTAAATAATTTTTTGAGGAGATTTTAAAAAGCATTTTTGTAGATTCATTTCATTTCTTTCATTTACTATATTCTGAGGACAGAACTCAGATAAACTAGTTATGAAAACCAAAGAAAACTCTGGAAATAATACTGTGCCTTAGGGAATGAGAAATTTATACACCATTAGGAAAAGTCAGGGAATTAGTTTTACACAGCAGATTCCTATGCTTCATCCTTAAATCCTTTAGCGAACACTGCATAACAAACACAGGCAGTGCCACTGAGCATCTGGAAATAATGCATCTTTATTCACCCATGCTGCCTTTCTCCTCCATGCCTTCTCTTTCTCTTGATACACTTCCTTGAAAGGCAACCTACAAGGATATTGCAGGTACAGAGATGAAAATGTTAGAGTAGATGTATTCAAAAGATTAAAGTTCTTTTTTCTGCCAATGCTGGTTTGTAAAACAACAGTGATGCATCCTCATGGGATGACTAATGTCTCTCGATGTAGAGAACAGTAAGAAAAAATGCTAAGCCTTACTGGTTGAGCCAGAGAGGGTGTCAACCAGGCCTGCTGGGCCAGGCCATAAGCCACAGGGTAACATGTATCAAGTTCTATGACAGTTCTAACCTCTACTGCCCTGAGCTCAGACAACTCTCAGCTCTTCCTACCTTCTCCCCTATTGTTTGTTGGTGCCATTTCTGGAAGTTGGGAGTTTAGTCTAGGGTAACACTGAGATGGATTATAAAGGTATGAGAGATACACAATGATGAAACATACTAATATTTTAGAAATCAATACTATTACTGTTGATACTATGTAATGAATATTTAATAGCTGTTCATTGGTAAGAGCAATAAAGATGAAGTATTTACAAACAACAAATGCCTGAAAGCTTCCTGTTATATACAACAACAGAATATGTAACAGAATTAAGATTTACCGTTTATATTTCTCTAGTCAGTCGAAAAGAAAAACTGGACTACACTTATGTTACTGGCAAAGACTAGGCTTTCTTTATATCGTCCTCATTCTTATTGACTGTATTTAGCGAAAATGTTACACAAGCATAAAAGTAACAAGAACATAGTTCTTTTGGATGCTTTGATGTTTAAGCTGCTTAGGAAATTAGCTAGTACAGCAACATTTTAGTTACAATAAACTACTCAGTGGGCCTTTTCTTTAAATTAAAAATTTATATTTTTATTTTATAGACTAGGCATAGAATTGTCTTCTATTTATTTTATTTATTTCTTTTATTCATTTCTTTACTTAGATTTAAAACTTACATTTGAGGCAGCTTAGAATAATAGAAGGAATACTGAATTAAAAATCGAAAGACCTGCCTGTTGGTCTCCTCAATAAGTCAATAGAATGAAAAGCAAAGTGGGAGTTTCTGCTGTGGATGAAGTGATTTAAGAGATACAACCACTAATACCATGAGCCTTGTTTTATGTCATGATTCAAAAACAGACCAACTATAAAAAGTCATTTCAGGGATAACCCAGAGAAATTTAAATAAGAATTGAGTATCTTGTGATATTAAAAAAATTACTGCTAATTTTGGTGGCTATGATAATGGTATTGGGATTATTGAGATAATGTCCTTTTTTTGAGATATATACTCACTAAAATATTCACAGGTAAAAGTTAAATGTCTGGGATTTGCTTTATAATATACTATAGCAAAATAAAAGTTAAAGCAAATATAGCAAATACAAATAGCTAAGCACTACTTATATCCACTAAATAATGAGTATTTGGGAATGCACCAAATAATTCATTATACACTTAAAATTCTTCATAACGAAAAGCAAAGACAGACTTAAATACTAATTCTGTCACTTACCAACTGTGCCCCATTGGCAGGTTATTTTCCAAATGGGAATACTACTATTACTCATTGAACTTACTTTATGAAATTATTTTGAGGAACAAATAATGTCTATAAAAAGGCTCTGAAATGTTAAAGAGTCATAAAAATGTTAGTAAACTCTTGTTA
>NW_012103676.1:121340-141420 GCF_000951045.1 Mandrillus leucophaeus | reverse complement strand
GAAGGTCAAAATAATGAAGGTTATGGATGGCCCAGAGCCTTATACATTCAGTCTGTCTAAGAGCCAGAGGTGCTCTACTTGCCAATAAGCAAATGAGAAAGTGGTAGATTCACACGACTGACTAAATCAGCCTTCATTTATATCCAAGTTTGACTTGAGGACAATGAATTCTTTGGGACTGCTGGAAAAGCGGAAAAAGGAGTATTAGTATTCCTCAGACAGTTCTGGGAATAAGCTTATCCTTTTAAAAACACTCTTGTTTGGAGGTTCGTAAGGATACGGTGTGTGTATTGGTATGTTTATTTCCCATATGCCCCAATGAAGGCATACAATATGAGATAAAGTACATGGAAATCTGATAGCAGTGGTAAACCAGAACACCTGAACTTTTCTTTTTTTCTTTTTTGAGACATGGTCTTACTTGGTGCCCAGGGTAGAGTGCAGCTGTGTGATCTTGGCTCACTGCAACATCCACCTGCTAGGCTTAAGCAATCCTCCCACCTCAGCCTCCCAAGGAGCTGGGACTACAGGCAGGCACCAACGCACCCAGCTAATTTTTAATTTTTTTGTAGAGAAGGGGTTTTGCCATGTTGCCCAACTGGTCTCAAACTCCTGGGCTCAAGTGATTTATCCACCTTGGCCCCTCAAAGTGCTGGGATTACAGGTATGAGCCACTGCACCTGACCAGCTGAAATTTTCTGGAAAAAAAAATGCCATACAGAATAGAACTGATCACTGATCCTTGGGGAAAAAAATAATTTTTTAAAATAATCATTTTAAGATTTCAAGATAATACAAGGATCTGCTAAGTTTGCTGTTAAACAAATGATTAGATGATTTTGTGCAAACATTTAACTAAGCCATATGTTATCGGCTGAATTCTTTCTCCCCCACCAAATTCATATGTTGAAGCCCTAACTCCAATGTGATAGTATCTGGAGATGGGGTCTTTGGGAGGCAATTAGGTTTAGATGAGGTCATGATGTTAGAGCCCTTATGCTGGGATTAGTACCCTTATAAGATGATATACCAGAGCGCTCTCTCTCTCCAACAGAGGACACAGAGGACACAGAAGGCAGCTGTCTGCAAGCCAGGAGGAAAGCCCTCACCAGAAACCAAATCAGCAGGGACCCTGACCTTGGCCTTTCCAGCCTGCAGATAGTGAGAAAATAAATTTCTGTGTTTAAGCCATTCCATCTATGGCATTTTGTTATGGAAGCCAGAGCTGACACACCAAATGATAGAAGATGGGAAAGTTGCAAGAAGGGACTTTTTTGGCTTGATTCATATTAATATGGAGAGGGATACAATTTGATGAGGCAAACTGAGCTCTCTGGTGACTGAAGGATGTGGACTTACTCTATCACTGATCCAATCACGATATAATAGAGGTAGGGGAGCTTCATCACCTCACCTCCTTATCTCATATCAAATGTCAAAAGCAAAGACCTCGGAATGAGTATTAGAACCGTGCTAATGAACTTGGTGCCGTAATTATTTTCTCTTTCCTTTAGTGCATAAGCAATGTTATAGTCTGCTATCTATGACAACGATGGCTCTCTCTAAGCTTCAAATGTGTGATCCACAGATACAGTTTCGGGCATCAGAGGACAAGGTACATCTGGATCATAATTGCTTACAGAGGATGTCCTGGCAGTATGAAAAGCAGAGATGAAAAAGGCTTGATAACATATATCCTCTGGGGTTATCTCTAAGTAAAGCTTGACTGACAGACCTGCAGCAGAAAGCAGTTGATTGGAGGTCTTTACAGTAATGGGCCTGTCAGGAACTTGATCTATTTCAACAGGAAAGCTGGAGCACAAATCAATAATGAGACAGCAAATCAAATCATTATCAGACCAGAATACCATTCCTGTGAGCAGGTTAATTTTGTTCACTGGAGTGCCTGATAGCAGTAAAGTTGAAGAAACTGCATTGGCAAGATTAACCTTGGAAAAAAGAGAAAAGGGACATGGTGCTATTGGTTTAAAAGCAATTGAAGTAGTGGGTAATGTAAATAAATAAAATTTAAAAAACACTGAGAGAGAGTAGTTAAACCAGAGATAAAAGTATACACAGTGCAAGGGAATTCTGGGTAAGAGGTACCATGGTTAAGGCAAATGTTCTTATTTCTTATGTCCATTCAGCCTAGTGAATGCTGGCATTCCAAGAAGAATATGTTATCAAATGTGTCCAATCAATCAATCTCTTTAATCATAATTAACATTTAAAAGAGAGAAGCAATACCCAAAAGCCAAGTAAGAATGAGTCTGATGTGCTTATTGTACCATAAGGCAGTAAAAAAATAACACATTCTATAAATCCCCTCCCTATCTTTCTTTTAAAATTGTGCCACAACCAGTACAATACACAAAGGACTAACTCAGAAATATGTTCAACAATTTATAGGAAATTTGACATTCAAGGACTCTATAAATGAGTAATTTGCTCACCAATTTTAAGCAAACGAAAAACCTTCCACGGACTAATTCAAGGTAAAATTTGTAAAGAAATATACTGAGTATGTATTTGCTGCTGCTAATAAACAAATATGCAAGGGGCCCATTCACTTAAAAGGGCTCAGGTCTTAGTATAATTTATTAAGGATGAAGTCTAATAAAAACATAGAAGACACAAAAGTGTCTTTTTACTCTTCAGAGGGGTACTATCACAAGCCCCACAGATAGGATGACAGTTACCTTAAATTGTCTGATATCCCTAGAGAAGAAACAGCATTCCCAAATCTTTGTTACTGTGGTGGGAGAGTGCTGTGGGCATAGGTCTGAGGGGATTTCAGGGTATTTGCCACAGGTGTCATGAGTGTCTACCAGGTGACGGAGAGGTGACACCATATTAGATTGCAAGATACAACCCCAACAGGATTCTGAGATGGAGTTTCCATAAGAGATGCTTTGGGATCATTCCACTGGGCCTACAGGGGACTCAACCATGGCTGAAAGGGCCCCCTCCTCCAGGGTGAACTTCTCTTGCGACAGCACATGGCCTTTGCAAACTTAGGACCAGAAGACAAGAGTGAGTGAGACAGAGAGAGAGAGAGAGAGAGAGAGAGAGAGAGAGAGAGAGAGAGACAGAGAGAGAGTATGTGTGTTAGGACCAGAAGAGTGACTGAGACACAGAGAGAGAGAGAGAGAGAGAGAGTATGTGTGTGTTGGGAGAAGGGGGAGGTTCCTCCTGTGGCACCTTGAGATTTGTGGTGTGTAAAAAGCACTCCCCAGATGGAGCTGTTCTCCAAATGTCATGGGTAGAGGACCTCAAATTATCAAATACCACAGTGATAATGTTGAAGCTTTGCCCTTGCAAAACATCTTCACATTCTTTACCTAGAATCACCACATCCAACGAGGACACCAAAGCAGGGATAGCCCCACTGTTACCAACCAGGGTAACTTTTTTCCTTTTCTGTTTATTGTCGGGTTGAGCTCCTTTTCATTCCACTAGTTTTACATGTAAATGTGAAGTACTTTTTTAAACATTATTACCTGTTTTTCCTTCAAAATCACATGTGAAAAACGCATTGCTTATTTGGCAATATCTGCATACATCGTAATTCATCAGCTCTCATCCAAGGAGTTTACAGTATTCACACAAGTACCATAAAGATATATTTTGCAGCAGTCTTTCAGCATTATTCGAAATAGTGAAAACATTGGGAACGACCTAGATGTTCATTAGTAGAAAATAGTTTGAATAAATTGGTTTTTAGCCATACAATAAAATGCTGTGCTACCATTACATTGAACAAGATAAAGTCCTATATACTGACATTTATGAATGTCCTAGATAAATTAAATGTAAAAAAAAGATGCAGTGTATTGTTCCACATTTTATAAAACAACAATAATACCATACATATATATCTGTGTAATGTACATGTGCAAAAGTATCAGAGAAATATACATCAAATTGGTGTCAGTTACTTTCTCTAGGAAATTTCTACTTTCAAAGTTACATTTTTCAGTATTATTTTATAAATTACTTTAGCTTATTATTTTTAAGTGATTTGCATGATTTCAGCTACAGTATATTTCAGTCAAATTTCCTTATCTTTCTTTGTCTCTTCTTTCTTTTGATTGAAAGTAAATTACCTGCATAGAATTTGACCTTCACTCTCATCCCTTAAAATAGTTTCTTTCGAAGATTTGGAGCTATTTTGAATCAGTTATAAGAACTTTGAGTTATATCCTGATTTGTTCAGTCTGTTTGCCCTGATATTTTCAACTCCAACCTCTTGACTCCATATGAGGGTAAAGAAATGGTTCTTTCATGTGAGTTAACTCTAAATGAAAAGAAATGTGATTCTCCATCTCCGTACACGGTATAAAAGTACTCTATTGTCACAGACTCAGGCACTGATCTGAGACAGACTGAGAAGTATAGGTTATAAGTCTTCCAAAGCACATTCTTTGTAATAAGTGTTCTAGTTCGGGGAGCCTTTTCAAGTGACAGCCATCCTTGCAGAGGTTTAAACAAAGCCTTAGAGTGAAGGCAAACAGTTTCCCAAGATTTTACACTGCTGTGTTTTTCAGTCTATAGTAGTTTTTCCTTTACTGCTTATTCAGCATTTTAAGCTAATTTAGGTCCTCTACAAGTCTCATGTAATTCCCTTCCTTGAATTCAACTCTAACCTGATGCTTCTTTCTATTCATGGGAATGAGTATTTATTCTAAAAATAGCATTCTTTCCGTTTTGATATCTACTATTCTGTATGTTCAGTGCTTTCCATGAGAAATGACATACCATTTTTCCTTATACTGTGTCACCCAAAGTAAAAATGTCCGGTGGCAGCATGTGACTTAGTATTTAACAGTCAACTGACTCATAAAGAAATTTGCTATGAAACCTTAATTATTCACCATCCTGAAACTCATTCTGGGATTGTAGCATTATATTCTCATTGTGAGTATTAATAGTGTCCCTGCCTGACTTATGATGTATATTTCACTCTTATGTGCATCTCACAAGATCAGTTCTAATCACTAAGACAATTTCAGTTGGGGAGCAATCTGGTATTTTTTTTTTTTAAGGAGTGATTTATTTAAGAAATTTACTTCTGCTAAGGATAGGAACTAGATCTTATATTACTTCCTGTCTGTCTTATAGTTTCGTTCATCAGAGATGCTCAATAAATATTGGATTGTTTAACATATGGTATATAAGCAGAGTCAGGTGGTTTGCTTTGAGCTAGTAATGTGGGATTTAGGAAAAGCAAAAGGAAAGCATGTCTCTGTACTCTTAGAGAAGTAAATGGCTCTTAATTTTGATAAACATACTTGATTTTGTGCCACATGATATTGGAATTAAGTATAAAAGAAGATTTAATTAAATCATGTCCTTCAGGAAATGACCAAGTTAAACAGGGCCTTGTTTTTATGAAAGTCCAGTCATATATACAGAAGATATCAGGACGTAGCACTTTTCTCCATGGAGTTATTAATGGAATGGTGTAGTTAATCATATCAGAGTATAGGACAGGTTGCCTTACAATCGTACATCTCTTAGCAGTGTTTCCAGTAACGATCTAAGAGGAGACAAGTTTAAATAACGTGATCGCTGCACTCAAAAGATCACTCTAGTAAACCATCCTCTTCCTCTTCCTCCATCACTGTAGCCACAAATACTGTTTATTGAATATCTATTATATGCTAAGCAATGAATAATAGAAGAAAAATAAAAATTCTTCACATATATTATCTGACTTAATCCCTACAACAACTTCGAAGTACGCACTAGAACCACCATTTTACAGCAAAGAAACTGAGATTTGGAGAGTGTACATGGGCTGTTTTTGTCAGTAAGTGGAAGAACTGGGATTTACACCCAGGTCTGCCTAACTCCAGTGTTCTTATTCTTCAGTCTTACATACTTCTGCATGTTTTTGCTTCTGTATACCATTGCCATTATCTCACAGAAACAGGCTTTAGTGTTTATTTCTAAAACTTTATGGCTTTTATGACTTCTCATACATGATTTCAATTTATGATCCATATTGTATTCGAGTTCATGTAGTAACTATGATGTGCCAGATGTCAGATTTTTTTTGTTGTTGTTCTTTTGTCTGCCAGGCCTCCAATCTAGGATCAGTACTGTTTAGCATTTTATAGTGTAAGGAACTTGAGTAGGTACAAGTTAACAGACCAAATAAATGAGATTTTGTACCTTAATTCATCACAAGACTGAGAAAATGGGATGATTCTAAGTTGGCTGCTTGTATACTACAGTAGATATATTGTGTTGGTGCAAAAGTAATCATGGTTTTTGCCACTGAAAGTAGTGGGCGAAACCACAACTGTTTTTGCACCAACCTAATATTAAGATGCTATGAAAAGTTCAGAAAAGTCTAGAGCAGACTTTTCACTTCCTTGTAATATTCTAGGATACCTCTGTCAAATATAGAGCGCCTCATTATGTTAACCACAGAAAAAAAGCTTTCTGAAATACAAACCTGCCTGCCTGTTGCTGCATCAACATTGGCTTAGGAGGCAAAGCGTAAGAATAATTTGAAATTATATTTTGTCATACTTTCAATGTCAGTATTTGCAGAGGAAATAATATTTTCCTGAAGACTAATCCTTCTTTGTAGGACCAGGGCAGATGTCGTTGTTCGAAGTTAATAGCCAGTCAAATGCGTGAGCTAGTGAATATGCACTGAGCCCTTGGTGCTGTTTACTGGAACCAGCAAAGGTAGAGACACTGGGATAAGGACAAACGGTAGACAGTTGCCGCGTAACTCCTCCACAGAAAATCTTCTACCTCCCCTAAGGCAAAACCACCCCTGCCACTGAATTCACCTCTCTGGATACCACTAATTTGAGAGTTACAAGTGGAAAGCCTTGAATTTTATTCCCATTTCTGCCAGTAACTTAAGTGACTATCCCAGGCAAATGAGTTCTCCTTTCTTATGTTCAGAGGAAGAGATCTAATGTTTGCTGAGGGCCCATTTTCTAGGTGCTTGCCCTTTGGGTTATCTCAGATAATCCTCACAAAAACTCTGTAAGTTTACACACAAGCTGCTTGAAATTTTGCAAAATTAGATAACTTTCCCAAGATCATGGGCCAAGAACCAGGATTTGGAACTAGTCACTAGTGTGAGTGATGCAGAGTTCATGCTCCCCAACCCTTCTAATGACAGATGGAGAAAGGTATGGCAGTAATATTTGACAAATATAATTCAATTGTTTTTTATGCATGGTAACAGTACCGCGTTTATGTTTTGAAGAAGTTCTTATGTTTTTGAGATACAAATTTAAGTATTTACAGATCAGAAGATATGGATTTGCCTTTCAAAACTGACAGGGTACTATGGGGACAGGTGGGTAGTAGATGGGGGTATGGGTGAAGTAAGACGGACCAGATGATAGTATTGTTGAGGCTGGGTGATAGTACGGGCACGTCAGTCTTTATTATATCAGTCTCTGTATTCTTGTAAATGTTTGAAGTTTAAAAAAAAGTTGAAAAGTAATCAATGACATGAAGATATATTGGTAAAAGTTATGAAGTGACATGGACAAAACCAAAGTTTTAAACTACATAAAGTGGTCAGGTGAGGTGGCTCACGCCTGTAATCCCAGCATTTTGGGAGGCTGAGGCAGGCAGATCACTAAAGGTATGGAGTTCAAGACCAGCCTGGCCAACATGGTGAAACCCTGTCTCTACTAAAAATACAAAATTAGCTGGGTGTGGTGGCACATGCTTGTAATCCCAGCCACTTGGGAGGCTGAGGTGGGAGGACTGCTTGAACCTGGGAGGTGGCAGTTGCAGTGAGCTGAGATCGCACCACTGCACTCTAGCCTGTCTGATAGAATGAGACTCCATCTCAAAAAACAAAAACCTACATAAAGCGAAACTGATAAAAATAAAAATGCAAGGAGAAATTGATATAACCACAATTGTAATGAGAAATTAAGACTTTTATCAGCAGCCAATTATCAAATACAGATAGTAAAGATAATAAAACTCCAATTTTACAGTTAGCACTTATTTCACACTCATACACATACATGTATGTTTGCATCCAATAGAGAATGTATATTCTTTTCAAACACTTGAGAAACACCCTCCAAAGTTGGCCACATGTTAGATTACATTATAAGCTCAGATACCATTGGGCTCTTTTACAATCAGGACATACTCACATGATACTTATACAATCAAAAATGTATTTAAAAAAGAAACATTTATACTTTCTTAGCTTGTCATAGACTTTTAAAACATATCTCATTTCATTTTCATATAAAACAAAGAAACTAGTATTAAAGCGAGGCTAGAGAGTGATCAGTCATTTATCCGAGGTTACTGAGATGACAATGGCAGTCGGAACTTGAACTCAGTTCTGCTGAATCCCAGAGCCTGGTTAACTTTTCCTACACATGCTGCCTCATAAAATTCTTGATTACGAATATTCAAGATCATCAGAGCCTTACTTTTGATTTCTTCTCCAAGAACAACAATATTAAAAATCAATAGTTAGATTTTGGTAGAAAATGGGTATAGAATATTCTTAAAAGGACCAAATTTTTATCTGAATGTGTCCTCCTGACAGTTTTACTGAAAATCATTCCTGTCTTAAGGCCTATTCATTTTATTTCTAGGAATTTTTGCAAGTACTGTGCTTAGTGTTTTACACGACACAGCTGTTGAAATTTCTGGGGTTTGATTTTACCAGACAACAGAGTTACTTCACTATATCTAATTCAGGCATGAAATAAATGTTAAGGATTCTTTCAGGCTAGTAGCATTTATTTTGCATACCACCAGATATTGCCTGCATGGCTTAGAGGACAGGTGCACTTTGCTGAATACTCACCAGACACCAGGAACATTGCTTCACTTGGAGAGGCTAGGTCTGTTAGAGGACAACTTGAACAATTCTCTTTATGCAAATGCAAAGGACTTCACTCACCCGATTCGTATTTTCAGCATGCCACTGAATAACTCAGGGTTATTGGAGATGATCCAGCCAATATGGATGACCAGTTCTTGCTGAATGACCGCTTCCCTCTCATCATGGGTGTTACACTTATAATAGATGATGTTTTTAATCACTCTTGGAGACAAAGGATTAGAGATAACTTCTTCTTCATGCCCAAAGGCACCCAGAGTTACCTACGAGTGACAGAATTTTATTGTAAAATTCTCCTAGCTACTAAAAGATAAAAATAAAAAAAACTCAAGGCTCAGGATGACTGGCAGGCTGAAATTACTCTATATAAGCTAGGGAATTAGGCAGAATCACTGTTCCTGCTGTTTATTAAAATGGCTTTCAAAGCGTGACTCCCACTGGAAATCATGATGGTTCACAGTCTAGTCTCAAATATAAGGGCAGGTGAGGGTTCCAGTTAGGGGAGTGGAGGTGAGCGGATAAAAGCAGGGAAGGAATATAAATAACTAATAAGTTAAAATTATTCTGAATGACTTTAGCACTAGAAACTCCCCAGAGAAACCAGAATAGGTTAAAGAGTTTCACTTTACTGCACAGTCTACACAATTTGGTATTTGAGAGATAAACTTTTTGATTCTTTTATAGTTTCTCAGGCAGATTCTTTTGCCTCAACAACACTATAACGCTTCAAAGGCAGGTGTGATGCCACCCAGTTCCTGTGTAGCCCTCATTTTTCTGGGCATAATGCAAGGTGCCTGGTGAGGGTTAAAATATGTGGTGACAGATCTCTCACCTGTGGAGGGGAGGGAACAGGCTGTTCACAGCCTGGGACACCAGAGAGCACAGAGCGAAATGGCCAAAAAAAACTCTGAGCAGAATGCTGCTGAAGCTGGCAAGGGGAATAGGCTGGTCTCTCTCTCTCCTCTATCCCTGGCATTCTGCTCCCAGGGGACTCTGCAGGCCACCCTTCTCCCTGAGTACCCCTTCCCATCTCTTTTCCATGTACAGTGTACCATCATAAAAGGCAGGAAAAAACAATAGCATATCAAAGGCCACAGAGATGAGGG
The DNA here is from genome assembly GCF_000951045.1 of Mandrillus leucophaeus. NCBI lineage: Eukaryota > Metazoa > Chordata > Mammalia > Primates > Cercopithecidae > Mandrillus > Mandrillus leucophaeus. The sequence goes on along the minus strand of NW_012103676.1, from coordinate 131,454 downwards.
AAGAGAGCAGAACATGGAGTCTATTGCCTCAATTTTATAATGGAGTGAAAACTGCGAACTGCTGGTTTATTATATCACAAGTGGCATGAACCAGTTAGTCTGAGTGTGAATACTTTCATTAAAATGTCAGTGTGTAAAGAAGAAAACAAACAGAAGGCACATCATTGCCTCTGGAAGCAATGATGACTAAGCCATGATTTCATTCCACAGAGCTTGAGGTGATCTGAATGTGCTTGGTAGAAACAATATTACTTCAATGCTTAGGGCACTCAGAAAAATTCTGAATGCTCTGTTCTTACTTCTTTATTGTAAAGAAGTAAGGTGCGGTCAGAGAATGGACTTCATGCCTCTGGTAATGAAGCTGAGCTACCGGCCTCCAAGTCTTGCCCAGCTCTGTAAGTGATTTACCCTGGGAGACATACTAGTGTGATGAGCAATGGTCCAGGCACAACCTTAGGGCAGGATGTGGGAGCAGAATCTCAGGACCACAGGCTACAAGCTCCCTTTAGATATTGTGTAGTTGGACAGGACCAACCCTAACCCACCCTTTCTCCCAGTGTCAGGTGCCGATGACCTTGAATATCTCCAAAAGTTTCTGAATGTTCATATGCAGAGTTAACTCTCTTTTCAGATATGCTACAAGGATCTAAAATCCAAGGAAAAATATCTTCTCAAAGCCTGTTTAACTTTCTTTCAGAGGTGGCTTGGTTCAGGGCAAAAATATGAGACTCTCGCTGGAGGCAAGAATTCTGGTGAGAAAAGGCACTAGGATAAGTTACTTCCTGCATTTTGGTCTGTTTTAGCCAACAAACAGGGATAAAAAATCTACCTCTCAACAATTTGGAAAAAATAACATATATGAAGTGATTTAACTTTTTCTTAGGATTTTTTGTATTTTTTCTTTTTAATTTTTTTAAACGACAGGGTATTGCTCTGTTGCCCAGGCTGGAGTGCAATGGAATGATCATGGCTCACTACAGCCTCAAACTCTTGGCTCAAGCAATCCTCCTACCTCAGCTTCCCAAGGAACTGAGACCAAAGGCATGTGCCATTAGGCCCAGCTATTTTTTTTTTTTTTTTGCAGAGATAGGGTCTTGCTATGTGCTGAGGCTGGTCTTGAATTCCTGGCCTCAAGTGATCCTCCCGCCTTGGCCCCCAAAGTGTTTGGATTACAGGTGTCAGCCACCATGCCCAGCAGGAATCTTTTATTAGTACAATTATTTTTAATTATTAAATATTACATGAAACAATAAATAGCTTATTATTCTAACATTTCAAAAGCTAAATATAAGGATGAATAATTTTAATCTTAATGAATTAAGAGCCCTGAAATATGACCAATGGGTTGATTCCATTGAAGAGCATTAAAGTACTTCATATTACTAAAGCTTATTATATCCCCAGATTAACTCTCAGGAAAACACAATAAAGCACATATATTCACAGAGAAGAGACGGAGAGTAAGTGAACAGGTTTTCATTCTAATCAAAGGATGATTCAGCCAGGTAAATTAGAGCTTATAGAAAACAAAACAGAAAATGAGCAGCCACACCCCACATGCACAGGCTCAATTCAACCCACATTCACCAAGTGCTTTTTCCAAGCAAGGCCCCATGCTGGGCACACTGGGATGTGTACTGGACAAGACTCAGACTCTGACCCCTGGGGGCTCACAGCCTACCATGAGGTGAGAGACACACATTCAAATGAACTGGGACCCAGGGCAGATTGTGGGAATTGTCACAGACCTATTGTGAGAATCCAGAGAGAGAGACCACTGCTAACTGGAGATGGCTCCGTGAGGAGGAGGTGACAGAGCTGGCCCTGGCGAATGGGGAGGAGCTGGGGTTAGAGATGGCCTGGGGCAGGGGATCTGGGGAGCAGCACTGGCATGCAGAGACCCTGGCTGGGCACGAACACCATGCTTTCTAAGGAGGGAGATCTTATGTGGAGCGGAAGGGAATATGTGCCCTTCGCTGTTCACCTACCTCTGCTCTGCCTATCCGAAACCTGTCTGGAGTACTTTAGTAGTTATTGGTCCATTTTCTACATTAGCATCTACATTGATCTCAACACAGGAGTTGAAGATTACAGCTCTAAGGTGCAGCAGGAAAAGGGGAAGGCCCATTTAATATCTTTCTGACTAGATTTTGCTTGGGGAAGGAGACTTTCGTAGCAATGCCTGAGCCCTTATAAATCTGAAAGTGAGAGGCCTATGACACTGAGGCTTGCCAGACTTAAAAGTAAGGGTCCTAGCCAGAAATCTTTGCCACTGGGACCAAATAAGTGTCTGAAAAGCAAATACTTACCTGTTTGCCCTGCACTAAAACATTAGTAATGGATGGGGCCAGGCTGTCCACTACTTTACTTAAAAGACTTGCTGCACGGCGTACAACCGACCTGGGGGCAAAGAAGAGAGCAGGCCAGATGTTCACAAATCTAAAATATGAGGAATGCATCGGGCCCTGACTGGGTAATCTTTAAAATATACACGGTTGAATCCTCACATCATCATTTGGAGGAAACACTGCCCAGGACATTGAACCTAACAGCTGAAATTTCCCAGACTGCAGGACCATTCAGAATTAGGGAGGGATCCCTCCACCTCATCCCTGCCACCAAGCTGTGACAAAAATATTACTGATGACACTATCGATTTAAAAAGCAAAAAAAGAAAACCTAGTTATTATTTTGATTAGGGAGGGAGAGTGTATAGGAGGAATTAAGAGGATATTCTGATTTTGCATTAACAAGTTCATTACTAAATCTGTCACTAGTACATGTGACCTATTTCTATAACCATTCTAAGTCATGTTTCTTTTGGTGCCTAGATAACCAAATCTCTGGATTAGAGGATTCATTTAGTACTGAATTTTAGAAAGTGCTACAATGAAATACCAGTATTTCTTTTTCATGATAAAGTCATAATGTTGGGGGAAGAAATTCACACTGCTATTTTTGTATTACTGAAAAAGTCTTAGAACCTAGGGAGAACAGATTTTTTTTTTTTAAAGTACAGCACATGCAATACATCAGATAGTTTTTTTCCCTCAAAAGTAAAAATTCACGTGGAACTTTTAGATAGAAAAAGTAAAATAAAAATGTAGGTTTGAAACTCGCTGCAATCTTTAGGTATTTCAGGATATCCACAGAAGCTGACTTATAAAAAACATTTATATTTCTTAATTTCAACATAGATGACTAAAAGAAAATTCAGTCAATAACTAATAAAGTTAGTGAAACAAACACTTCCTACTTCTAGAGAAGCTTTCACCCACACACTCTAAGACCAAAAGACATGTTTAACCTTCAGAGTGCAAATAAGCCCACACATTTCAAGCAGCTTGGGTTTTCAAATTCTGTGCATGTTACCTGTTTCCCATGTACCAGAAAAGTAGTAATGTGTGGGGCTATAGAGGAAGAAAATTTCTGGGTAAATGCAGCCCCGTAGCGCACCGCCAACCTGGGTGTGTCAGTGGAAAGCCATAAAAGGGAAAATAGAGTAAATACAACTTCCAGTTCTTCCAAACATAACAGTCAGTATTCTAAATGTTTGCTAGCTAATGATTTATCTGAAATGCATAAAGTGTAATACATAAAGCAAGAACAGATGTGCTTAATCAAAAATAAGACTATAGACCACACTTGAAACTTACTGGCTAAGAAAGTTTACCAGAACTATCACTTATTGGCTTGATGTCTTACTGTACTAAGAATTTACAGTGAAAATTTGAAAGATTTAACTATAGGATTATTACATTATTTCTTCTGAGGAGGAATGGTATATTTATGATAAAATATAATTGAAATATTCTAAGAGATTGTTTCGTCTAATCCTCTTATTTTAGGGATTAGAAACCTGAGGCTCATTGAGGTTAAGGGAGTTTCTTATGACATTCTTGAGACTTTTTTTTTTTTAAGTGGATAACGTATCATTAAAAAATGTGTGCGTGTGTATATATATCTATACATACACTTTGACTTTCAATATTTGTTAGATTCAGCTAGTAAAACATTTCTGTAGAATTACATCAAAATGCAGAGGGCCATGCATTTAGGCATTCCTACTCAATTGTGAATTTAAACAACTTTATTTATTTAAACTTTCCTACTTCTTTTTTTTTTCAGTCTCTGGGAAGAGACTAGCCCTGTAGAACAAATTGGTTATTTTTCATGAAACAGCTACAATCACTGGGATTCATTCAACTTAAGTGACAAGAGAATAGCCTTCTCAGTATATTATTTTTGCTTATGATTAGATAAATCACTGGTCTCTTTTCATGGCCTTCTATAATAGCAGAACAGGTTGCCTAAATTAAAAAACAGAACTTAAAGCACCTTGCTGGGGCAGAGAAGGTGTAGAGTAGGAAAGAATTCTTAGCATATCATTTCAGTGAATACTCTTCAGGTTCAATCCCTACAGTGTCTTTGTTTTCAGAATTTTGGTGGAGGAGGTGCGGGGAGAGACATGCTACATAGGCACATTCTTAGGAAGTGCTGTAACCTTGGAGGTTCAAAGTAAAAATTAGGATGAATAACCATCTTTAAGACTGGTCCATTTTCTTTAGGCTATCGAATATGACAACACAAAAATAAAACGTAACAACAAGGACACTAATACAAACCAAAGTTTTTTGCTGCCAGCTCTTCTATAGATTCTCTCAATGTGATCAGAAATGGTACCTAGACATTGGATAATAGAGTCTTTGTTGAACAAAACTTTTAATTAAATGCATCACATTTATTCCTCTTAAAAGTACTCAAATTTTCACTGTGCTTCACTAGAGTTGATACATCGATTCATTAATGTTCTGAACTGACATATTTAAATATGTAACTCAAATATATAGAGTGTGACTATCTCCAGCACTTGATACTATTTAGTCTGAGTATATAATTTTGGTACTTTATTTCTTGAAATTCAACTATTTTCCTAATTAATATGCAATCTAAACTTTTAACAATACAAATGCTATTTTAATTTACTGCAGAAAAGAGGAAAAGAGAATATAGTAAAATAATTAGCAATTGAACAAATACTGTAGACTCTAATATATATGACTTTTCATTTATTTGTTCAATAAAACTTTACTGAGGCCTTGTTATGTACATGGGGCTATGATCATTCCAACATATGCTACTGCTCAAAAGACACCAGTGGGTTTCATAATTTGGCCACGATTTTGTCCGTAAAATCACAATGTGACAGGAAAGAGCACCAAAAAGAAAACAAAGATAAAGAACAAGATCTTTAACATTTCACTCTAAACTTTTTATAGTCTTTTAACAAATTAGATAAAATTATATTCGGATTCTGTAGATGCATATGATTTTCAATGTTTCACATAAGGTTTTATAGATTTAAAACATTTAACGAATATTATTCTCAAGTTTATAAAAATGGTTTAAAAAGTCATTCCCTTAGCATTTTCATTATAAACTATTTTATATAAATTTTCTTTTATTTAAAAGCACTAAAACTTTTCAATTAAAAAAACAGCCATTCTGAATTCTAGGTTTCTAATGAAATGTTTGATTTTTAAAAATCCTATTGTTTTAGATAAAGTGCAAATTTCAGTGAATGTCCTAAATACAACTGAGATTCTGCTTATACTTACAGTTTTAAGACTAATTAGAAATATACAAGATTCTGTTTGAAATTTGCTAAAAGTTCCTCTGCCTTTAACAAGCTAAGAAATGGAAAACGATTCAATTCACATGTATAATACTCAAGAAGGTTATCTCTTAGCTATAATAAGGCAAAAACTAAGTAGATCTCATTTGAATAAATAACTATGCTCGGTTAATTACCAGAACTATATGAATTATTAATTCCACTGCTGTTTTTCAGTTCTAACCATATCAACACACACCTCTTAACAGAGTACTTTCAAATAAGCCAAAGATTTTTGAATAGCTAGACATTAAGTACTTGAACTGTATTCTGCATTATTCTGTATTACAAAATGTCAGAAGTGGACCATGGTGGAGAACTTAAAGATTCCTTACAGTGGTGACTCCACATGCAAGTGTGAATCTGGGGGATAACTGGGTTTCATTCTTAATGCAGAGTGGACATAGATATAATTACAAATGATTTATTTTTATTAACCATCTTCCGAGCACAATTCTATTAAATGCCATGTTCCATTCCAAATGGCTGCTGCAGATCATGAGGGAGCTAATTTTTTTTTTTTTTTTTTTTTTTTTTTTGAGACGGAGTCTCGCTCTGTCACCCAGGCTGGAGTGCAGTGGTGCTATCTTGAGGGAGCTAATTTTTATAGACATAACAATTCGATGTTATTCTTGAAAAATTAGAGAAGATAAAACTGGAAATAGAAACTGTCAATAAATAACTATGGAATTCATCAGAGGTTAACAATCACAGGTACAATCCAAGCTCCAATACTTTTCAGACAATCAGAGAAACAATCAAGCATCACTGCATGAAAGCCAGTTAGGGGTTCATACATCAGTCTCCTCCACTTTAGGGGGTATGAATGAACATTTTCCATTCAAAAGTGAAAAAGAAGGTTTAATGAAGGGGGAAATAACTTGCAACATTTTAGTGGATAGCTTATGCATATTTGATATATGTTCAAGGCTACAGCGGTCCTCTTATTTAAAATGTTCTCTTAGACATGCACTCTTACCTTCCTTTGTGATGAAGTTGGGGCCTTCTCTTTTGAGCAGTATACCCAGCAGGATGGCTTGGCTAGCCAGACAACTGCAATCCTGAAAATATAAATCACGGTGAGGAACTGAAATGAAATGGGTACAGGAGTTACCACAGAGGGTAACTAATCACAAAACCACATGATGCAGAGAAGAAATACTTTACTATGAACTGAGGAAAGATAAACTATCATTGATATAATATAAAGCATAAGATGACATTATACAGCGATTCATACTTACCTTAGATATCTTAGAGATAGAGGGTAGACAAGTGACAAGCTGGATTCCTGGGGTGGTAGGATTTAATAATTAAATTTGCCAGAAAACAAGATAAGTAATGAACAGAAAATATTTTATCTACAAGCAATAATACTGATTTTGCCACTCTCTGAGAGACTTGGCCAGGTCATTTAACCACTCCCTTCTTGATTCTTCTTATTGGTAAATGGGAGACCATGTTGCTAGCAAACTGTTGTGAAGAGATAGATGATAGGAGGGGACTTGTTTACGAGTGTTTATTACATATTAGGTCACTGTGCTATGTGCTTTATGCCATATTATATCTTATTCATGCTTATTTGGATCTATACAATATCCATCAACAAGAATTGGTCACATCTGGAAGGATATATATTTGGTCTACATGCTCAAATTTGTATGCCCCAAACAAAACGTCACAGTGTTTATTGCTCTACTGGGAGAATTTCGTTTCCTTGAATCAGTACTACACCCTATCCACCCTTACTCTTCTGAAATGTAAGTAACCTTAGGAAAGATAAATATTCATTTGCTAAAATATTTGTATGAATGCAGTGAAAGGACTGCTTTACTCAGTGACAGGACTGACCTAAAGCAAGCATTACACCTAAACACTGGGGCAGGAGACAAGATGGGGGCAGAAAGGAAGAAAGAGGGCTCTGAAAGAGAAATCTGGAGAACCCACAGGCAACTATCATTGACTTCTTTAATGGCTCATACCATACTTGTGTATCCAAGACAAACATATTCACCTGCAATTCTTAAGCATTTTTAAAGATATCTATGCAGATGTTAGACCAAGAGAACAACTTCTCATGATTGCCCTGGGTGTAGACAAGTCATCCACCTCCAGATTAATTGCTACCTTCACTGAGGACAAAAAGACATATGGTCTGACTCTGGGAGCCTCTGCCCCAGCAACCGAGGGCCATGTGGGAACTGCATCTGTCTCACATTCAGTTTTTGAAGAATTTCGTGGGTGGGTTTGTCCTTCCATTCACTAATGTTGACATCCGGCTGCTGTCCCAGTTCAGGAGCACTAGGGGTGCTGCTTTGACGTTTGACTTTTGAATGTTTGGGAGGTTCTAGTTCCTCAAAACTCTTAAATTCTGGAAGCCTAGAAAGTAAAAGAAAAGGTTTCATATTTTCTACTTTTCTAATGTAATTTCAAAAAACCCAAAATGAAATAACCCAAAGGGACTTACTCTTCTGTGTCACTGATTCGTAGGAAATCAAGTTGTTCTACTACAGCTCCAGATATTAGGGTCTGAAACGTGATCAAAAAAGGATTAGAAACTCTTAGATACATCAAGCTATACTCTTATGGCCTGTGTGCATACCCTTCTGTAATTAATACTTCAAAAAAATTGCGTAAAAATATATACAGTTCTGAAGTAATTCTTGAATGAACATTCGAAAATCACACAGGTTTCTACACACACACACACACACACACACACAAACCCCTTAAATAGTATATACACATCAAGTTACAAGTTTATGAGTCATTATAAATAGGTCAACATGAGATGAACTCTCTGTTCTTAGAATTGCAGGCATTTACTTTTAAGCTGGAATTAAAATAATTCAGTAACCATTAAAATGCTAAAAAAAATTACATTTCTGACTGGGGGGCAGTGGTTCATGCCTGTAATCCCAGCACTTTGTGGGGCCAAGGCGGGCGGATCATGAGGTCAAGAGATCAAGACCATCCTGGCCATCCTGGTGAAACCCCAACTCTACTAAAAATACAAAAATCAGCTCGGCGTGGTGGCACATGCCTGTAGTCCCAACTACTTGGGAGGCTGAGGCAGGAGAATCACTTGAACACAGAAGGTGGAGGTTGTGGTGAGCCGAGATCGCACCACTGTACTCTGGAATGGCGGAACGAGACTCCGTCTCAAAAAATAAATAAAGTAAAATAAAATATCCAAATTAGAAAACACATAAAATACTAAAATTGTTTTGGGAAAAGATGTGAAATTGCACTTTGGATTCTGCTACTGTAATGTATTTCTGGGTCATCCAATGATAGGATACCGACAAGACTCCATTTTTTTCAGGAACATGAAGGTATTGGTTATCCAGGCCAATGCTTCTCTACATTCTGGCGTATGGCTACCCATATTTGGTCATTTTATTTTCCATTAGTTTCTGATTATAGGCTGAACAAACTAAATGAGTCTGAACTGAAACATTGTGTTTGTCAGTGGTTCACGGTGAACAGTATGAACAGTATAAATGAATGATAAACCTACAATGATTTTTAACATTATGTGTCACTTCTAATTATCTGATGAATTGTCAGAGAAAATTGAGAAATGTGCTCATAAAAAACAAGGCATAAATTATTACTTAAAAATAAGGCAATATTTATTACATATTTATACAATATTTATAACATATATTATTTTCTCTATTTTCTCACTGTTCATCTCAAATGTGAAGAAACAGGACACTGGGAATGTTGCTTTTGTTGGCTAACTACCCAGAGCAGTAGTGCCTTCTCCTCTAGTGGAAACTCATAAACAAAGTAGATCAACAAATGTCCATTTACAGATGACAGGATGGACATATTAATAGCAATCATAATAAAGTTTCCTTGAGTTTGAGTGAGAAAGGTCGACTATGCAGTTGATCTGCACATTTTTACTAGCCTGGCTATAGTCAGGTCACTCTGGAACAGTAAGTTCCCTAAGAGCAGGGTCTGTGCCTAGGCAGGTTCATCGAATGATATTTCCTAATATGTAGGCTAGCATGTATACATCTTGCTATTCAGTTAAATAATTTGTTAGACAAATATTTATTGAAGGCCTACTAGGTACTATGTTAGATATTGAGGATACAGCATGAACAAAATACATAACATTCTTGCCTTCTTGAAACTGTTCTTAAAGGTATGTGTAGCGGATAGACAATAAAAAAGCTATATACACACACACACACAGTCATGTATCGCTTAATGACCAAGATACATTCTGAGAAATGCATCATTAGGCAATCTTGTTGTTGTGTGAACACCCATAGAGTGTACTTACACAAACTGTGGTATAGCCTACTAAACACTAAGCTATATGGCACAGCCTATTGCTCTTAGGCTACAAACATGTACTGAATACTGTAGGCAACTGTAATATGATGGTAAGTATTTGTGTATCTAAAGATAGAAAAGGTACAG
>NW_012103676.1:116366-119535 GCF_000951045.1 Mandrillus leucophaeus | reverse complement strand
GAAACATTCACCTAAGCTGTAAAATTAAAGTATGACATGGAAAGAAAAAAAGAAAAGGCAACTCTAAAATACCATCATAGCATGAGGGCATAAAACTCCAATTACATTTAGAGATTTGGAAACCAAGTCTATTTGGGGCATGGAAAGCATGGCTAGCAACAAACTGCATGGAGAGATGTCCTGGGTAATGGGGCTGGGAGAAGAGGCTGGGATCCTACTAATGAGTAAAACTGGATCAGGGGATACGGAAATTTGAAAGGATTTGAAATAAAACCCAAGAGGAGCATATAGATGCCATTTTCATTGATTATATTAGTAAAAAAAAAAAGAAGGTTAGAGTGTGGGGAGAATGAGGAACTGTTGTTTATGAGTATAGAGTTTGAGTTTTGCAAGGTGAAAACAGTTCTAGAGATTGTTTGCACAACAAGGTGAATGTAGTTAACACCACTAAACTGGACACTTAAAAATGATTAAGATTGCAAATTATGTTATGTATGTTTTACCACAATTTTTAGAGATGGCAAAGTACATATTTAAATTCAGAAGACCTTCAAAAATATCATTGACATTTTGGGCTACTGATGACTATAAGTCTAGAACAGTTATGTACTTACATTTTGCTTTTGATAAATATTTTTAATTTAAATAAAAGAAGGAAAAAGTAAAAACACAAATGGTGAACTTCCATTTACATTTTTTAAAAAAGGTAAAACTCAGCCAGGCCCAGTGGCTCATGCCTGTAATCCTAGCACTTTGGGAGGCTGAGACGGGTGGATCATGAGGTCAGGAGATCGAGATCATCCTGGCTAACACATCCTGGCTAACATAATATATATAGTAGAGAAACCCCATCTCTACTAAAATACAAAAACTTAGCCGGGCGTGGTGGCACATGCCTGTAGTCCCAGCTACTTGGTAGGCTGAAGAAGGAGAATCGCTTGAACCTAGGAGGTGGAGGTTGCAGTGAGCCAAGATCGCGCCCCTGTGCTCCAGCCTGGGTGACACAGTGAGACTCTGTTTCAAAAAAAAAAAAGTAAAATTATTTGAATCATGACAAAACTACTGACCTCTTACTCCTATAATTTCTGAAACAACTAAAAATGGGAAAATGAGATAGGTAGTGAAGTAGACATTAAACTCTGCTGCTGAAAAGAAAGTGATGAAACTTCAGGTGCTTGAGTATAAAAAGTAGTGAACTAGGAATGGGAAACCATGAATTCTATTCCTATCTGCAGTAACTAGTCCTAGGACTACAGACAGTTACTGTCCTACAAAGAGCTCTAGTTCTGTTTGTAAAAGGAGGGGATTAGATGAAATATCTTAAGGTCTTGACCAACTTGAGCTTTGTGTATAAGGATATATAAGCAAAAAGTTTCCCAATTTCAGATGATGCAGGATTAAAAAGGATATCATTCTAACTTTAAAACGCTATGCTGTGCTTGACATTAAAAGAAAATAAAAAGAAAAGGAGAAACCTTCAATTTATTAACTTGAGAGAAAATCACCGCATTTTGCACTGTCTTTATAATTTGTCTATGACTCTTCAAATAAAATGAAAACTTTCCACAACATGGCAGAATATTAAACTTCAAAGTAAAGTAAAATTGTTTTCAACTCAAAGTCATCACAAAACTAAGAATTTGTCAACATTAGGGGCTAAAACTGATAGCTTATGATATGCCCAAAATAAAAGCTTGAAAGTATTTTAAAATTAAGTCATTTAATCCACTTGAAATGTATTTTGGTGTATGATGTGAGGTGATACTCTAACTTCCTTAATTTTCCCCAAACTATATATTAAATAATCTATACATCCACCATTAAGTCATTGTTTCCTTGATCACATATTATTTTAAGTTCTTGTGTGTATACTGGGGTGTTTTTCTGAGTTACCTATCCTCTGCCATCAATTATAGTGAATAAGTACTACACTGTTTCACTGACCTCAATTTTGGTGACCGAATTTTTCATTTAGAATTTCTATTTGATTCTTTTTTAATATACTATTGAAGTTTCTAATAAAATTCTCCAACTTGTTATCTAATTTCTTAAACACATTGATCGTAGTTATTTTGACGTCTATGTCTGATAACTCTAATATCTGAACCAATGTAGGTGGCTCTCTGTTGTTGATCACTCCTAGCATGCCTGATAATTTTGAATGAAAGACAGACATTGTACATATTTGTAGAAATACTTTGAGGTTCTAGATGTTATCCACTACCCTTTGTGAGGAGTGAACTATTTCTGATTCCCTTTTACTCAAAGGTATAGTTTTTCAAGAGGGTCATCTGAAAGTCTGAAGTATTTACTGAAATCCCTTTCCCTGGTGGGCCCTTAACCATATGAAATTGCCAAAAGCTCTACTCCACTGAAATGACCATGATTATAATGAACTAGTAGACTAATTTAGGAGGTACTCACATTTTTGTAACAGTCTTTTTATCCAAGGATATGGTATAGCCCATCATTTATTCAAGTCTTATATTTCTCTTCAAAATTATCTAGGTCTTTTTTCTTTTCCATGTAGGCCCACTTATTTCTTAAAAGGAATAGAAAAATGCCTAGCTACATCCTGGAATGGAAGGGACATTTAAGTATAAAATCAAAAGTAGATTTCTGGTTAATATGACCAAGATATATATTTAACTCCTGTTTTTCCTAAAATCCCTCGAATAATAGTGGAAAAAAATGTTTAAGGTATAAACCCACTAAGGTATAAATCCATTAGGACAAAGAGAACAGGAAAGAGCCTCAGGACCCTGAGACCCAGACACTGCTGGGATTCACGGACATTCCACGTAGGAAGACTGGGTCCAAAAGTTCCTTTCCATTCCCTGAACACTTAGGGAGTTACTATCTGCTTTCAGCTCCCTGATTTTTGAGAGACAAAAGGCTTTTTCTCTGGTTAAAAACACTGTACTCAAGAGTATAAGGCATAGTGGAGAGCAGGAGATACAAGGATTAAACAGTGGATTTGGTTGAAGACTGCATACTTCACAGTGGGATCCCTGGTTTCCTTCCTTCACCCTGCTCTCAGGATATGGAAACAAAGTGTATGTCCTTTGGTCATGATGTTAGAGATGTACTTTCTGGGTAGACTGAAAAGCCTTAGAGAAAAGAATTCCAGATATTGGCATCTGAGGCTTTCTACAACAAAAAGGAGCTT
>NW_012103676.1:112434-114616 GCF_000951045.1 Mandrillus leucophaeus | reverse complement strand
GAAATAAGAAAGGTAGGGGATGGGGAGTACCAGGGCAGGGGAGTAGGATGAGGGTTGTTGGCTATTTCATATAGGTGATCAGAAAGGATTTCTCTAATAAAGTAACATGTAATCAGAAACTGAAGAAAGGACTATAGTCAATGATATGGATCTGAGGGAAGAGTGTACAGGGCTGGGAGTGGTAAGTGCAAAGGTCCTGAGGCAGGAGCATGCTTAGTGTCTTTGTGAGCAGTAAGGAGGAAAATGTGGTTGAAATAGAGTAGATGGGGCAGCTGGTAGGAAAAGAAATAAGAGATGTATATCCAGACCATGGAGAGCACATAGACCATTTGAAGAACAGTGGTTTCCAGTTTCTGTGAGAGAGGAAATCATTGGAGGCTTATGATATATGACATAAACTGCCTATGACCAGGTAGAGCATGAACAGGCTGTCTTATCTCTAGTTGGAATTTAGGAGATGACTGTAAAAACCTAGGTGAGGGATAATGGTAGCTTGGACCATGATAACAGCACTGAAGGTGATGGGAAGTGGTTAGATTCTGGATACAATTTGAGGATAGAGACAACAGGATTTAATAATAAATTGTAACACAGGGTATGAGAGACAAGAGAGAGTCAAGAATTACTTAATTCTTAAAGCTTATAGCTAATGCTGAAACAGAAAAAAATTGTATTTAATAATTTCCATTTTATTAGCCTACTCACCCTTATATTCTAATTCAGCCCATAAAATAAATGTTTACTCTGAGTTAATAGGCAAATGCTAAATTCCATTAATAATCTATGGGGCTTTTGATTAAAAAAAATTCAGTTGGTTGTAGAAGCTCCTATATTAGTATTGGAAAAAGCAAACTTAACAACAAATTTGCTAGGCATTAGTATTCTATTTCTCATGGTAATTAAATAATACTGTATGTGTCAAATGCAATATAATATTTAAAACACTCAATTATATCCCACCAGGTCCTTTCCAACAGACCATCCTACCCAAGACTGCATTCCTTCCCATCACTCTCCCAACCTACCTTTGTTTTCTGTTGGGCTTTCCCTTTAGAATTTAAGTCCCATGTGGTCAAAAACCTTGTGTATCATATTCATCACTACATCCCTAGTGCCTACAGTCAGAGCACAATAAATATTTGTTGAATCAATGAGGCAATATTTAAATATTTCCCACAGATAACAGTAGTGAGGAGAGTACTCTGGGGATGCAGAGATGAGTGAACCTTGAGCTGAAAAAGATTACAAACCACAGAGCGAGGCAGGCAGAAGAAACTAGCTAAACATAAAATGAAACAAGAGCTATAGCAAACATTCAAGCAAAATGTCATAGAAGGACAATGAAAGGAGAAATTAATTCCAGTCCCAGAGGCTTCACTAAAGATGAAACATTCACCTAAGCTGTAAAATTAAAGTATGACATGGAAAGAAAAAAAGAAAAGGCAACTCTAAAATACCATCATAGCATGAGGGCATAAAACTCCAATTACATTTAGAGATTTGGAAACCAAGTCTATTTGGGGCATGGAAAGCATGGCTAGCAACAAACTGCATGGAGAGATGTCCTGGGTAATGGGGCTGGGAGAAGAGGCTGGGATCCTACTAATGAGTAAAACTGGATCAGGGGATACGGAAATTTGAAAGGATTTGAAATAAAACCCAAGAGGAGCATATAGATGCCATTTTCATTGATTATATTAGTAAAAAAAAAAAGAAGGTTAGAGTGTGGGGAGAATGAGGAACTGTTGTTTATGAGTATAGAGTTTGAGTTTTGCAAGGTGAAAACAGTTCTAGAGATTGTTTGCACAACAAGGTGAATGTAGTTAACACCACTAAACTGGACACTTAAAAATGATTAAGATTGCAAATTATGTTATGTATGTTTTACCACAATTTTTAGAGATGGCAAAGTACATATTTAAATTCAGAAGACCTTCAAAAATATCATTGACATTTTGGGCTACTGATGACTATAAGTCTAGAACAGTTATGTACTTACATTTTGCTTTTGATAAATATTTTTAATTTAAATAAAAGAAGGAAAAAGTAAAAACACAAATGGTGAACTTCCATTTACATTTTTTAAAAAAGGTAAAACTCAGCCAGGCCCAGTGGCTCATGCCTGTAATCCTAGCACTTTGGGAGGCTGAGACGGGTGGATCATGAGGTCAGGAGATCGAGA
>NW_012103676.1:92541-109454 GCF_000951045.1 Mandrillus leucophaeus | reverse complement strand
TGAGCCCAGGAGTTTGAGACCAGCCTGGGCAACACAGCAAGACCCTGTCTCTACAAAAAACTAAAAAATTAGTCAGGCATGGCAGCATGTACCTGTAGTACCAGCTACTTGGGAGGCTGAGGTGGGAGGGTCCCTTGAGCTTGGGTGGTTGAGGGAACAGTGAGCTGTGCACTCTACTGCACTCCAGCCTGGGTGACAGAGTGAGACCCTGTCTCACAAACAAACCAACAAACAAAGAAATACACACAAAAAAAACAACTCACAGTGAGACACCATCTCACACTAGTCAGAATGGCTAGTATTAAAAAGTCAAAAGACAATAGATGCTGGTGAGGCTGTAGAGAAAAGGGAATGCTTATACACTGTTTGGTGGAAATGTCAATTAGTTTAGCCACCGTGGAAAACAGTTTGGAGATTTCTCAGAGAACTTAAAACAGAACTACCATTCAACCCAGCGAATCCTAATACTGGGGCAGTATTTAAAAAAAAAAAAAAAAGACCACTAGAGCAGGGAGGGAGGAAGGAGGGCAAGGAATGAAAAACTATTGGGAACTGTGCTTAGAACCTGGATGATGAGACCACTTACACCCCAAATCTCAGCATCATGCATATACCCAGGTATATGTATCCCGCTGAATCAAAAACAAAAGCTGAAATAGTAACAAAAGAAAAAGAGAATCTTTGTACCCAAGCACACAGCTTCCTATGAACTTTTTACTTCTTCACTTTTAAAAATTAATAAGTAGCTAAAGAATACTGGACATCTGACAAATGCCTCCAACATGAAAGACTGAGGGAAAAACCTCTGAAAGTCATAATGCAGAGGAAAGGAAAATTGAAGAAGAAAAAAAAACCTCTAAGTTATATCCTCAGAAAAGATAAAATATGACATCCATGAAATATCCATAGGACGGGATACTACGAAAAATGAAAATTTAAAACATGATAGCCAACATGCAAAACTCAGTAGAAGAACTGCAATATAAAAATCAAAGAAATTGCCTCAGGAGGCATTACAAAAAGACAAAGCAACAGAAAATAAAGGAAAAAAGATAAATGCCTAGGTGAAAATCAAGTATGCAAAATACAATCACCAGTGAATGAGTATGCAAACATGCCATTTATAACACTATATAGGTCTTTCTTTATAAACTTTCCTCTTTCTTATTTAATATTGAGCACCTACTATGTGAAAGACCCCATGGAATAATCATTATTATTTTACAGAAATAAATTATATAAGCCTATATAATAGACCACAATCTTAGTAGTTAAAGGTCACGAAAGCAATGTTGAAGAATAGAAGTATGTTTGCGTCTGGATGATTTTGTAGAGCTGCCCTTAAAGTCTGGTAAGACCTCAAAGCCCAGTAACCCTGAAAGAAGGAAGGATATTCCAGGCAGAGAAAATGGTGTGAGCAGAGGGACAGAACCCCACAAAATTCAAGACACAGTAATTATTGTATTGGCTGAAGCACAAAGAGTGTTTAGTAGGAGAGAACTGTGGACAGAGAGGCTGTTATGACCAGCAGTGAACCAAAGACTGTTTCTGTAATTTAGGAGCTGTGAAGATAATGCTGTGAAGTTCTGAACAGAACAAGGTTTATTCCCAGGTTGGATGTTAGTATAAAGCAGGAAAAAGAGCACTGGACCAACAGTCAGCCAGTCTGCCCCTAAAAGCCCAAGGTTATAAAGCAGGTCACTTCACCACTATGGACCTAGCTTTTAGAGATGAGCTACTGAAGTTAAAATTCTGCACAGGAAATCGCTGCAAGTGTTTAAGCATCTGACTTCGTGGGATCAGATAAACTGGAAAGGTGACAATAGGAATAGGAAGATAGGTAGAGAATAAAACCTTAAGACAAAAACCTTAAATAGAACATATAGTAAGAAACATAGCTGTATTGTAGATTAACTGTCCTGAAAATAGAAGCATACTGAAAATCAGAAGGCTACCTGTAGACGATCCACATGAACTTTGACTCCTCCAATTATTCCTTTTTTAAGGGCTGCCAGCATATCTAATATGGGGTTGAACCGGCTACCTCTAAAAAATATAAATAAACAAAATGTACAGATTAACATCAGAATGGTGAATTAATAATCTAATACTAAGTGCCCCTTATATATACAAAGTATTCTATCACCTACTAAGAAGTATACAAAAAAATCCAAGGAGGCCTTTCTTCCCAAGGGCTCACTGCGTTCATGGCAGTGAGACACTTGCACCTTACTTCTTGTATCAACCTACCTTATATTGTCTTCCCGGATGAGAACAAGGAAAAGTGGACGTCCGTGCATTTTCCAATATTGTTTAATGAACTGCAGTGCATTCTGTCAAAACAGAATGACACAGTATCTAAGACGAACAGGATGCTCAACCATGAGTGCCAAAGAGCCAACAAAATTCTTATGTAGCAAGACAGTTCACAATCCAACCCTGAATAACTTAGACTACTTAGGTGTAGAAGTGCTCTAGCAGGTTCTCTGGGTACATGCAAGTTACGCTGAACACCACTTGGAGTTCAATGATTTCAAACTTCATTCTTAAAAGTAATCACACTACATTTGTTTTAATGGTTTTTTTCCCCTCTTTTAAAAAATTTTAATCTATTTATCTGTTTATTTATTTAGAGGCTGCCAAGGCTGGTCTAGAATTCCTGGGCTCAAGTGATCCACTTGCCTCAGCCTCCCAAAGTGCTGGGATTACAGGTATGAGCCAATGTGCTTGGCCTCCTTTTTTTAAAAAGCCTAAAATGTACAGTTCAAGAATGGCCTCAGGGGGAACAATCATGCCAGCCATTCAGAAGATTAACTCACTTCATATTACTAGGGATTTATATTACAGCAGGTGGAGAAGACTGGACTGAATTTATACAGACCATTAGCAATGTAGAGGGAGTTCTTTATTTGACTAATTATCTATCTATCTATCTATCTATCTATCTATCTATCTGTCAATCAATCAGTCATCTCAAAGACTTAAATATAATAATCATCATCATCACATCAAAAACTTATATAATAATTCACCATATGCCAGGCACTATTCTTAGTATCTTAAATATATTAACTCATTTAATCCTCAGAACACCCCTTAATTATTATTCAGTTTTACAGATAGGAAAACGAGGTACAGAGGAGTTAAGTAACTTGCCCAAGAACACACAGCTGGCAAGTGGCATAGCCAAGATTTTAACGAATGCAGTCTGGCTCCAGATTTCATGCTTTAAATCATGATTCTAACCTTCTCTGCTCTGTAAGTAGAAAAGGGAGTGAAGATTTTAACTCATGGAGTTATGAGTTAGTTGAGGTTTTACTGGATATTCTTCATGAATAAAATTATTTTGCTAATTTACCTTTTGTTCAAAAAGAGATAAACTGTCATATGAACATATTTTTCAAAATAGGTCCCCCTGTTTTTCTGAATTGTATCTTTTCATTTCATTTGTAGAAAGGCACAATGAGCAGTCATACAACTGTATATAAGATAGAGGTCATCTATTATGCCAGTGCTGCAAGTAATTTACACTCTCCAAAGCTATGCAGGTGGTTTTACTGTCATGCTTTACACTGTGTTAACCTAGTATCACAGATATCTGGGAGTACTCAATATAGTAACATATGATAAAATCAGTGGAAACAAAGTCATTCCATTTTTAAGAAAGGTGTTCCGAAGCTACCTTTATGTCATCTATCAGCAGGAAAACATCCTGAGACATGTAGAAATCACTTAGGTCGAAAATAATCGGGTAACAAACCACAGTCTTTCCTAAAATGCGATAAATCTGTAAGGGAAAAAGTTTTAAAACAAATAACTAAAGAACATACCAAAGGCAAAGGTGCAGTACTATAAGTCTCAATAAAAATAAAAACTGATGTTTAATTCTGAATAAGCACATAAATTAATAGCTTGTGACATCCATATAATATTTAAAAATTTTAGTTTCTTGATTGAATCAGTATACTAATAAACTTAAAGCAGTCTACCTCAAATATGATAGAAAAAGTCTGTGAGTAAATATCATTATAATTAGATATTTTACAAAGCTTAGATAAGACTTCCACGATATTATGCAAAATAAGATTTACTAGCAGAAAATAATACTTCAGATAAGTAGTCTGAGTACATAATGAAAATGAAAAAGGATGCATAGCAGGTCAAACACCATTTCAGTATGTGGTATCAGAATCCAAAAACTACTTTTTGAGGACATTTCATGAGTACCTTTGATGTACCGAGGCAGCCAATGGGCCTATCTGGCCTTCCGGAGAGTCCTAACTTTTCGTTGATACCCAGGTGGAAATAAGCCTGTAAGACACAAGTTTGTAAGTTAGAGTCAGGTAAGAATTCATGTCACTTTCTTGCCCCTGAGTATTGCCCTGTTAATTTTTGATCTTTCCAGAGAGAAAGAAGCTAGGGAACCCTAATCCAAAAACTTGTAGGAAGACAAGCTAGCCAAAGATGTTAGCTTAGATTTTGGATTACTGAGAGATTTGAGAGCAAAACTTTTGCAGATCTACTTAGCAACATTCTTAAATTTGATATTGTTCTTACACTGCTATAAATGTACAACGTACATGGCTCTGATTCGTAAAAGAACACAAAGAGGCTAAGGCTTCCTGTATCATTAAAAAAATTTAATTGTTTAACATTTTTAAAACTAGGCCCATAATCTCCTACTAAATTTCCACCTTCAAGTATTTCCCACCAAAATGAAAATGTCTTCATTGATTTTTTCTGATTACATACATTTTATGAAATATTCAAACCATACACTCAAAGTGAATGTTCCTGTTTATTTTCACAATCCCTTTTGCAACAACTATTTCTCTGGTATATGCTGAAAGGAGTATAGTTTATTGTATGATCCCTAAGGGGCACCAAGAGTATAGATAGGGTTAAAGACTCTTAAAAGTACATCAATAAATATATACTCATATTATACACATGTCAATATGTGTGTATATTTCCATAAATGGGTTCATATAACATATATTCTGTGTCCCATTTTTTAAACTTAATATTGTGGTATTCCAGTTTCAAGATGTTAAAATGGGCCAGGTGTGGTGGCTAGCGCCTGTAATCCCAGCATTTTGGGAGGCTGAGGTGGGCAGATCACGAGGTCAGGAGATCGAGACCATCCTGGCTAACACGGTGAAACCCCGTCTCTACTAAAAATACAAAAAATTAGCTGGGCATGGCGGCGGGTGCCTAGTAGTCCCAGCTACTAGGGAGGCTGAGGCAGGAGAATGGCGCGAACCCAGGAGGTGGAGCTTGCAGTGAGCTGAGATCGTGCCACTGCACTCCAGCCTGGGCAACACAGCAAGACTCCGTCTCAAACAAACAAACAAACAAACAAACAAAAAAGATGTTAAAATGAGTCTATACTTTTTCTGTATATTTCTATGTTGAAATGATTGAAGAAATATTAAAATTGAGGGGGAAAGCTGGCCACAGTGGCTCATGCCTATAATCCCAGCACTTTGGGAGGCCGAGGCGGGTGGATCACCTGAGGTCAGGAGTTCAAGACCTGCCTGGCTGACATGGTGAAACCCAGTCTCTACTAATAATACAAAAATTAGCTGGGCGTGGTAGCACACGCCTATAATCCTAGCTACTAGGGAGGCTGAGGCAGAAGAATTGCCTGAACCCAGGAGGCAGAGGTTGCAGTGAACCGAGATGGTGCCACTGCACTCCAGTGTGGGTGACAAGAGTGAAATTCCATCTCAAAAATAAATACATAAAGAAATAAAAACTGAGGGGGAAAAGTCTGCAGAAGTATTACAAAATAGGGAAGGGTGACACAGTGGAACAGAAACTTCTAGAATTTCTAGAAGGTTAAAAACAGTCTTGGAATGAATTAAGAGTTAATCAGTGTCAGAGGAGAGCACTTAATCTAATCAAGAAGCCCCTTTACCTTTTTTAACTCCTATCTCCTGATAAAGGTAGCTCCCATTTTTTTTGTTATTTTAAAAAAAATTCAATAAACATCTTTGGACAGTGTGTCATTATATCTGCAGGATAATTTCCTAGACTTGCTGGATCAAAGAGAATACATTATCTTTGAAATATAATGTGAGGTTGGTCACCCTCTAGAAATAATGTACCAATTTATACTGGTATTAACTGTGTACAGGCCTTGCCACCTTCTTGGGTCAAAATAATATTTTGTTTTTTCTTTTAAACTACTATATTAAAATATTTTGTGGTTCAGCATTTTCTAATATATTTAATGACTATTTGTATGTTTTGTAACTTTTTTCATTTGTTCCCTTTTCTATGGGGGAATTTGGCATCCTTTTTTGTTTTAAGAAATCTTGGTATATTAAGAGTATTGCCCCTTAAATCAAATACTTTGCCCAGTTTGCTCCTCTTCAGTGTTGTTATGAAACGTGAGAATGACTGCACAGTAGGTGGAATCTCATTTCAACATGTGGTATTTCAATATAAACATTTTTCTACTAGGAAATTTCACAAGCACCTTTGATATGCCAGGCTGTTTGCTATATTTAGTTATACAGTATTTGTCAATCATTTCCTCAATGGCTTTTTGGCATTGGTATCATTCTAAAAATGGACTTCCCCTCCCAACAGCTAAAACATATTCTCCTATTTTTTATTCTAGTGCTTTTATATTTAAAAATTTTTTAAAGTTTTCAATTTTTGATCTGTCTGCAATTTATTTTTACATTTAATGAGAGAAATAAATCTAACCGATATTTTCCTAAATGGAAAATTAAACCAACTATCTCTACACAATCTAGTGATTGTGATTTGGACCGATTTCACATAACAACTTCATTGTATACAAAATTAGTGGTGTTGCCAGAGCTCTCTGTTCACTGACATAGTGCACACATCTATGTGAGAGTTGGGTTTGTATCTCTTTCTCCTTTCGACTTGTACACTCCTGTAGAACAGCAGCCCAAGTTGGCACTGTGCCTAGTATGTAGCTGGTGCTCAGGAAATACTTGATAGATGAATGAGGGAGCAACTGAATATTCTCCTGAGCCACACGTGCTGTGAATATTGATTCTGGAATAGCAGTGATTTTAGACAAAGTCAACTGGCCAGAAACGGTGCTTTATAAGCATTATGTTGATAGCTGCACTGAAACCACAGCACATAACACTAGATGCAGCCCCCTTTACCTCATATATTAATAGTTTCAAATTTTCAGAAATAAATGTATAGTAAAATGTGTTGATCTAGGTGGGTTTCCTTTAAATACTACTCTTTGTTAGAGTAAAAGGATTCTCCTTAACTTTCTGAACCATGGTATGGCAGGTCTGTGACTATTTAGTGCTCCCCACATTCCAGGGTGCATATAACACTGCCCCCATGTTGTACACATTCATAACATTTAGTGCACTGAAAGACATAGTAGTGACCAAACTACCCAGAAATACAGAAGTACTTCATACTAGGTCTGTACCATAGAGCAGATTTCTGTATTCCGATCCCCATGAAGCAAATCACACTACAGTCATCACATCATGAATATTAACCACATGCTGTGTAAAAACCCTGCTCTCAGCTGTCTGCCTTCACATCCTCTTCAGTGGGCTGCGGGAGGGAGTGGCTTCTCAGAAGAAAGGGAGCAACCGCTAGCATAAGAATATGTGCATCAGCTAAGATTTGAGGGAACACCTTTACTTTGAAAAGGCAGACTTATAAGGAGCAGAATACTAGGCAATATATCTTAGAGGATGAATTCCAAAGAGTAGCTACTTAGGAACACAGACGCTACAGCTACAACCAAAAAACAATCTTCCATCTCAACACATGCACAGGAAGGTCGGCTCTTGCTCACAAGTCTGTCTTTTTAGCCATACGACACCAAAATTGCAAGTCATTTGTTAACACCATCTTTAAAACAAGATATAAAATAAGCCAGGAACTGTTTTAAGTCTTCACTTGCTCTGTAACAGAAGGCCTTCTACTGCCTCTGATTCCACAAGCACTTTGTATTGAACATCTATTATAACAGTTATCAAAGTGAACCGTAATTCACTGTTTTTTTTCTGTCAAACCAGTAAACTCAGAGGTCACTGAGAACAGGGACAAAGTCATTTCATCTGAGTGTCCTACACAGTGCTCTGCATATAGCATGTGTTTGTTGCTGAATGAATGAATATCACATTCAAGTTATTTGCTCTCCATGTTAGCCTTTTAAATCTTGATTGCATGTTGTCTGGTAGGATATAAACTCACCTACTATTAAAATAAGTTGCTAATATTAATTAGACTAGAAAAAACAGATTTGGGTTAATTTGTTTTAAGAGTATGTTTATCAAAGAATAAGCTTTGTTGGCGTTCTCTAGAGCTTTCAGCAGGAGAGCATAAAAGTGTATTAGCAGCCGACAGCCTGCAGCTAAATACTAAGAGCACAGCGTGGGAGCCTTAGATTTTGGCATCCTTCCCTCTCCTTCCATGTTGCTTCCAATCCTTGCCTTGTAACATTATGTACATCTGGGTACGAGTTTAAATTGTTACCTACTCTAGGGATCCTTGGATTTTCAGCTTTATCTCTTGGCAGGGTGGCGGTGGTTAAATTTATTAGAGAAGGTGTAAGGACTCTCCAAGAGCTGGTGCTCTTGGCGACCTGACACCCAGGTTCTGGTTTGTGTTGCCTAATGTCAAGATCCAGCCCTGATACCAGAGTCCTGCATTTTCTCATGTAATATGTACCTTTCTTCTCTAAGTCTTCATTTTTGTGTCATAGCAACAAGACTTTGACTACAACCATTTATGTTAAGCTAATAAACTTAATCATGTCCTCTTGAGAGCTACTGTTATAAAGACTTCTACTACACACTGAGCAGTTTGTTCTTATGTTGTTTTTAACAATTACTAAATAAAAATGGCAGTTTATAAATAAGTAGTCGGTGGGAGTCAACAATATCCTGTCTCTAATGAGCAAGAATATTCACGAGCATAGGCAATAACAGATCCATCTACAGAGCAGTGCATGCAAAAGGCCTCAAACGTTACCTTTTAATTCCATCCCAAATACGTATGGAACTACATCAATGATACATACAGATGTTACTTTTACTTTATAATTGCTTTGAGACCCAGCAAACCAAAGGGGCTGAAATTACTTCAGACACCAAACAGGAAGGCAAGAGAAAAAAGGAAAGTAGTAAATATCAAAAATATTTAGGTATGAGAAGGTTTTCTTTTAAACAAACCTTCTCACATCTAAATATTTTTTGATAATCAAAGACGAAAAAATCAAAGATAAAAGGAAAAAATCAAATCAAAATGTAAAAATACGTTTTGATAAAAGAGAAAAAAATCAAATCAAAATATAAGATAATTTTATTTCTATTAAAATTAAGACTAACTTGTTGTTTAACTGCTCATCCTAGGTTAGTAATAGAGTTCAGAAAGAAGTAGAAATCAACAAGACCTATAAACATAATGTATACACACACACAGAGTGCAAAGTTTTTTTAGTAACAATGTCCACTAAAGTGGAATTCTCCATTTAATTAGAAGCTTTTGGATTACTGGTCTTATATCAGAATCAGATTTTAACTGTGTGACTTGTCTGTAAACTAAGTCCAGTCATCAAGCTCTAGTACCTCTACAAAGTAAGGAAAGTAAAAGGCAGAATCACTTACTTTCACAAGCTCTTGCTGAGGCCATATCTGAATGGGTTCTACTTGTTGAGGAGTTTGAGTTTGAATACCATATGTGTTCAGAAAAACTTGAAGTCTAAAGATCATAGGGAAAAAAAGAGATGTTTTTAGAAAACACATTTACAGTTTAGGAAGCAGTGAAGGAGGAGGATAAAAGGGAACATGCTAACTTGGAGGGCATTATTAATTTGTTAGTATTAGCAATTTGCCATCTGCACTAGACTTCAGAGGCCCTTATGGATCCTCCACGAAGCATCAGATGGAAACATGAGGGGCTGGCAGGGAGGGTAAGCACTGATTTTGGTAATCCCATGTGTTTGCACGAATTTCTCAAAACTACAACCCAGGCAACACTGGCACTGGTCACAGTCTTTAATATTCACAACTAAAACAAAATTATTTTTAAACATGAAAAGAATAATATGTTGGCCATTTAAAGTGACATTAATGATATCCCTGAAAGCCTGTGAAGGAGTTTCCGAAGTTAGTATCTTCTACCATACTCGATATTGTAAACATAAAGCAATCATTTCCCCTTCCCTCCCCACAAAAAAACACACCACCCACTTGGATTTCATACCTTTGGCTTTCTGCTATAAGTGCCACATGAACTACCAAATCATTTTCCAGTGGGCCCTGTAATGTAGAATAAGGGAGGGGGAAAACATTTTAAAAGATCTGGTCATCATCAGCTACAATGAGAATCAAGGACAATATTAACCATCTCTAAGCAGTTCATTAAAATGATGGGCACTAGCTGGCTCTCAGCGGCCACCTTTCTTTCCTTGCTCGCCACTGCCTACTAATCAATTTGATGGTGTAGACAGAGTAATGGAACACCAAGGAATGGAAAGCCGTAAACCTCATCACTACCACAGGGGCTAGCCTGTCAGGGCTATTTTGAATGATGCATAAGAGTAGTTTGGGGACCGAGAGTCATTTTCCATCATTTAACTCTAAAGGGAAGAGGAGGAACTAAAAATAAAAACCCAATTTATGTATTCTCTGTAAAAAAAAAAAAAAAAAAGACCGTGAGTTAAAATTGTTCATCTGACATCTTAACCACATATGAGGTTATTCCCTTTCTTGTTAGCCAATTTTCCTTTGGCACCTTCTACATCTAAGTAGCTTTATTCTAATAGATAATTCTTATAATAGATCATGAACTACCCAGTTGACTATTAATTAACATTATGTTCATTAAATACAAGCTGTTGGACTTAATAGTTCTAATCAAAGGTAGTGTTGGATATTTGCTACTCATTTTTTGTGTGATAAAGATTCACTATAACATGTATTATACATGTTAAATTGAACCCAATTTTGGAACCTGTATATAATTAACAGAGAACATTAAGAAGCACCAATAAATTGTAGTATTAGGGAGCTCTGAAAATACTGATCAAACATAACTCTTTTATGGTAATGAATCGAACAGTCCCAATAATATGCTGTAAAACATTTGATTTATCATCAATCAGTTCCTCTCTATGGTATTCAATATGCCACTGAAATTTATGTATGATAGAAGGCAAGAAACACCGGCATACATATATCAGCAGTAAATACCATACAATCAAAGGGATGGTTCCCAGAATCATCGTGAAAGTGCCATTTCAGGCAGACTTTCATTTGATTTAAATGAATGTGTAAGAGAAAATGTGATTCAACAATCCAACAAAAACAAATACCCATTTAAAATTTTATAAATTCTGTTTTTACTTGATAAAGACCTTACAATTAAATGTTTCTCAAAAGGATGAGAAAAAACTTAAGTTTTCAAAGCCTCATCAAGATTTCTAACACCAAATGAAAAAATTAAGCTCTCTTTCTCTTGGATGAGATCTAGTATTTACTGCTTTAAAAGGAAGAGTAACCTTAGAATAGGCCATTATGTACAATCTTCAGGACAGTTATGGGATTCTTAAATAAAAAGCAAATGAAAACATACTAGAATACAGATGATATTTCAATAACAATAAATAAGGCAACTTATAGATTGTAATTGGCAAACTGGAATCTTCTTTTTGAATCATAGGTCTGTTTAGGATATTGTTTCCACTTGTGTAACAGAGTACTCAGATCTAAAATGGTCACTATACATGTTGAATCATACTGAGCATCTAGTTAGGGCACTATTAGAGGGCTGAAGAGCTCTTTCATTGTAAAAACTAAGCATTTCAGATAGTCTGGTTCACAAACCATCTACCACAATGAGCCTGGACTTAGAACTGCAGCCCAAGTGGGACTCTTTGCCCCATTCACCACTGAGAGAAAGAATTCAACTCGGACAGCCCCACTCCGAAAACTCTTCCTTTCACTACCAAAGTTGAAACCATCTGTTCTGTTTTTACCATTTTCCTCAAACCACCACCATTGGTTTCTTTGTTTGTTTGTTTGTTTGTTTCAGACAGGTTTTCACTCTGTTGCCCAGGCTGGATTGTAGTGGTGTGATCCTGGCTCACTGCAGCCTAGACCTCCTGGGCTCAGGTGATCCTCTTGCCTCAGCCTCCCAAGTAGCTGGGACTACAGGTGAGCACCACCACACCTGACTAATTTTTATATATATTTTTTAGAGACAGATTTCACCGTATTGCCAAGGCTGTTCCTGAACTCCTGGGCTCAAGTGATCTGCCCACATTGACCTCCCAAAGGGTTGGGATTAGAGGTGTGAGCCACTGCATCCAGCAAACCACCACCACTGTTGTTCAAAACCCATGAAGTCTCTTTGACAATTTCCTAATAGTAATTAAAACCTTCTTTTCTGAATGGCATTTTTCCTAATAATATTGTAATACTTTCTGCTCATAGGTCACAGACAAACACACACACACACACATATATACACATACTCAAGCCCTGTGTGGTACTAGTAATCTTCATTTTACAGACATTTGTTGACTCATTCATCAGACCAAGAGGACACTAATCCACAAGATTCCATGTTAGAATATGAATATGATCCAATATCTCTCCCTGAGGAGTTCAGTCTACTAGGAGAGATGGATAACAGATACGTTTTCACACACGTGTTTACTATCACATAAAAGTATTTTACTGGTATCTTTCTTTGGCAGATCTACCTCATTAAACAAAAAGTGACTGTAGGACATGACATTCTGTGGATATACCATACTTTATTTTTAAAATGTTTATGTTGATGGACATTTAAATGGTTTCCAATTTTTCATTTCTACAGAGAATATAATAATTTTCCCTATCTCAGAAAACTGCTGAAGATTTAGGGAGAGAACAAAGTGCTAAGCACAGTATTTCACACAAAAACACTCAATAAAGGGCACTAATTCTTGCTGTAGTTGCACATTTGCTTATTGTTATCTTCACACCTATCCTTGGACAGCTGCTGCCCTCCTCCTTGTCTAGATTTGCTATAACGCCTATGTTGCCCTAGATCCCATTGGCTTCCACCATTCTAAGACATTTGGATTATCCATCATCCTATTTTTTTATATGGCTAGTTCTTCCCCAAATGATTCTGAATGTCTTTTTAAAGACATCCTCAGGCGACTTAACACCTTCTTTAATGCTATGGTCTGAATGTGTATGTTCCTCCTGAAATTCAGGTTGAAATTTTAACCCCAAGGTGATGGTATTGGCAAGGGATAAGGGGCTGGGGAATGGAGAAGGGTGCTTTGGGAGGTAATTAGGTCATGAGGGCAGAACCCTCATGAGCATGACTGGTATCCTTATAAAACAGGCCCTGCACCCTTTCCATCATGTGAGGACACAGGGAGAAGGCACCATTTATGAACCAGAGAGCAGGCCCGCACCAAGACACTCAATCTACCAGCACCATGGTCTTGGATCACCCAGCTTTTAGAACTGCGAGAAATAAATTTCTGATGTTGATATGCTACCCAGTTTATGGTATTTTGTTACAGCAACCTGAACAAACTAAGACACTTAGCTACTACCCATTTTTTTTTCCTTTCATTTCTCAAACATAAGACTATAACTATGTCCTTACCTTTCTTGCCTCTGAACTTCTGCCCTCTACAATCTATCCTGCCCTGTCTTTGGAGATACATAATCCTAACACAAGTCTATGGTCACATATTCATTCTATTCATTCTCTTTCTCAAATCTCATCCACTCTAGTGGCTTTAAGCTATTATCTCTAAGTGTCATAGGATCCTTGGGGTGTCACTTTGCCAGCCAGAAACCTCTGTGGCCAGTGGAGCCTTCTACTTGAATATTGTCCACACCAACTGGGCTCGTTCCACCCACGTGGCCTGGTAGGCTGTGCTCAGCTTGCACTACCAGCCTGGATCCCACACTTGCCAAGGGTGAGCCAGGCGTGGGGTAGTGAGGGGTATGTGGGTGAGCAATGTAGTGAGCCGGGCAGAGGGGGGCGGTGCATGTTTCAGCCTTGTTTATATTACAGCTCTTTCAGTCCTGTCATTTGGTGAGTCCCAAGTTCTTGTCCCATGTCCAGGAAGAATGAGGTACACAGACAACTAGAGGGTGAGCAAGGCAGAAAGGAGCTTTATTGAGTGACAGAATAGCTCTCAGTAGACCCAAAGTGGGTAGCTCCTTTCTGCATGCAGGTCATCCCAATGAGTCAAGTAGACCTGAAGACCTGAAGTGGGTAGCTCTTTCCTGCAGCTGGTAGTCCCTACATCTGGCTGAGTCTGGGAGTTTTTATGGGCTCAGAAGGGAGGAAGTGCATGCTGATTGGTCCATGGGTGGCCATGGGTGGGCTTGGAAAAAGCACAAGTTCTCACTCTGGGCTGCAGACTCCACCCAGGGGTGGCAAACTGGCCCTCAGACTTCAGGTAATCCCTGGTTTGAAGGTAGGGTTTCACCAGGGACCTGCCACACCTGCTGCCCAGGAGCCTGTTTGCTTCCTACCATCATCAACATGCTGTCCAGGGTGCCCAGGCTGTTTGTGTCAAGGGGTACCTGCAGGCCCACGACAAGCTGCCCTTAGCCCCACCGGCTTCCCTTCTGTGCTTAAAGCCCAGAGGGGGCTGAGACAGCAGAGGGTTGGCATGTCAGTGCTGCCCTGAGCATGTGCACACCCAGCTGTGTTGCATCAGCACCCAGGCTCAGTCACAACTTTGTTCCGTACTGCAGCAGGTGCCGGGTGTGGGGAGAGGCCAGGGAACGGGAGCAGGCACTTCTGAGCCCCCATGAGTACAAGGATGCCTGGGTCTGGATCTGCGGCTGGACAGCTGCAGGTGCACCTGAGAGCATGGGGCTCCTGCCCCACCAACTCAGTAGGGAGTGGGGCTCCTGCCTGCTCCCGGCCCCCTCTGGCTCCATGGAGTGTGCAGCCCTGGCCACACTGTAGCTGGTGTCCCTGCAGTGGCTGCTCTAGACAGGTTGCCGCCACTATTATAAGCAGATGTTTCCATGTTTATATTTCTAGTCTTGACCTTTCTCTTAAGTTCTAGTTCCCACATTTTAAACTGTTTTCCGGACATTTTCTCTTGGCTATTTCCAAAGTTAATAGATCTAAAACTCGACTCCTCATCATCAACCCCACCTCCATCCCAAATAGGTTCTTATTCTTTAATCCTCATTCAATGGGTCACTCTAGCTCAGAACCTCAGAATCATCTTTGATGCCTCTCTTTTACGTAACCTCCATCTGCAATTAGTCACCAGAATCCTGTGAATCCTTCCTTCGCATAGTATCTTAAATGTTGTTTTCTTTGCATTTCCATAGCAATGTTCAGGATTTAAAAGTGGCAACAACAGCAAACACTTTACACAACTATACTCCATATGCCAGGAACTGTTTCAGTGCTTTATCAAACTATTATCCCATTTTACAGGTTTAAAACTGAGGCACAGAAAGTTTAAGCAATTTATCCAAGGACACAGACCTAGCGGAGCTAGAATTCAGACTCAGGCAGTCTGACTGCAGATTCTGTGTTCATAATCACTCACTTATCCTGCCTCTCAAAGAGCAGAAAGAAGGCAGACTTTAGATTGAAAGATCTACATACAAGTCCTATCTTGTCACTTCCTCTAGCAATGATCCTGCTCATCTGATGGGTGCCTTAGATTACTGTGGACAAAATTGACCTGATCTCCATCCTTAAATCTACTAACTCCCAAAGCATTCCTTATCTCTATAAGGCCCCATATTATGAGCTCATTTGCTCTGGCCAAAAAATGTGTAAGTCATCCTAAATTCCTTTTTCCTTCAAAACCCATAACCAATAACAGCAAAAAAACCAAAACAAAACAACGACCAAAACTGAGAACACTTATTGAGAATCAGGTGGCTATATTAAATTATATACTCTTAAACATCCCTATTAGGTAGGTTACTATAATTATTCTCATCTACTGATGAGAAAACTGAGGCAAAGAGTGATTAAAAAACTTACCCAACATCATAAGCTAATATATACAGCTATTAAGTGGCCACATGGAGATTCAAACATGTGCAATCCAATCTACTTCTTATCCATTATAGTATACTGTCTGCCTCTGTGACGTGCTGCTAATTCACCAAGTCATCACATTGGCTCTACCTCCAAAATATGTCTCAAACATACCACTTCTCTCCTTCTCCACTGCTAATACCACCCTACTTAAAGTAACCATGATCTTTTACTTGGTCAACTAACTGGTCTACTTACCTCAGTCTTAAACCCCATTCCACCCATTCACAGCAGTCCATCCTGAAAACAGTAATTAAAAAGTGTAAATCAGATCATCTCACTACTACTACACCCCACCCACACGTGCACATGCATATGCACACTCTGCCTAAAACTCTCCAGTAACTTCCTGTAGAATGAGAACAAAACTGCTTATCAGGCCCAAGAGGCCCTCCATAATCTAGCTCTGGCATGCTTGCCTCTTCTTTCTTATTCTCTCTTCTCTTCTTCATCAAGTTTTAGCCACCCTGGGTCCTCTCTGTCCCTTGAACATGCCAACTATGTTCCCATCAAGTGCACTGGTTACAGCTGTCTGGTATGTTTTCTCCTCCAGGTTGCAGAACCAATGCTCTCTGGTCATACAGGTCTCAACCATCATCCTTGCCACACAGGGCTCCTCTCTCCACCATGGCCAAAGTTGTTCTTCTCAGGCATCCCCAACCCCAGTCTACCACTTTACCTTATTTTGTCTGCCTCATAGTACCTGTCCGATACAGAAATTACATCATTTATTGTTATTCATTCCCTTCAGAAAGTAACTCCCTGAGAGCAGGGAACTTGATCTAGCTGGTCTACTGCCACCTCCCCACGCATGGAACATAGTAGTTATCCTTACTATTTGATGA
>NW_012103676.1:88494-91741 GCF_000951045.1 Mandrillus leucophaeus | reverse complement strand
AGCACTCCATCAAAAAACAGTTCACTCATGTCCATCTCACGTTTCTGTCCACTGTCCCTTTACATTTGGACAGCTCTCTCCATTCTTTTATCTATGCAGATCCTGACTCACTCTTTTAACCTAGTCTCCTCCCAAACTCCCCCAAACATCAGGGTATCCAAATATCTTTTGTCCCTACTAGAAATAGCTGGCACTGCCTGTATGAGACACTTGGCACGAGTCTTGGACCACCTCATGCCATGCCTTTGAAAGTGTTATTTAGCTTTTAGAATGTCTATGAGTGGTCTGTGAAACTACAGGGGCCCCTCATGCTTACTTTTCTCACTTAGGATGTAGGCAATACCTCATACTAAAAGAAAAGCAATTGTTATTCATTTGATGGTCTGGAGGAAGAACTTTATTTTTTAGTATTGCTGGTTACATTCATTAGCAATACACAAATATTCCCTTGAGAATACCCAAAAAATGTTTGCAAATCTAAACAAGGATATTTTTAACAAAAGAAAATAATCAGTAAAATGTACACATTTATATACACTATAAAAGAGTGTACACGTCAGAGCAACAATATGACTGAGGACCAAAACCCTGTAGTGAGAAACAGTCTCATTCAAAATTTTCATTTCTATAAAGTCAGATTGTGTTTTTCTAACATTTTTTCATTGTAATAAAACCCCCACATAACCTAAATTTAACGTCTTAACCATTTTTAAGTGTACAGTGGAAAAGGAACTTTTATAGTATAACTTCTCTATAAGCTGGGCACTAACTATATTAATATTGCAACTCTTCATGCTCAAAATTTAAAACTACAGTAATTAAGACACTGCAAGTCTACCTGTCTAGATTCTAGTTTTAAAATTACTCAAATCAGGTCAAAGTAGTAAAGCTAGGAGATCTGCAGCTGGGGGCTATAAATAAAACACTGTAATCTAACTTTCAAAGGGCACACAGAGAAAACTTAATGTGAATGTGCCCTAATAGTGTTCCTTTTCCTTGTTCTTTTTTTCTAATTTAATTTTTTCAATAGATAATTCATTGATAAGGTTCAAAAATTTAACAATTATGAAAAAGTTTTCAGTGACATGTCATTCCCATCTGGGGCCTTCATCCCCACAGTTCCCCTCCATCTAACAACCAGTTACTGCTATGATTATTTATGTCTTGCTCTACACTTTTCTCATGCCTACAACAGCAAATGCAAACATATATTCTTATTTTCTTACATTTCTACACAAAAGTTACTCTCAGCACCTTTTTCTAGTTAATAATTATATATCATGGAACTCTTTTCGTATATTAACACATAGAACACGCCCTCATTTTCACTCTGCTTGGTATTCCATTTTGTAGATGTACCATATGTATTAATGTCATCTTTACACCGTTTTAATCAATTAAGGCTAGTCAACCTTTTACACTAAAATCTCTGGAAATGGTTATGGTTATATAGTGGCACCATTAAATATCAAGTTTTAATTTTGCTTATGAGAGTAGAATAAGCACTCAAACTAAATCATTCAGAGGCATTGCTACGACTGGATTATGTGGGTAACTAGATGACTGTTATAAGAAAAAATCAGTAGGTTTGGGTTTGGGGAGGGGGCAGTGAGAAGTGTCTGAGTCTTTTCTAGGAGGGTAACACAGAAAGAAGCACAGATGTCCATTTACAACATGTGGAAATACATGACAGCTTGTAGATAAGAGTTATCTCATGGGATTGCTGGGTCAAATGGTATTTCTGGTTCTAGATCCTTGAAGAATTGCCACACTGTCTTCCACGATGGTTGAACTAATTGTGGCATTGTTCACAATTGCAAAGACTTGGAACCAACCCAAATGCCCATCAATGATGGACCAGATAAAGAAAATGTGGCACATATACACCATGGAATACTATGCAGCCATAAAAAAGGATGAGTTCATGTCCCTCGCAGGGACATGGATGAAGCTGGAAACCACCATTCTCAGCAAACTAACAGAAGAACAGAAAACCAAAAACTGTATGTTTTCATTCATAAGTGGGAGTTGAACAATGAGAACAAATGGACACAGGGAGGGGAACATCACACACTGGGGTCTGTCGGGGGGTGGGAGCTAGGGGAGGGATAGCATTGGGAGAAATACCTAATGTAGACGATGGGTTGATGGGTGCAGCAAACCACCATGGCACATGTATACCAATGTAACAAACGTGCACATTCTGCACATGTATCCCAGAACTTAAAGTACAATAAAAAAAAAAAGAATTATCTCATTATGTTCTTGGTTACAGTTGTTTTGTAGTCTGGTTTGGAATGTTAAGGAATTAATACATCTTGACAGTTTGCTATGTGCCACATGTTACTCAAGAGCTTTGTTGTGTATTCTCACAAGAACTCCCATTGTAAAGATGAGGAAACTGAGGTGCAGAGTGGTTAAATAATTTGTCAAAGGTCACACATCTAGTCAGTGATAGAGTTTAACCTGACCACACGTATGTCCAGCTCTGAAGTCAATATGGCACATGTCACAGTATGTATTTCACAGATTATGTGCTGCTTGCTATAGTAGGCAGAGATCTCTCGAGAAATAGGAGAGAGAGAAAGGAAGAAGAAGAAAGAGATTTGTCATATGGATTGGCTCACACAATTACCAAGGCAGGCAAGTCTCAGGATATACAGGTGAGCTGGTAATCTGGAGACCCAGGAGAGTTGACGGTTTAGTTCCAGTGTGAGTCTGAAGGCCTAAACCCAGGAAGGCAGACAGTGTCATTCCAGTCTGAAGACTGGCAGGCTCAGACCCAGGAATAGCTGATGTTTCAGTTCAACTTCAAAGACAGGAAAAAAGCCCATGTCCCAGTCTGAAGGCCGTCTCGCAGGCAGAATCCTCCTTTTCCTCAGTGGAGGGTCAGCCTTGTTCTTTTCAGACTTTTAGCTGATT
Organism: Mandrillus leucophaeus; assembly: GCF_000951045.1. Classification (NCBI taxonomy): domain Eukaryota; kingdom Metazoa; phylum Chordata; class Mammalia; order Primates; family Cercopithecidae; genus Mandrillus; species Mandrillus leucophaeus. The sequence goes on along the minus strand of NW_012103676.1, from coordinate 88,819 downwards.
GGATGAGGCCCATTCCCATTAAGGAGGGAAATAAGCTTTACTCAGTCTACTGATTTAAATGTTAATTTCATCCAGAAGCACTATCACAGAAACACTCGGAGTAGTGTTTGACCAAATAGCTGGGCAGCCTGTGGTCCAGACAAGTTGATGCATAAATTAACAATAACATGGGTGCAGGAACATGTTACATTCATGGGGAGCAGAGTCTGCAAAATTCCACCAACAGTCTCTTCTTCAGCCATCTGAGATCAGGTTTTAAGAAAACTCAATTCCAAGCATTGTTTACAAAACACCTATTTTCTTATCTGCTTTTTTTTTTTTTTTT
>NW_012103676.1:85430-86469 GCF_000951045.1 Mandrillus leucophaeus | reverse complement strand
CTCAGGCATCCCCAACCCCAGTCTACCACTTTACCTTATTTTGTCTGCCTCATAGTACCTGTCCGATACAGAAATTACATCATTTATTGTTATTCATTCCCTTCAGAAAGTAACTCCCTGAGAGCAGGGAACTTGATCTAGCTGGTCTACTGCCACCTCCCCACGCATGGAACATAGTAGTTATCCTTACTATTTGATGAATGACTGCCAGGGCAAGTTTCTCAATTCTTTGCTTATATGTAAAATGGGAAAAATATTTACAGTGCCTACCACAAAAGGAGAGGATCAAACAAAAGAGGGCAAGTAAAATATTTGCAAACTTTGATCTGTTACACAATGATACTTATACTATTATTTGCTGTGTGACTCACTATGTCACTTAACCTCAATAAGCCTCAGTTTCCTCATCTATAAATTGGGAATAATAAAAATATCTATTTCCTAGGTTTATGAGAATAATACATAATATATAAGCATTTAACACTGGCATAAAGTAAGTGTCCAAAAAATATTAGCCATCTATCAATGCCAGTAACATAATCACAACCCTGGGTCACTGCAATAGGCTTCCTCAGCTTTCTGCTCCACACCTGCCTTTGCCCATTGTCTGTGCTTTATGGTCAGGTTCATTTTCTTGTATCAATGATTTGCACAAAGGAGGTGGTCAAAAAATATTTCTTGAATGCATGAAGAAACGGAAGAGAGAAGAGTTAGTAAACAGATATAGTTATGCAATATTTAGGATATTACCACTCTACCCCAAAACTAATGTTTCCCAAATAAAGCCCAAACTTCTCGAGGACTTTTACAACTCAGGGATGACCTACTGTTTCCTGTTGGTCTCCCATCTGTTTTAGAGCACTCCATCAAAAAACAGTTCACTCATGTCCATCTCACGTTTCTGTCCACTGTCCCTTTACATTTGGACAGCTCTCTCCATTCTTTCATAAGCTAATATATACAGCTATTAAGTGGCCACATGGAGATTCAAACATGTGCAATCCAATCTACTTCTTATCCATTATAGTATACTGTCTGC
>NW_012103676.1:63181-80975 GCF_000951045.1 Mandrillus leucophaeus | reverse complement strand
AGTTCTTTAGTTCTTGACAAGCAAATATAAAAATGACTGCCTTTTCTATTAAATCACATAGCATGTAAAGCTCATAATTCTTATTTTTGCAATTGTATTGAGCCCTGGTCTAAGTAGTTTTATTTTTAATATGCCCTATATTGCATAAAATAATCTACTGTGTCTGGCTTACATAGGACTTTTATTGAAAGAAAGGCAAGGGAGGAGGGAGAGAAGGAAAGAAAAAGGAGCCAACAAATAAATGGGTCCTCCAAGGCTGCTCTTGCCTCAAGGGCAGTGTATTTGAAACATTCTATGCCTCTGCTTTGGGGCCTTACAGAACACTCATTTATGCTCATTAGACTTCATCAGTAGGTCCTGCCAACATCCAGCATTTTTTCATTACACTCATTTTTCAGCAAAACCTCATTAGCTGAAGATATCAGGCAGATGCTTTATACATCTCAATTCCAACTGGAAACACTGCACCCCCAGTATTTTTCCCATAGGAGCCAAGTAACAGGCTACAGCAGTTTGAGCGCAGCCATGTCCTGACTGAGACACACTGGCATCTTGTTCTGACATTTCCAACCAAGCCAAAGCAGCAACATGTGAAAATTAATAGGAAAGCAGAGGAAAGTTAAGTAGAAATATCAGAGGAATAACAACATCAAGCATGGTTAAAAAGCTAAACTTGACTCAAGAGTCAACTTGGCCTGGGAGAAAATGGTCCTTTAGGCCCTGTGTATTTATATATTGGATTAGTGATTACATAAGCTTTCTATTTAAGAGGAAAACAAATGAATTTTTAAAAGTATTCCCAGACCTCAAACACATAGTTTCAAACGCCAAAATGAATAAATCAGGCAATGCTTTTTGACAGCAGTTCTTTCAATGACTGCGATTATAGTGGAAGAGAATACCGAACACTTTGTCACAACGGATTGATTTGTAAAACTATTTTCACCCCTTCCTAAGTACTTGCTGTAACTGGTCTTTCTATATTTTTATCTTAAGGAAATGACAGTGCTAACAGTCTTGCTTACTGCCTAGAAACAATGCCAAAATGGCCACATAAACCCAGGTGGAGAAACTCTGACCTATGGTGTTCTCATAGCTTTAATCATGACAAAGGGGAAGAACAAATGATGAGACGCTCATAGAAACACAACAGGAAAGATCAACAGCAGGAAAGATGAGTAAGATGAGGGTGAAACAGAGCAGGAAGAGGCAGAAAGGGAAGAATAGATTCCAAGAATCTAGTCATTTAACTCTCAGGTTTTTTGGTCATTTAGAAACACCTCAGGTGGTAGGTTATAAGCAAAGAAAGGTCCCTAGTTGTAAACCATAAGAAACCAGGTTTTAGAATCATGGGGGAAAAAGAAGCAAGTCCAGTAAACCAATGTGTTTTTAATTTTTCTCCTTTGGGTGCTTGTACCAATGGGATCTGTTCCCTGGGATTTGAGTTGAAAATGTCAGAGATGCGGGGGGCATTTCTATCACTTGGCTGTAGGAGGGGTCTATGAGAGAGACTAGTGGCAGGACTCCATTTCAGCCAGAGCAGCACAACTATTTTATATGCTGAAAATCTACTTAAGATTTTGTCTGAAAATTGGCTTTCCTTGATAAAATCAGTAATCCACTTGATGGATGAGAAGACTGAGGCCCACAGAGGGGAAATAGCCCAGGTCCTTTTGCAAGTTAGTGGCAGACCCAGAAGCAGAATCTGTTTCTGAACGGACTTGGTCTAGAGTTCTCTTCGCTAAGTCAGGCTGCTGCATCTTACCGGCTGTACCATAAACTTTTCAGTTCACTAGAGAATTGCCAAGTGCACCATTCCACTTAGGAGTGGAAATGAATACAAAGGCCATATGAGAAGTTACTACAGTGTGAAAGCTACCTAAGAAGAGAGGCCCTGGAGGGGAAGGGCACGAAAACCTGCTCTACTTTCCTTTTGGCACTTGACGATCATCTGAATGACAAAAAGACTGGGCTGGAAAGACAATGCAAGGGCCAACTTGAGGCAAGATTTATCATCACTGGGTCAAACCCAACAACTACAGAGGCACCCAGCAGACTCTAGAATCCACCGAGCCTTTAGCACCGCAGAGCCATCTTCACTGAGTTGAGGCCAAACTGTTTCTAGTGCGGATTCACACAGGGGACCCAACTGCAGAGGAGATACTCTACCATCACTCTTTGCAAGTAAACATAAGGGTTTTCTATATCAATGAGATAATCCAACACTACAATTTGTACACTAGAAAGGTTTCTGCTAGCGAGAAACCTTTGAGAGTTTGCTAATTTTTTCATGCATCCAGACTTAGTAAGCACTAGGATGGCAGAAAGATGAATGAAACATTTTCTTTATTCTTTATGAACTCACCATGTAAGACAGAAGACAACTACATATGGAGTTCAACAGGATATTAAATACGATGCTCTTAATGGGCACTTTGAGGGCAAGAGAGGGAGCATCCAACTTAGCCTCAGGGAATTGACAAGGACTTTATAGAAAAGGTATCTGAGCTGTTCTGGAAGATAAAAACGTGCCATTAATGAACTGATTCAGTTAATAGTTATCATGTACTATGTGTCATTAAGACAATAAAATCCTCTAATTAAACTTACATTTCAGTGAGAGAGATGATTAAATTTATACAAATAAACATAATAAAAGTAAAGGGTAATATATTAGAGTGACTGAAGACAGAGGCTACTTTAGATTGATGGTCAGAAAATAACTCTCTTAGAGGGTGTCATTAAATCTGAGACTTAGAGACAAAAAGGAGTGTGCTAAGGTCTGGTAACAGGCACTTCGGGCAGAAGCAAAAGTGTGCAAAGGCCCTGAGAAGGAGAGAGCCTGAAGTGCTGGAGAAACTTAGAGGAGACCAGTGTGTCTGGAGCATAATAGGCAAGCAAAAGAGTGACAAGAGATAAGGGTGGAGACAGCTAAGGCCCCACAGGATCCTACAGGCAACAAGGCATTTGGCTTTCATCTAAGTGGAATGAAAATCTATTAAAAGGGTTTCAAACAAGGAAAAGACTCAATATAATCTACATGTCTACAACAATAGTAATAAACACATATATGGTACTTATACAGGCCAGGCCCTGCCTAAGCACTTTACATACATATTAACTCACATGATGGTGGCTCTCTTGCTGCCATATAGAGATGACTTACACGGGGCAGAGTAGACATATCGAGATTAGTTGGAGCCTGCCGTTGAGAGATGATGGTGACCTGGACTATAGTGAAGTGAAGAGGTGGGAAGAGGGAGCTAGGGAAAACATTTGGGGACTATTTAGAAAACAGAATTCTGACAGGACTGGATTTAGAAGAGAAGAGGTGAGGCAGGCAGAGAGGATTCAAAGATTACTTCTATGCTTTTACAGTGTTTAGAGGAGGAAGGAGTGTTCAATTGTGCTGAATGTCTTTGAAGTCAAATAGACGGGCATCTGAAAAGAGATCATTGGAGTTATCAATTAGGAGGAGATTAACAACCCGTTGCATGTGGTTTTTGTAGAATGGCAGTGTAAGAAGTCAGACTGTGCATTACAAGGAGTGACTGAGAATTGAGGACATGAAGATGGTGCAAGCATTTTTCTAAGCTGCCTGAAAGGGAAGGAAAGAAGGGAAGTAAGACAGGCCCTTGAGAGAGGTGAATAGCTGCGGAGCACTTAAATACAGTCAGGGAAAGAAGTAAGTAGAGAAAAAGGTACAAAATATAGAGGAAAGAATGAATATCAACTGGAACAGCTGAAGGGAGAGGGAAAAAAGCTGGGTGAGTTAATGCCTGGGGATGGAGGTTTATCTTAGTCTTCTGGGATTCAGAGGAAGAGATCCAATTGTAATTAGAGGCAATGATCTTAGCATGTATTAGAATCCATTAGCCTAATTTTAATTTTATTTTTATAAACTCTTCTGAGAAATTAAAGCTCCATCTCCCACTTTGCACAATTTTGACAAGGAAGGGCTCATGTTCTGCTCCATAGGGTTATTCATTCTTTGTTGCCATACTAAATTCATATTCTTGGGCTGAATTTATAGTTTCTTCTGATTAATGATATGATTAGGAGCCACAATCAGTGTCCAGATACCTGACCATGTTACAGTGTCCCTCTCAATTCATCTTCATAAATCAGTTGGTCCTACAAACCACAGGCTCCCATAAAAGATGTTTTTAAATAAGGTTGGGGAAACAATAAAGATGCTCACAGAAATAAATGAGGAGAACATTAAAATATAAATATTTGCTCAAAACTCATGAAGATTCATAAAGTTTACGAAAATTATTCATGAAAATATATAAAAATTATATGAATTATATGAATATATAGCCTTCATTGAGCTTCTGAAAATCATTTTCAAAAGGCAGGTTTCTTAGGCATTATATTCTGATATTTCTAATTCAACACCATTCTTAAGAAGTATAGGATACAACAGAATAATGTAATCTGAGAAGAGGAAATAAGCAATTAAGCTGTGTCTATAACAAATCAAAACTGTCAGGCTGGGCGCAGTGGCTCACGCCTGTAATCCCAATACTTTGGGAGGCCAAGGTTATCACTTGATCACTTGAGATCAAAAGTTCAAGACCTGCCTGGCCAACATGGTGAAACTTCGTCTCTACTAAAAATACAAAAAAAAAAATCAGCCAGGAGTGGTGGTGGGTCCCTGTAATCCCAGCTACTCAGGAAGCTGAGGCAGGAGAATCGCATGAACCCAGGAGGCAGAGGCTCCAGTGATCCAAGATTGCGCCATTGCACTCCAGCCTGGGCAACAAGAGCAAGACTCCGTCTCAAGAAAAAAAACAACAACAACAAAAAAATCAAAACTGTCAATATATGGAGCTAATTTTTTAATGGAACCAAATTTAAAAAAAAAAAACCCAAAAAACAAAAAACCAAGTTCAAAAGCCATTAAAACAATGGCTTCTGTCTCTACAGTGATAGTCTTAATCAGAGATACACAAAGGGATAAAAGAAATCTAACAGGTTAAATACTAAACATTTAATTTCTTTCTAAGTTGAATACAGTCTAAAAAATATATCCAAAACACTGAAAATATAATGTTTTCCTCCAGACTTTTTAGGATTTTTTCTCATCTCTTTAATGAGAAAGAAATATTACTTATATAATAAATTATTGAAATAAAAAACAGCAATATTATTTATTTAGCTTGCATAATGTGTCAGACATTTGGTTAAGAGGTTTACAGATACTATCATTTCATCATAAACACAACCCTGATTTAGGGATCATTATTCCCATTTAAAATATGACAAAAGAGGGGCTTAGAAAGATTAATTGTCCAAGGTCACACAGTTAATAAGTGGAAGAGACAGGTTTTATAGCTAGGTCTGTATGAGATGCAAAGCCACTATACTATATTACTTCCTTAAAAACAAAAATTTATTACATATATACGCAGTGTTCTTTGATCTTTAAGAAAGTAATTCATGTAAAACTGTATGCATCTGTATTTTTAGAGGAGAAAGCATGAAACTCTCTCTTTCTCATTAATTTGAAAAATGACAGACCAAGTGCACTATATGTTTTTAGCTGAGATCTATATAAATATGTACACGATTTAGCAAACAAGTACTGACTTTCATCCACAATTTGGAAACTTGCAGCACAGAAAATAAGCTCTTATGACTAAAAAGCATTCCTTTCATACTGGCCTTTTCTCCAAAGACTGTCAAAGTAGATCAATCCATTTTAATTGGCATATGAAATGGGCTAGTCTACTTCGCAGAGTCAAAGCTTGGGTGTCACTGAATATGAAACTGAATTCTCTCAAGGGTGTGTCAATACACATGATCTGCTCTATCATGATAATTCTGCCATTAATGTAAAATATTGCCTCAAGTAGCAGACTAAAAATATTTGTATTTTATTCACCTGCATGATGGCAAAAATACATGGAACTCTCCAAGGACTTCAGAGAGAAAAATCATTCCTCAAGAAAGTAGGGGCTCCCAAAGCCCAATCCTCTGGCTTAGAAGGGGGCAACTTGTCAGGATATAGATTATTAAATATGGTGGAGCTAGAAGGCATTAATTGATAGGTTTTCCTCAAAGATCACTAGACCTTTAAAAACTGCGAATGGATTCAAAACAGGAAAAAAGTGAAGTAGGTAAATTTCAAGTTAAATTCATAAATTTATTCATATTTATGAAAAACTGAGATTTCTTCCTTCAGAGAAAAACGTCAGAAATACAGATTCATTAAAACAATACTAGATCACAATAATCCTTGTACATCTTTATTCTGGACCATAAATCTTGCTTTCTCACTTCTATTTTTCCTTCTTTTACATTTTAGCCATGAGTATAAGAAGTTTCCATCCTGTAGATGAAATATTTTATTATACATCATGCCTATTATTGAAACTTTTAATTTTAATAGGTTAAGTGGGTTAACTAGAATTATGTTATTAAATGTGTTTAAGCTCATTTTTTTGACTTCCAATTCAAGTTTTCTCAGTTCTGGATTTTTTTTTTATCAAGGCATTGAATTTTAATTGGCTCAGGTATAAATACCAATTGATAAGAAACTCTTCACTACCCTTCAAGACAGCAGGCAGAATTACCTGAGGAGAAACTTTGTGTGGCTGTGGCATATTTAGTCTAGGCTCTCTCAGAAGCATCTTTGATGCCTTGACTATTTTATTCTGTTTTATTATGATAATCATAAGAACTTCTACTCAGTACTGAAATTCACTCCCATGCTTGTAGATAAATTTGGGTTTTGGGACCCACATAAACACTTTATTTCTTTGCCAAGCTAGTGAAGTTGTTGTTGTTATCTTTTAATCTTTTAAGTAGAAATTATGTCTCAAATTGGTTAAACTATTTGAGAACATTAGAATAAACTGAGCCAAATAAAACAGAGCCACAGGCAAAATTTCCTTAACCACCTTAAATTTCCTTAAATCTTTTTAAAGACTAATAAATGTTTAAAAACGGAATAGATTTGGAACAAAACTTTAAAAAGGGAAATAGCTACAAGTCCATATTGTAGGAGTGCTATATAATATATCTACTAAATTAGGAGGGGCTTATAACCTTTCTTGGATTGCAGTAAACTCAACTTCCTGAGCACATGGTCTTCCACCATATAACTGCTCTTTAACTCCCTACAGTCTGGCTTCTGGGCACGCTACTCCACTAAAGTCACTCAAAGGTTACCAATAACCTAGATTATGGAAGCCAGCAACAGAAGCGCCAGAAGGGAATTTACGAATTAAACCCAGCCAAATAATTTTACAGATTGGAGAACTACACTCTAGAGATGCTAGGAGTCCTTCCCCAGATTATACTGCAGGTGAATCACACAAGGTCTAAAGAACTAGCACCTGAATTTCTGCCAGTGCTTTGCTGCTCCTCCCAGCCAATGAGGTAGTCAGCCTTCCTGAACCAATACATCAAAATTCTTTACACCTTACACTGTTTCAATCTTCTTGCTAGATTACTCTGTCCTGCCCTTCCTGGAACATCTTTTTTTCTTTTTCTTTTTGAGACAGAGTCTCACTCTGTCGCCCAGGCTGGAGTGCAGTGGCATGAACTTGGCTCACTGCAACCTCTGCCTCCTAGGTTCAAGCAATTCTCCTGCCTCAGCCTCCTGAGTAGCTGGGACTACAGGTGCGCACCACCACATCTGGCTAATTTTTGTATTTTTAGTACAGACGGGGTTTCACCGTGTTGGCCAGGCTGGTCTTGAACTCCTGACCTTGTGATCCACCCGCCTTGGCCTCCCAAAGTGCTGGGATTACAGGCGTGAGCCACCAAGCCCGGCCAGAACATCTCTTTACTCCACCATCCGCATTACCTATACTGTGGGAAAGAATGAAGCCTGGAGCCTGGCCTTCCAAGAACTGTCTGCTCCCACAGGTTAATTTCCACCATGAACCATGTTCAATAGAACACCATCTTACATCTTTTATTTATATTAACTACTGGGCACCTCAATTAATTGTCATGTCTGCATTGGAAATATCAAAATACAAGTAACAACAATGGCTAAGCCCAAGGTTGGATTCAGAAGCATGCAGTGTGCCTGCTGTATTCTTAACCATTTTGCTAGGCAGAACATCCAAACAATATGAAGCCTTTCCTATTTGTACTCTTGAATATTGAAATAGTATTTTCATATCAGAATTTTTTTCTATGATTCTTCCCTTGACACTAGAATGGCTTATTTATGTAAAAATACTGCTTTATCCAACAACATCAATTTTGAGAAACATCAATTTTTCTTAAATTGATTTAAAAACAAAATGAAGGGGGAAAAAAGCAATTCCTGGCTGGCTATTGCCTGTTAAATATAATAGTTTCAGACAATATTCCAAAAACATTTAAAAAGGTATAAGGTGTATTTTCCTACTTAACCAGGAATCTTCTGTATTCTAATTAGTATAATACACATGTAAAAATAAGTCCATTTGCTATAGAACTCCAGAAACCCACCCCTTAGTTACTATAAATAGATGTTCTCTAGGGATCACCTTATCCCTAGTGGACAACTGTAATGCAAAATACAATAAATCAATAAAATGCATATGGCCAGCTGCTTGCAGTTTCTGCTGCAACCAGAGCTCTCCCAAGTTTGAATGAGCTGCAAAGGCTGGAAACAACAGTCTTCAAGAAACCATTATCTCACATTAGCACGGCAGAGGCGCTGCAGTATGAACGACGAAGGTCTCATTCGTAATCAGTGGGTACCCGGCACCAGAATTACCTAGGCAACAGAAGATGATGGGTCCTTTAATAGGAACAAGTTAGGGTGAACAGGGAGAGGGAGTACACACCTCCTGAAAGTGTTTTCCTTTGGATAAGGAAGAAGAAAATCCCTACTAAAATGACTGTTATAGATCTGTGGACTTGGTTTCACCCTAGCATAACAGGGAAGAAGAAAGAAGGAAATAATTAACATGATGATATAATGAATCCCAGCATACATTTTGTACTGATGGGGCATCTTTGTATTTAATTTTTCAGATCACTTCCACAGGCCTCTCAGCATCGTAAGGCACAGGTGCAACTGTGTTCCTATGATGTGATATTCAGCCAGGCTGTCCAAGAAACAAGCTATTTCTCCTGTTAACTCCTTCACACCATTACAAAAATCACTGCTTCCAAATGCTTGACATTCCCTCCTTCCTCTCCTTCTTCAGTTAACACCTTCATATTGGTTTTGTCACTTGACAACTGTGTGACCTTGGAGAGATTACTAACCCTCTCTGAGACTCACGTTGTCTACCTGTAAAATGGATATAATATTTGTCTCAGAAAAAAAATGTTAAAATCAGATATAATGTGTATAAAAGTGGAGGGTACACTGCCAATAAACAAAAGAAACACAGTCAATAGTAGTTATCATTGTATCTATCAATTCTATTCTCTGGTCCTGTCAAATACCAAACTAGGATAACAGAAGACAAGGGTAAGACACATTCTCTACTTTCAGGACCTCTTTGAGGAAGTGAGGCATGTAAACCAACAACTGCAATAGTGACATGTGTTGTACACGAAGTATGCAAAAGAAATCAGTCTTAATGGCACAGCTTCTAAACACATGACTTCTTGCCCGGGAGTAATTTGTAGGATGGGATAATATAGTATTTTGTATAATTTATTTTCCCCAAATCAAATGTGCCATAGAAAAGTGGGGGTAGAAAAGCAGACATTGTTACCCTGTTTATAAGAATAAAGGATGGTCCAATGAACAGTTTACGGTAAATTTTCCTTTAAATATGACTTTCCCAGACAATTTAGTAAGTCTGGTGTTTAATTTACTTGGTTTGTATCTATTTGGGGCCATCACAACTATTTAGTAAATATCTACCTCTACTCATATATATCACAGTGTTCGGTTTATTCCGTAAGAACTGAAGAAACATTGGGTATAGAAGGAGAAAAAGACACTCAACAGAAACAACGAGGAAAGACTTAAGCACAGGAGGTAAGGCCTGGGCTCCTAGTTCCAGAGAGCAGAGTGCATATATGCTCTCAGTTCTCATCTCTCTTCAGATCCCAGAGAAAAGACCGGCTACAGATTTAAAATAAACAAAAAAGACTAAGCCAGAACAATGACAAAAAGAAAGAAGGTCATGAGATAACAAGGTATTTAAACACATTTCTAGTGTAAAAGATGGCAAATAAAAATACATTAATGAATAAAGCAGAGCAGAGAAAACCTGTATAAAACAAACAATACCACTTAGAGTATCACCAAAGTGCTGCAGCAGGTATGAGAGCTGACCCACCAACTAGAAGAGACCCAGAGGGGCACTTGGTTTGCAAGCACAATGGAGGACAGGTGGGAGAAGCGGAAGTGAATAGAAGGACTGATTAAAGGCCGCAGTGGCCAGCCACATGTACCACACAGGGAACCACAGTCAGCAATAAAGCAGGGCTTTTCTCCAAATATACAGAACAAGCTGGCTGGGGTGAGTTAAGGCTTTCACTGCAAACAACAGATTCTTAAAGCCTTTTATGTTCTGGCATTTGGCAAGGGCGATAAGAGTCTGGTTTGTTCCGAATCAGATCCCTGATTCATCAATAAGGTTAGCCAGGAGACAAAACCCCCATCACCTCTCCCTTACCTCTGGATGGGATGGTGGGGGTAGCAGACTACTACTTAATACACTGAGAATAATCAGCTCACTTATCACACTAATATATGATTGAATGATGAGGTCTACCAGGTATGTGACAAAATAACCAGTGGGAAGAAAGAAAAACACCGTACTAATGAAACACACAAACATTAGTATGGAAATTATACTTAGTGAAATAAGCCACACACAGAAGGACAAATATGGCATGATTCCACTTATATGAGGTAACTAGAATAGGCAAATTCATAGAGACAAAAAGTACAATAGAGATTACCAGGGGCTGGAGGGAGGAGACAAAGAGGGTTACTGCTTAATGGGTACAGAAGTTTTGTTGAAGACGATAAAAAAGGTTTTGGTATACACAGAGGCAACAGCTACATTACATTGTAACTGTACTTTATGCCACTGACTTGTACACTTATGAATGACTGAAATGATATATATATCTTTTATATGTATATATAATATAATATTTATATTACATATAGATACTATATATATTATTATATAAATATATTTATATAATATATAGTATATATTTATACATTATATATTGTTGGGAATAGGCCCCCAAATCTGGCCATAAACTGGCCCCAAAACTGGCCACAAACAAAATCTCTGAAGCACTGTGACATGCTTGTGATGGCCTTGACGCCCACACTGGAAGGCTGTTGGTTTACCGAATGAGGGCAAGGAACACCTGGCCCACCCAGGGTGGAAAACCACTTAAGGTGTTCTTAAACCACAACAATAGCATAAGCAATGTGTGCCTTAAGGACATGTTCATGCTGCAGATAACTAGCCACAGCCCATCCCTTTATTTCGGCCCATCCCTTTATTTCTCATAAGGAATACTTTTAGTAAATCTTATGACTGGCTTGCTGTCAATAAATATGTGGGTAAATCTCTGTTCAAGGCTCTCAGCTCTGAAGGCAGTGAGATCCCTGATTTCCCACTCCACACTCTGTATTTCTGTGTGTGTGTCTTTAATTCCTCTAGCGCCGCTAGGTTAGGGTCTCTACGGCCAAGCTGGTCTCGGCAATATATAATATTTATATACATCATATATATTTTACTTTATTTTAAAAAAAGAAAAAATGTACTGTGAAGAATCAACAAATGTTGACAACTGTATAACCACATGCAAAGAATGAAGCTGGCTTTATACCTCATACCATATATAAAATTAACTCAGAATGGATCACAGGTCTAAATATAAGAGCTAAAACTATAAAATTCTTAGAAGAAAACACAGACACCAATCTTCATGACCTTGGATTAGGCAATGGTTTCTTAGACATGATACCATAAGCACAAGCAACTAAAGGAAAAAAAATAGATAAATGAGGCTTCTTCAAAATTAGAAACTTCTGTGCTCCAAATGACACCAAGAAGAAACTGGAATGATAATCCACAGAATGGGAGAAAATTTTTACAATCATATAAAGGTCTCAGAATATATAAAGAACTGTTACAATACAATAATAAAAGAAACAAATCAATTAAAAAATGACCATAGTATCCGAATAGTTCTGAATGTTCTAAAATTGGTTCTGGTAAATATACTAAAAACCATTTAATTGTATGCTTTAAATTAGTGAATTGTATGGGATGCAATTCTACCTCAATAAAGCTGCTATTAAAAATAAGTGCTCAATAAATGATAGCCATTATTGTTTAAAAAATTACTCTGAAGAAAAAAGATGAGTAAAGGAACAGAAGAAATCTTTTTACTTGTAGAAAGACTTATGAACATACATTATCCACTATAAAAATTGGAAGTAGGAATAAGATGGCCTAGACAGATAACTATTAAAGGATTCTGAAAGCTGGAAAGAAAGCAGACCAGACTGGCCAGAGACCTCAGCACTTGAAGAATGGCAATACAGTGAGATTCTTGAGACTACATATATACTAGGCTGGGCAGTGCAGGAGTCTGCAGCCTGAAATAACCAATAGGCATAGAAAAAAGAAAAATCTGTTTCTCTCACCAGAGGACTGGGAAATGGAAAGCACAACAGAGACCAAGTGGGGAGCTCTAATCTCAGCTCTTCAACTGAGATACCAGTTGGCCAATCTGTCTTCAGCAGCAACTTCAAAGTCCTGGTGAGCCAACCCAACCTCTGCTTCACAACCAGAGCACTAATGGGCCAACATATTTGCAGCATCAACAAAGAAGCCCAGGGAGTTTCCTGACTCCACAGTGCTCTACTACTCAGGTACCCTTGGGCAGTCCAATTCACCTGCAGAGGTTTCAAAGCAATGACAGTCCTACTCAACCCCTGCTCCACACCAGAGGCAACAGCAATTAGGCTGATCCTCCCATGTCAGCTGAGCCGGGTAGCTTCTGGCCCTCCACCCAGTGGCATAAGGAGACTTAGGACAAGAAGAAATAGGGCATTACCTGTAGAGGAACACAAATTTGAACTGACAGGGAATTTCTCATTTGAAACTATAGAAGCCAGAGGAAGTGGCACAATATTTCTTACTGCTGAAATAAAATAATTGTTAACTAGCAATCCTATATCCAACGTAACTACCCTTCAGGAATGAAGGTGAAATAAAGATATTCTCAGACAAAGAAAAACTAAGAAATTTGTTGCTAGCACACCTAGCCATAGATAATGTCTAAAGGAAGGTCTCCAAACAGAAAAAAAATAACAGAAGAAGGCTGGGACATTCAGATAGGAAAGAACATGAAATAGTAAAAACTGAGGTCAGCACAATAGACTATCCTTCATCCCATGAACTTCTTGAATCAAAGTTTATGGTTGAAGCAAAAATTTTCACAAAATTTGATGTGCTGCTCAATGAAGACAGAGGAAATATTTTTAAAAATTATGTTTAAGAAATGAAAAAGGTAAGGGAAACTAATGGAAGAAGTAAGGTTTCTATAATTCACTTAAAGTGGCAAAATGATACCACTACACTTTTGATAACTTATGAATGTATACAGTAATTCCTAGAGCAACCAACTAACGAAAATTTAAAAAGTGATATATGAAAAAACATTATAAATGAACATTATGAATAAATTAAAGTGGAATTCTAAAAAATGTTCACATAACCTGCAGGATTTTCTTCAATGTGTGAATGGTTAAACAAACTAAGGTACCACCATACCATGGCGTACAACTCAGCAATAAAAAGAAACAAACTATGTGATATGGTTTTGATCTATGTCCCCACCCAAATTTCATGTCTAGCTGTAATCTCCAGTGTTGAAGGTAGGGACTGGTGGGATGTGGTTGGATCATGGAAGAGGAGTTCTCAAGAATGGTAGCACCATTCCCCCTTGGTACTGCATAGTGAGTTCTCACAAGATCTGGTTGTTTAAAAGTGTGTAGGCCCTCCCCCTCACTCTCCTGCTCCTGCCATATAAGACGCCTTTTCCTGCTTTGCCTTCCTCCATAAGTAAAACCTCCCTGAGGCCTCCCCAAAAGCCTGGAAGCATGGAAGTTGCTATGCTTCCTGTACAGTCTGCAGAACCATGAGCCAATTAAACCTCTTTTCTTTACAAATCACCCAGTCTCAGGTATTTCTTTATAGCAGTTGAGAATGGACTAATACACTGTTGATACATGCAACAACTTGGATGAATCTCATGGAAATTATGTTGAGTGAAAAAAGCCAATCCCAAAAGGTTAGGTACAGTTCAATTTTTATAACACCCCTAAAATGACAGATTTATAAAATAAAGAACATATTAGTAGTTGCAAGGGGTTAAGAATTGGAGTGAAGGAAGTGGGTATGATTATAAAGGAGTAACACAAGGAAGCCTTATGGTGATATGGGATGGTACAATTAAGTATCTTGACCGTGACGGTGGTTACACAAAATTACACAAAATTTTAATAAAATGCAATTAATGTAAAATATAGTCAAAAATAAAGAAACACAAAACATTTGAGAAAAACTAAGAGACTCACAAGATGATAAGAGTGTTTTGCATGCCTGAGGCCTTGGGCCACGGTGTACCAGTTTGTCCAGAGAGTCTGCACTAACAATGTGATTTACAGTGAACATCTAGGTTTTCCCTGTGGGGCTGGTGCTTAAACAATTGAGATGCTGCATGCCTACATAACTGACCTTTAGTAAAAACTATACACAACAAAGCTTGAGCAAGCTTCCCTGGTTGGCAACACTATGCATGTGTTGACACATCCTCGCTAGAGTAATTAAGTGCATCTCACTTGACTCCACTGGAAGAAGACACTTGGAAGCCTGTGCCGAAGTTCCTCAGGACTTGCCCCATGTGCCTTTTCCCTTTGCCGATTTTATTCTGTATCCTTTCACAGTAATCACCCCTAAGTGTAAGTGTAACAGCTTCTAAGTTCTGTGAGTCCTCTAGTGAATTACAGTGGCTGAGGGTAGTCATGGGACCCCTGACATACCTTCTTTCGAGGGTAAGCACTTCTACCATTTTCAGAAACTGCTTGGACTTTACTACTCCCTATTTACTTTCCTAACTTGTGGCAGGGTTTAAAGCACCTAGTGAATTCCCACAGATCAGTTAGTTACAAAATCTCACCTGTTCAATCATGACTAAGTGGCTACTGACACCAACATTTCAAACAGAGGGCTGCACATCTGGAGATATGTCTGACCCCTCTATTTCATCAGTCTACTTTGCCCAGCCCCGGGAACAGACATGGGCATGCCAGGTCTTGCCTACTGCTTAAAATGGCTGAGAAAGTGGCAAGGCAGCTTCAATATTTTATATATCACTACAACCACGTGGCGACATATCCACTCCCAGTAGTTTTCTGCTGCAAATATCCCCATCACCTCCCTCTCAGAAACTGTATACAACACTGCACAGAGGTATTCTGCCATGTGGCTACAGGAGAAGAACATTTCTCTTAGCTAGGATGTGGCTCCACTTGGGAGGCATGATACAGATAATTCAGTCGCAGCAGTACAAAGTAATTTTGACATAAAACCGACCTGCAGAGTGAATTCTCTTTAAAATTCACTCTCAGTCACTCATATCCTGATAAGCTTTCTTGAGCAGGAGAGAAAGAGTTGCAAGCAGTATGTTGTACACCAAAATTTACACATAACCCACAGTCATCATTATATGTGTCAAGCATGAAACAACTGTTTAAATTGATGATTTTGTCAGCCATATGCCTATGAAATGCTTTGATGTTCTCTGGCTCCTGTCCGCACACCTCAAATCTGTGACCTATTAATTTATTTTCTAAGAAAAGGCTTTGAGGTTTTGTCACTCTAGAGAAGTGGGTCACACATGTGAAATACTATTTAAGTGATACATATTAGTCTTAAAATGGCTCAGTCCCAGCACTGGTAATATGAAGTTGGATAAATTCCCTATTTTGCCATGTCTTCAAGTAAAATGGTGCATTTCAAATCGGTACAGACTGTACACTTGCACTGCACCTACAAACACTTGTTTTGTTGACATGACACAGTCTGAATCCATAGCTACTAAATGCAAAAATTTAAAAACGATTCCTTCCCCAACACGTCACCAAGTGCTGAGAACAACTCTGCCAATTGTACCAACATGAGCGATAACTAAGATAAAGGCCAAATCCCCTCTTACATAAGGAGCTAACAGGCCAGTGAGAAACTTCCATCACATATTAACACAGGAATTTTATGTTCTTGAGAAAACCATAGCATTTATTTACAAGTCTCTCAAATAGCTTCTCATCCATAAATAACTCAGAGTCATTACATGTTTTGCTGAAGACCAGCAAAAGAGTCAGAGAAACAGTGCAATACAATCTAATGGGGCCGTTGGCTCTCCCTTTCTCTTATTAAAACAAGCACTTATTGCTCTGTGTGTGTGTGTGTGTGTGTGTGTGTAAAATATGTATTTTTTTAAATATAAGGAACATTTCCATTTGTAAGATTATCTTCTGTAAGTGTTGATACCAATCTTATTAAATGCATGTTCACTGCTTAGAATCCAAGGCACACATGCAGGTTCATTCCCTTTCTCCTCAGGCAGTTTCCGCAATCCACAACATTCTTATTTTAACAGTCCTCATTAGTGGTATCATTTAATACTTGAGGGTTTGCTCAAGTCAATATCAATCTTGCTGATCCTACAAACACTTGTTGACACAACACAGTCTGAATCCATAGCTACTAAATGTAAAAATTGTAAAAGTATTCCTTCCCCAACATGTCACCAAGTCGCTGTTGCTGTAACAACTCTGTCAGTCACTCAGCCTTGTCATGGAGCCACAGTGCAGGGGAGACATCAAGCACAGGACTTTCGGGGGATCCCACTCCCTTCGATCACTGGTCCTCCTGCCACCCAGATGCACTGCTTCTTCTCAAAGACACTTGACACCTTAAACTCAATATTCTGAAGATGGAAATGTTTACCTGGAAGGCACTTTGTTGGACCCATCTGAAACGCACTTCCTCATTAACAAATAGCCCTTTACCACAAGAAAATCTTAACTAACCAGAAGAGGGAGAAACCTTTCCTTCAGAAGGAACAACAAAAACCTATTCAGAACAAAAATATACTCTTCAATTAAGCTTCAATGTCTCTGGGCGAGTCTAAATTAAGAAATACAATATCTCTTTACCTGATTGGAAAACCTCATGCTCACGTTACGTTGATCTTTTAGTGGGACATAGCGCTGCACAGGATCAATGTCTTTAGGACTGATTAGTTCATCAGCTGAAAAAAAGAAGGGGAATGACATTACTGAAAATGCATTTGCATAACACTATAAACCAACTAGACTTTTAGAAAATACTCCAACAAGAGCAGAATATACATTTTTCTCAGTGTACATGAAACATCCTCCGCCAGGATATACCACATACTAGGCCATAAAATAAGCCTCAATATATAGAAAAGGACTGAAATCATAAAAAGTATATTGTCTGACCACAAGGGAATGAAATTAGGAATCAATAACAGAAAGAAATCTTATAAATTCACACATACGTGGAAATGAAAACATACTACTAAATAACTAACGGGTCAAATAATAAATCAAAAGGGAAATGAGAAAATATATTCTAATATACTTTCTGAGGAGATTAATGAAAATAAAGACAAACACCAAAATCAATGGGATGTGGGTAAAACAATGCTCAGAGAAAAAATTATAGCTATAAAGTCCTATATTAAACAGAAGAAAAATCTCAAATCAATAACCTATTTTTCCACCTTAAGACAGTGGATGAGA
>NW_012103676.1:56689-61616 GCF_000951045.1 Mandrillus leucophaeus | reverse complement strand
GTATATATATGTAACAAACCTGCACATTGTGCACATGTACCCTAGAACTTAAAGTATAATAAAAAAAGAAAAAGAAAAAAGAATGCAAGAAAGAAACATTACTAGAGAACTAAAGGATTATAAGAGAATAATATCATATCAAATATATGCCATCAAATTAGATAACCTAGATTAAATGGATGAATTATTCCCAGAAAGACACAAACTACCAAAACTGACCCAAGAAGGAATGGAAAATCTAAACAGATTTGTAAAAAGTACATAAAGTGATTGAAACTTCACACACACACACACACACACACACACAAACAAACACAGCTCAAGACTAGATGGCATCACTGGTGCATTCTACCAAGCAGTTAAAGAAAAATTAAAACCAACCTTTCACAAACTGTGCTCCCCCTCCCAAAAAAGAGGGAACACCTCCCAACTCATTCTAAGAGGTCAATATTATTCTAATACCAAAATCAAAGTATCACAAGAAAATTACAAAGCAAAATCTGTTTTACAGACACAAAAATCCTCAGCAAAATACTAGCAAACCAAATCCAGTAACATAAAGAAGGGATGACACATCATAACCAAGTAGAATCTATCCCACAAATGCAAGGATGGCTTAACATCACAAAGTCAATTACTAATAGACCCTACCAACAAAATAAAGAAGAAAACACTATATGATCACTTCCACAGACTGAGAAAATGTATTTGACAAAATTCAACATCCTTGAATAAAAACATTCAACAAAGTAGGAACAGAATAAAATGTATTCAACCAAATAAAGGGCATCTATGAAAAAGCTACAGCTAATATCACACTCAATGGTAAAAGACTAAATGCTTTTCCCCCAAAGTTCAGGAATAAGACAAGGATGTTCACTCTCACCACTTCTATTCAACATTGAACTGGAGGTTCCAGCCAGGGAAATTGGGAAATAAAAAGTAATAAAAAGTATCAGATTGGAAAGGAAAAAAGCTATGGTAATTAATAGTGTGGTATTAGCATAAGAATAGACACAAAAATAGAATACAGAGTCCAAAAATAAACCCTTGCATATATAGTCAACTGATTTTTGACAAGGGTGTCAAAACAATTCAGTAGGGAGAGAAAGGATTTTTCTTTGTTTTGTTTTGAGACAGAGTCTTGCTCTGTTATCCAGGTGGAGTGCAGTGGCACAATCTCAACTTACTGCAACTTTCGCCTCCCAGGTTCTTCTGGTGCCTCAGTCTCCTGAGTAGCTGGGATTACAGGCATTTACCACCATGCCTGGCTAATTTTTGTGTTTTTTGTAGAGACAGGGTTTTGCCATGTTGGCCAGGCTGGTCTTAAACTCTTGGCCTCAAGCCTCAGCCTCCCAAAGTGTTGGGATTATATGCGTGAGTCACTATGCCCAGCCAAAAAATGTTTTTTTTTATTGACAAATAGTGCAGAGACAATTGGATATTCAAATGCAAATGACTGAAGCTGGACCTTTTCCTCACACCATACATAAATATCAACTCAAAATAGATCCAAGAGTTAAATGTAAGAGTTAAAACAATAAAACTGTTAGAAGAAATTATAGGAGTAAGTCTTTGTGACTGATTTAGACAAAACTATGACATTACAACAAAAGTGATAAAAGAAGAGATAAACTGGAGTTCATCAAAATTATAACTTTTATGTGCTGCAAAAGATCCATCAAGAAAGTGAAATAACAGCCTGAAGAACAGTGATAAAACATTCACAAATCAGGTATCTTGTAAGGGATTTAAACCTAGAAGATACAAAAAACTCATAACAACACAATAATAAAAATAAAAAAACCCAATTAAAAAATAGCCACAGTGTCTACATAGGCATTTCTCCAAAGGAGATATACAAATTACCAATAAGCACATGAAAAAATGCTCAACATTAGTCATTTGGGAAATGCTAACCAAAACCACAATGAGGTATCACTTTATATCTATTAGGAAGGCTACAATTGAAAAAGGAAAATAGGTAAGAACAAGTGTTGGCAAAGACGTAGAGAAATAGAAACCCTCACATAGTGTTGATGGGAAAGCAAAATGATACAGCAGCTTTGGAAAACAGTCTGGAAGTTGCTCAAAATGTTAAATGTAAGAGTTAGCATAGACCCAGTAATTACATGCCTAGGTATACACCCAAGAGAAATGAAAAATATGTCAAACAATAATTTTATATAAAGTCTATAGCAGCATTATTCATAACAGCTAAGAAGTGGAAACAACCCAAATGTTCATTTGCTGATGATATGGGTAAATAAAATGTAATGTATACATACAATGGAATATTGTTCCGCCATAAAAAGAATGAATTGCTGAAACATGCTACAACATGGATAAACCTTGAAAATGCCACGTTAAGTGAAAGAAGCCAGACTCAAAAGTCCACATTATCAGTTTCGAGTTATATGAAATGTCCCAAATAGGCAAATCTATAGAATTAGACAGTAGGCTAGCCATTGCCTAGTGCTGGGTGAAAGGGTGTAGTGATGAGAGGGAAATGAGGAGTGACTGCTACTGGGCATGAGGTTTTTTGGCAGGAAGATGATGAAAACATTGTAAAACTGATTGCAGTGATGGTTGCACAACTCTATAAACATATCAAAAATCACTGAATTGTAAACTTTAAATAGGTAAAATATATGGTATGTAAATTATATCTCAATAAAGCTATTTTTAAAATAATAGGAAAGAAGTCAGTTAGATTTCTCTCAGAAAAATAAAGGAAAGAAATCAGTTTGTTAAGAAGCAGTGTTTCCTGATACAAAATTCTAAAAGAGATTTCTGAGAAGGGGCGTTCTTTTTTTATGGGGCAATGACCAACATGAAGGCAACGTCCTCAATTGCTGTTGCACTGTAAAAATGGAAGCCCTTTTAACATGGTAGTTCCTTATGGCAACTTTTGATAAAATCCAAGGATATAACATGGACGGAAATTTAGAGTGAAAGGCAGTGGGGAGGAAGGCACTAAGTCTGTGGTTCTCTGCTGCCTTCTGTTGTAACACACTTGAAGGATACCCATCAGCACCAGAGACTCACTCACTACAGCAGGATTTCTCCATGGGCCTGGAAGAGAATATACGGGGGAGAGGTGGTGGTGGTAGGAAAAGCCCCTGAAATGCAATTCTGCAAAACCTCCTTGGAGTGCAAGTTGTCAGTTATCTACACAAATTTACAGTGAGCATATTTTCCAACCCAGCAAGTCTGCATCTATAAAGTTATCTTAGTTATGCTCACACATGTGCAAATTAATTGATAAAAAACAACAAAAAAATCCAACTTCTAAAGTGAGTCAGCTCACTTTTTCATTTTTACTGCATGTAAGCTATAAAACATGTTCATTTCATTCTTGATCTTTGGCTCTACGCTGATCACTTAAAAACAATACTATGCTGAGTTTTGTATAAATGTACCTGTGTATAATACTTACTAAAAAGATAACAGTTCATTTTCCATAGCTTTTTATATATTGCTTTTAGGTAGTGAATATGACAGAGCAGGGAATCAATGGTTATAAATTTCTTTGCAGCTTTAGGAATATTTCTACATTAGATTTCTATCCTGGGGTACCTTCCAGGCACATCTGCATTGTTATTTGAGACAAAATCACCAAAGGATTTTAGTGACTCTTGGAAGATCTTTTCAATAATAATTAAAGCAGTATTAATAGTAGAATAAGAAGAAGGAGGAAGAGCAGCAGCAGAGTCTGCCAGAGCCACTGCGGCCTCTGCAGCAGCAGCAATACCTACAGTTATTAAGCTCCAGGCATTGTTTTAAGTATTTCACATATATTCATTCATTAATTCTCACAACCACCTTATCATTTTACAGATGATGAACCAGAGGCACCTGAGTGTTTAGGCAACTTTCTTGTGGTTGGTATACTGCAAAGCTGAGACACAGTCAGTTGGCTTCCAGAGTCTGGGCTCTTAATCACATAGTAATCCTGCCCTTTAAGAACACTGACATTCTACACTACATAGGTGAAAATAATACCAGAAGGAGGATGAAATAAAAAAAACTATTTAGACATGTTGCATTTTTCCTATCTAAATCAAGTTGCATAATACCAATGTTCTCCTTTCTCTCTGAAAAAAAATATACTTTTTAAAAATTTAAACCAAATCAATAAAAGAAGCAGATATCAACATATAATTTTAATGTATTAATTTCAGTTTAGCTCATGATACAGGGTTGATTAACACAGTGATATTCTAAACAGGCAGTAAATTATTTCCCTATCTCAATTATATGATCATTAAGATGTGAAAAAATTTCTAAAACCAACAAGTTTTCACTGTCATGCTATAGAAATTAAATTCTATCTTTATTACAGTATTTTGTTATTTATAAATAGTGACAGATAAATTAAGAAACCTTATATCATTGTAAAGCATAAATGCTAATCTATTAAAATTGGTAAGAATCAAATGGTTAACCAAGTCTTTTGAAAGCTTATTTCTTTGCATTTCCTTCATATTTCTCTCTTTGTGCCACACTTCTATACCTAGATTGATGTTCCCACTTACACCACGTGTTCATCTATAACCTCATAGACTGTATGCTTCTTATACATGACGCCCAGTACCTAGCACAGCCGCCAGCACCTAGTAGGCTCTCAATACACTTACAAAGCAGAATAATAAATTAGTGGGTTAGCAAATACAGAAACGCTAATTGCCATAATCATTACTTTAATTTCCATAATGGTATAAAAGTGACAAATATCATTAAAAGGTCAAGTTTATGGGTATATTTTTTCCCCACTGCATTGATTTTTATTATTCAGGAGGCAAAAATAGAGGTCTTTGTTGTTCCAATTCAATGAAACTGGTTTTCTGGTGAAGAGTGACAATCCTGAAAGAACTTATATCCAACAAACTACAGAATATTCAAAATGAAAATAAAAGAGCGAGGG
>NW_012103676.1:52318-56639 GCF_000951045.1 Mandrillus leucophaeus | reverse complement strand
AATATGACAGAGCAGGGAATCAATGGTTATAAATTTCTTTGCAGCTTTAGGAATATTTCTACATTAGATTTCTATCCTGGGGTACCTTCCAGGCACATCTGCATTGTTATTTGAGACAAAATCACCAAAGGATTTTAGTGACTCTTGGAAGATCTTTTCAATAATAATTAAAGTAGTATTAATAGTAGAATAAGAAGAAGGAGGAAGAGCAGCAGCAGAGTCTGCCAGAGCCACTGCGGCCTCTGCAGCAGCAGCAATACCTACAGTTATTAAGCTCCAGGCATTGTTTTAAGTATTTCACATATATTCATTCATTAATTCTCACAACCACCTTATCATTTTACCGATGATGAACCAGAGGCACCTGAGTGTTTAGGCAACTTTCTTGTGGTTGGTATACTGCAAAGCTGAGACACAGTCAGTTGGCTTCCAGAGTCTGGGCTCTTAATCACATAGTAATCCTGCCCTTTAAGAACACTGACATTCTACACTACATAGGTGAAAATAATACCAGAAGGAGGATGAAATAAAAAAAACTATTTAGACATGTTGCATTTTTCCTATCTAAATCAAGTTGCATAATACCAATGTTCTCCTTTCTCTCTGAAAAAAAATATACTTTTTAAAAATTTAAACCAAATCAATAAAAGAAGCAGATATCAACATATAATTTTAATGTATTAATTTCAGTTTAGCTCATGATACAGGGTTGATTAACACAGTGATATTCTAAACAGGCAGTAAATTATTTCCCTATCTCAATTATATGATCATTAAGATGTGAAAAAATTTCTAAAACCAACAAGTTTTCACTGTCATGCTATAGAAATTAAATTCTATCTTTATTACAGTATTTTGTTATTTATAAATAGTGACAGATAAATTAAGAAACCTTATATCATTGTAAAGCATAAATGCTAATCTATTAAAATTGGTAAGAATCAAATGGTTAACCAAGTCTTTCGAAAGCTTATTTCTTTGCATTTCCTTCATATTTCTCTCTTTGTGCCACACTTCTATACCTAGATTGATGTTCCCACTTACACCACGTGCTCATCTATAACCTCATAGACTGTATGCTTCTTATACATGACGCCCAGTACCTAGCACAGCCGCCAGCACCTAGTAGGCTCTCAATACACTTACAAAGCAGAATAATAAATTAGTGGGTTAGCAAATACAGAAACGCTAATTGCCATAATCATTACTTTAATTTCCATAATGGTATAAAAGTGACAAATATCATTAAAAGGTCAAGTTTATGGGTATATTTTTTCCCCACTGCATTGATTTTTATTATTCAGGAGGCAAAAATAGAGGTCTTTGTTGTTCCAATTCAATGAAACTGGTTTTCTGGTGAAGAGTGACAATCCTGAAAGAACTTATATCCAACAAACTACAGAATATTCAAAATGAAAATAAAAGAGCGAGGGTAAGAGATCAATGGCTTTCTACATTTACAGTATAGCACCACACCTCCAAGATAATCAAGAATTTCTATAAAATAGAGATATCTGTCTTTAACTCCTTAGAAGACAGGAATTAAGTTAATTAATTTTTTTTTCACAGAAGGTTTATAAAATATACCCTGGGCTTACCTCAAGCAAAAATTGTCCAGCATAAAAAGAAAATATTAAGAAAAATCTGTTTCTTTAATGAAATAATAATTTAAGGAAAATTTAACAGAGCAAATATTTTTTATCATGACACAAAAATTACATAGGACATACTAAAATAGGCTCAGCAGATATTTATAGGGTAAAATTATGTACTTTAAAGCCTAGCTGATTCTCAGCTATGGTGACACATATTAGTAACACATGAATTATGAAATGAGCTATTTGGAGAAAAAGAAAATGCAGATCCTTAACCTCATATTATAGCAAAAAATTCCAAATATGTATGTGTGTGTGTGTGTGTCTGTGTGTGTGTTTCTGTGTGTGTGTGTGTGTGTGTATGAATTTTACTCAACTGATTAACAACGATGGACTTTCTAAAATTAAATGGTAAATTCCACAGCAAAAATTAAATAGGAAAACACTGGTAGATCTGAGTGTGTAAAGATTTTAAGTTCTGCTCATGAAAATATAGCAAAAGCAAAATTTAAAGACAAACAAACTAGGAAAATATCAGAGAGGTTTTATACACTTAATATATAAAACATTCATGTAGACTGATAAGAAAAACCATAAAACCAAGATTAAATGGGCAAAAAAAAATTACTAGACAATTCACAGAAGAGTGACTAAGAAACATGTTTCTAATAGTCAGAATGTAAATGAAAACAAGACTCGATTTATTATCTTATTAGGTTAGCAATGTTTTTGTTTTTAATAGGAATATTTAATGCCACAGAGGTTACAGGTGACAAGCACCCTGTAGACTCCTGAAAAAATCAATAAACTCTGTTACTCATGAGCTCTGTAACCTTGGGTGAGTTGTTAAACTCTTGTGGGCCTAAGTTTCCTCACCTATGCCACGTAGTACCCATCTCAAAGAGATGTTAGGATTACTTAGGATGATGTTTGTAAAAGGCAGAGCGCAGAATGTGACATATTTTATTAGTGTTTCTGAAAATCAGTGTGACAACATGTATGAAAAGCCCTCTCAGAGTCTATTACTACTCTCATATTCAACTTTACTAATATATGTAAGGATGAGAATAATGTCTATGAAAATATTCTAGCACTTGTACTAATTCAATAAAAACATTTTAGCTTTAAGAAAGTCAGTTATCAGCCGGGCGCAGTGGCTCACATCTGTAATCCCAGCACTTTGGGAGGCCAAGGTGGGCAGACTGCCTGAGCTCAGGAGTTTGAGACCCGCCTGGGCAACATGGTGAAACCCCGTCTCTACTAAAAATAAAAAAAATTAGCCAGGCGTGGTGGCATGCACCTGTAGTCCCAGCTGCTCGGGAGGCTGAGGCAGAAGGAATGCTTGAACCCTGGAGGCAGAGACTGCAGTGAGCTGAGACAGCGCCACTGCACTCCAGCCTGGGTGACACAGCGAGACTCCATCCCCCAAAAAAAAAAAAAAAAAAAAGTTATTTATACATGAAGCTAAAGAAAGAAAGTCTTCCCAGGTGAAGCCTTTAAAGTAATACTACATGTGCTTCAAGATGTTTATAACGCCTGCTGCACAGAAATCCCACTTTAGGTCACTAGCCATCACATGGGTAACATGAGAAAGATAATGAAAATATTCTTGAAGTTTCCTGAAGTGCAATAACTGGGAAATCTCTTAGCAACCAACATGTAAAAATATACCTGTACATTCTTATCTATTCATTTTATCTTGAACTGAGCAGTAACAAAACCACGTGCTATCCTGAAGAGTCAACTGTATTTGAAGACAACAGACCAAAGAAAATCAAGACCTCAGTTTCTTATGTCCTTATATATACTAGGGGACACTTGATCAATGATTTTAAGTTTAAAAAGCATTAGATTTCCAGGTTTAATCTGTAGCTTTTATATTTGAGATCAATTAGGCAAGAAATGTCATGAATAAAATCAAATGCAAAAGGGCTTATTTTTGTGACAAACACTGGAATTAGGAAGTAGTATGTCAGAATAATTAGGTTGCCCTTAGAGAGAGATAGACAGAGAGAAGTATTTCCTATAACTCTTGTTAGTGAGCTACTGGATATCCATAGTCACTATCAAAGAGTAGGCCTCTATAAATAGAAGCAGAGATCAACAGGGAGATGAATGGTAAAGTAGGAACAGAAAGGGGAAGAACCATTTAAACATGTATTTGTCCCATAGTAAATGCTTTATGTGTATTTCCTTACCAGCTAATTCTTATAACATAAAAATAAAGAAATTAATGTTCAGGGAAGTTAAGAAAACTCGAATCACACAGGTAGTAAGTGGCAGATCTTACATTCAAACCCCCCCCCCAAAAAAAAAGAAAAGAAAGAAAAAAAAAGGGAAGAGAAGCTAGAGAGGGAGAAAGAAGAAAAAGATGATAATGTCAGAGAAATAATTCATAACCCCATGGTTACAAGTTTGCTGGGTGTTAATAATCATTTAAAATATAATTTCTACAGGAAAATAAATTGGCTTCCAATCAATGACTTACCAAAGAACTTTGGGAACCCAAGAAATTAAGTTGGGAACTTTGTATATACATAACACTTTGGAAATTTTAAAGTACTTCTATATCTATTTTATCACTTTAAAAGTAGCTTGTTAGTGTTCTAAAGAAATTAAATAATACCCATCCACAAAAGAAAAAGATCCTGCCATGTGTCGTGATCTGTGCCTGTAGTCCCAACTACTCAGGAGGCTGAGGTAGGAGGATCACTTGAGCCCAGGAG
>NW_012103676.1:34981-51113 GCF_000951045.1 Mandrillus leucophaeus | reverse complement strand
TCTTTTTAGGATATACTGAATAAGAACATATATTAAAGTTATATAATGGCCTTTATAATGGTTTTCTAATGGTTTTAGAGTAATGTTATCATTAACTTTTATATTTCTTTAGTTTTCTGAATCTCAAAAAAAAAAATTTCAATCCAAACATCAAGATTTTCAAGCAATTTTTTAATCCTTTTTTTGAGACAGGGTCTCACTCTATCACCCAGGCTAGAGTGCAGTGGTGCAATCACGGCTCACCACAACCTTAACCTCCAGGGCTCAGGTGATCCTCTGGCCTCAGCCTCCTGAGTAGCTGGGACTACAGCCATGCACCACCATGCCTGGTGGGCCGATTGCCTGAGCTCGGGAGTTCGAGACCAGGCTGGGCAACATGGTGAAACCCCGTATCTACTAAAAATACAAAAAATTAGCCAGGTGTGGTGGCGTGCACCTGTAGTCCCAGCTTCTAGGGAGGCTAGTTGGGAACTCCTGGGCTCAAGCAATCTGCCTGCCTCAGCCTCCCCAAATGCTGGGACACAGGCATGAGCCACTGCACCCAGCCTCAAGTGATTTTTAATGCAATAAATCAGACATGTTATGATGCATAAAGATGTCTCATGAGATTACAATACTGTATCTTCACTATACCTTTTCTATGTTTAAATATGTTAGGTACACAGATACTTACCATTGTGTTACAATTGTCCACAGTACTCAGTACAGTAACATGTTCTACAAGTTTGTAGTCTAGGAGCAATTGGCTATAGGCTAGGTATGTTGTAGACTAAAAATCACCTAATGACACAATTCTCAGAATATAGCCCTACCATTAAGCAATCAATGGCTGTACTTTTAAGGTTATTTATTTTTGCAAAGGGCTCGGAAAGGTACTCTGATTTCTTTAGACTGGTCTTACATGAATGGTTTCTAAACTTTCAAATTTGAGTAACAGTTGAAGGTATAACTAATGATCATTTTATTCTAAGACATGTCAATGTATCTTAAGATATGTCTTAGGGGGTTTAAAGTATACATGTTTATAATATTTTTACCAGTTATATAGAAAATATTGATTTTCTAAAAGTATAAATTTCGTAAGAGAAAAGGAAATACTGTGAATAATGAACTTATTTTTTAAGAGCACAGTGGGGAGTTCAGGCCTTGGTTCAGGATATAGCATACTGTGTCTTTTCTTTAACAATTGAATAGAAGTCACAGTTTTGTTATATAATTATTTAGTTAGGCACACATAAAGCAAAATATTATTAGACTTCATTGAGATACAAACTGGCCTGAATTAGTGAAAGTCACATACTACAGAGTATTTTTAAAGATTCACTATTATATTATTTTCATGTAAAAACAGTAACCACAATTAGCTGCCCACAAAATGTTGTCAAGCAGATATCCAACTGAGGCTCCTTTAATGAATAAAGACAATTTAAGTAAATGTTGTATCTGGAATCTTAACGAAAATCCATAGAAGTGATGGTTCTTAGGGGTAGTATACAATAGGTAAGAGCAACTAAATGATTCAGTCTTCTGAGATGTTATTCGTCTTAACCAGTGAGCTGTTAACCAGATGACACAAAGCTAGGCTAGACTACTAATGAATATGCAATATTTCTTTTTTTCAGCTGGAGATAAGTATGTGGTTTCATAGTATGCAACATACCTTCTGCCTGTTCTTGCTGCCTTTTCAGAAGATCAGCAGGGAAAAGAGAAACTGACTTTCTTTAACAGTAGCCCTGCAGTATTTCTTATTCTTTTTGGTCAAGAAACAGAAATGGAGGCATGACCTGTGCTATTTCTGTTCACTCTGGTCTTAATATGAGAAAATACTATCTTCACTCAAGACCTGTCTACATTCAACACATTTATTTTGGAAAGTTCGATGCTTTTTTACTGATACTATTGTTAATCTTTTTCTTTTTTTAAAGCTCAATTTGCTTATGTAGGGTGTGGTCAATTCCACCTTCTCAATTCACTAGCCTTGTCAATTTTATCTAGAGGCTTTGCTCAAACAACATTCTTTCTAGTTGCACTAAACCCAGGCTGGATATACGGCAAAAAGCAGGATGAAGAAGGTTTTAATTTCATATCCCAGATCCCAGGTTCCAGTTTTCAGCCTCAGAATCACAGAAAAAATTCCTCATGCTCATTTGTAATTTCCAAACGTAGTACATAAAAACTTTAAAAATTTTTAAAAACTTTTAAAAAATTCTAATGTTAAAATTCTTATCCTTACATAAAGTTAACTAGTCCTCTACTAAAACACATTTTACTTAACTGTATCAACAAAGCTTCTTTGTAATTATGCTAGTGAGATGGAAATAACAATCTAACCAGAGATAACTTTCCCAACTTGGGTTGATTATAAGAAAACTATTTCATGTGTCTTTCCCCCCACTTTGGAAATTCTAAAAGCAAAGCCTATATAAATAATATTAACACCTTGTCAAAAAGCTGTCCCTTTAAAGGAGGAAGAAAATGTTTCATCATGTTTTTAAATTAGCATTAGGTATATATAGAGACCCAGAAAATAGAGTTAGGAAAGGAGCAAACTGAAAACAGCATTAACTTAGTTTTCACTTATTTGGTTAGCTTCTGCCTGCTCTTACATATCATTTACGTAAAGCTCAAATTGGAAATCTGTCCTGTGAAATATTCTTCCCTAATGGAATATTTTTTAAAAACTGAAGATGATTACTCTTATGGTACAAATTTATTAGAACTTATGCAGTAATGCTAGAAACAACAAAAATCGTAACAGTATTTTATACAGTAGGCAGTTCTTTTAGTGCAGGTACAGTATTTCATAATCTTTTTGCCATAAAGGAATTCTGACTCTAAAGTGATAGCCTTTTTGATGTAAATGCTAATAACATTTAAAATTTGAACAAGGAATGTTGCAGGAAGATGCATAATGCTTTCCCTGTGTTTATCAAATTTGTCTTCATTTCAAAGCATCCAAGAGTGCTATGATTCAGCTCAAGTTGTAGAAGATGAAAAATAATTCTTCAAAGAATAATGAATAATGGCCCTATTAAGCCTCCAACTAAAATTGCCAATATGTATTTATTGGAAAGAAGAGAACTTTGAGATGACCAATACCTTTTGGCAAGTGGTTTACTAAAGGTATGACCAAGCATGACTGTTACTGTTAAGTCAGAATTTTTAATATATCATATAAAAGTAACTCAAAGTTTCTATAATCTTCTGCAGGAAACCTATATAGTAAGCCAAATGCAGCCCCCTAAATGATCACAAATGGTACCCATACCTATTGCGCTTTCTTCCCAGAAACTGTCCATCATCATTCAGTGAAATAGATATATTAATATACCACTAGATACTAAGAAACTCCCCAAAGACCTCCTAAGAGCATGAAACACCACCCAAATCCAACATAAACATCAGCAAAGGCATATTTATTTCTAATAGTTTAATACCAAGGAAAAAAATACCATTCCCAATCTTCTCCACTTACCCAGGAGTTTTGCGATGATATAAAGTGCTTGTCCCCAAAGAAACAGTTTTCCATCACGGCCACAGTTGCTAGGAAATCGTTTTTGACTACCGGGGTTATTTTTTTCATATTCTACAAAGTCAGCTGGCACATAATAGTACTTTGGTACAACAGGATATCCTATGGAGTTTAAAAATAAGTATTTAAAATATAACAAATCTGTATTCGTCCACTCTGATGCTACTAATAAAGATATATCCAAGACTGGGTAATTTATAAAGGAAAGAGTTTTAATGGCCTCAGAGTTCCACATGGCTGGGGAGGCCTCACAGTCATGGTGGAAGGTGAAGGAAGAGCGAAGGTATGTTTTACACGGTGGCAGGCAAGAGGGCTTATGCATTTACAAAACCATCAAATCTCCTGAGACTTATTCACTACTATGAGAACAGTATGGGGGAAACTGCCCCCATGATTCAATCATCTCCACCTGGCCCCACCCTTGACACACGGGAATTACTATAATTCAAGGTGAGCTTTGGGTGGGGACACAGCCAAACCATATCAAAATTAGTGTCTTTCCCAAAAGTTCCCTTCAAGACACTGTAATGATTAGAAAGCAGGGAGGAAGACTTGTTGTGCAGGAGGCAACAGATTTGATAAGCTATAGAAAGCCGGATATTCTGGTTCCTTTCAGATATTGCCAGTGAAAATCATGGAGAAAAAAAATTGACTTTAAAACACTAATTCAACAGCAGATTGTTATGCTTTGGCTAGCAATGAGTACATAATCTCCCTCAACAACATTTAATTTTAATACCTTTAAATGAATCAACAAATACACAGTATGCAAATATTTAGAGCCATAGAGGAAGCTATTTTTAATAGGATTAGTCTACAGAAGCTTCACAAATGAGATACTGTGTAATTTTAAATGAAGAATTATAACTCTGAGCCAATGCTAGAGCAAAGAAATCCCCATTTAAGCATTAAGCCCATTATCTACCATTCAATATCACTGAAGAGAAAAAGCCATCTCCTCTGTGACCATTTAAACATGGATTGGTAGGAACTAAAATTATTATTTAAGAGTAGAATCTTTGTGGATGATAAAATGGGAAAATAATCAACAACCTATGTAGGATGCTACAGAAGACTTTTTGCAATATTAGCCCACAGTAAACTTAATTTTTCTAATGAAATTGCATAGATTTCCCTAAAATTTTGCTTCCTTACGTATCAGACAATCAACAATATTTGTGTCTAAAATCAGTAAGAAGGTCTATGATATACAGATAATACTTTGAACATCACTCTCTGAACACGATGAAACCTGAGGTGAGGTACATTAAACTGCTACACCTTAATGCATCAATGATCTAACACTAAACATTAAAAGATCTGCTTCAAAGGATTTCAAATATTACATGCATTACAAAATTTAATGCATTATTTCTCACACTGGACAAGTGATTATTTGTAGCATAAAGACAAAATTAACTTTTAAAAATTAATATTCACTTTGAAATCAATGTTTATCCATAAACATTTCACAACTTTTAACATTATAAGCATGTTAGTGAGCATATAATATGAAGTATTTACTCTGAGATATCTCTGGAAAACCCCAAAGAATATCACAAATTTCATGTGAGATAGGAATGGGGCTCAGTGCTATGATTGTCAGTACTTTTAAGCCCCAAAGACATCTAGAACATCTCATTTGGAATTCCTTTGAAAATTGGTTTTCCAGTTATACAGAAAATTCAGTTATGTTTTTTGAGGGTCCCTGCTGGTGGTTGACTGAAACCAATATACCCTTACTCTTAAGACTGGGCCTTCTGATCATTTCTAAAATATTAAATCCATCCTCAAAGGATGATGTTTTAGCACCATGGCAGATGTTCAAAACACAATGCTAAGGACCCTAGAAAAAACTCTAAAGAAGAGGCCAGAATATTCTCAGCAATTCTAGTGCCTTTAGACAAGGGCAGAACCTCTCTAGGTAGCCCTCCATGGGGGGGCACTCACTTGACTATAGCATTTTTAGTGACCTGGATAAAAACTAGTCACTTTCTATTATTGTGACACTATACAGAGTAATGGAGCTACATAGTAAATAACAGATGGAGGAACTCAGTCCACCTGACAAACTATTTTGGAATGACTATAGCCATGCCCACCTAGATTCATCTCCATCTTTGTCTTGCTTAATCTTCTTTCTGATTTCATTTCAGGGATCACTTATTTTTTCAATTTAATATAAATTATTGTGTTTTACAAAGGACTCATCTATACATTTTAAATAAACATTAAGGAAATGTTGGTAGGAAGAATTTCTTAAAAAGACAACTATACCTTCTGTGGTCTGATGAAGTACTGGAGTCAAAAGATCCTGATATTCCTGTACTTGCTTAGGATTGCCTCTAAAAACTCCTAAAATATAAAATATAAAATCCAGTAGCAGCTGAGCTTAATAAGGATCTCAAAAATTTTACCTTAGAAAAAATACATTAGCCCAGTTACAATTATTTTGGTAATTTTCTATGCAAATGGTAAAATTAAAATTGAAAAAAAGTAATGCAAATCTGTGTGATATTTTTCCAAGAAATTGGTTTTAGAAAGTCACGTTAGCATTTAGAATTGAAAACTGAATTTTAATTGAATTTTCCCTATTCCTAAGTATAAATGTTACATACATTCACATTATCAAGGATTACAGTATTAATGATTTCTACTAATAAAAATGTTTCTATGTAAATATGAATAATATATATGGTATCATTTTTTAAATGCTTCCAAGTTTTTTTTAATTGTTTAAATGATTTAGCATTCACTCAGAAAGCAAAAGAGTCGCATATACAAATGCAGGGCAATTAACATCACTGAAGTGCAGTCTATTTTTCTAGCTGAAAAGAGTCATATTTCATTTCTGCTCTTCTTTAAACCACTTAAATCCTATAGCTTAAATTTCAGGAAAAAGCTTACTTACCATCAATCATCATATAAAGGAAAAATATGGGAAATTCACATTCAATGCCATCAAATAGCTAAAACAGAAAATAAAACATTATATTTTTCACTAACAATTAAATTATTATTATTATTTTGAGACAAGATCTCACTCTGCGGCCCAGGCTGGAGTGCAGTGGCACAATCATGGCTCTCTGCAGCCTTGTCCTACTGGGCTCAAGGGATCCTTTTTCCTGCCTCAGCCTCCCAAGTGGCTGGCACTGTAGACACACACCACTGTATCTGCCTATCTCTCTCTGTCTCTCTCTCTCTCTCTCTTTTTTTCTCAGAGATGTGGTCTCCTCCCTGTGTTGCCCAGGCTGGTCAAACTCCTGGTCTCAAGAGATCCTCTTATCTTGGTCTCCAAAAGTGCTGGGGTTACAGGCATTACAGGCATGAGCTACTGTGCTCAGCCACTAACAATTAAATTAGAAGAACTATAGTTAGGTGATATGTCAAAGATTTGCTTATAGCAATAAAATTGAACTGATTTTCTAAGCAGTTTCCTTGTTCTTTTTTTAAAAAAAAAATTTCCTCAGGTCTTATTATTCAAAAGCTCACTCATTCAGTTTATCAAACTGCAGTCCTTCAATAAATATTTACTGAATACTTACTAATGCCTGGAACCAAAAAGACAGAGAACTTCCCTCAGAGGCTCACAGTCTAATAGGGAGGCCAGCATGTAAATAAGCAACTACTATGCAGTAGGAAATACCTACACATAGTATGTCAGGCTCATAGGGAGTGGAACACCTGAGTCTGCCTTGGAGTCAGGGAATGTTTATAGGAAAGGAGATGTTTCAGCTAACGCTAGATGGACTTCGAGATGAGCTAAAGTAACTCAAGGCAAAGGAAATAATAGTTACAAACCACAGATGCATAGAAGCACAAAGTATGTTAAAGAATCTACCAGCAATTCAGTATTTCTGGAATAAGCAAGGACGAAGTAGTGAAAACTGAAACCCAACAGATGGGCCAGGCCAGCCAGATCAGGAAGGGCCTTGCAGGTCATGCTAAGTGGCTAAGACTTTGGTCTGGAAATAAAAGAGAACCACAGGTGAATACTCAGCAGGATCAGGTTTACTCATTATATTTACTTGCTAGACTGAGCAGCTGGTAATACTGAAGAGAGTTGTAGGGCAAGAAATAGGACCAGCTGGAATTCTGCTGGAGCAAAATCCAAAGAGAAAAGATGACAACCTAAACTGAGGTTTCTTAACTTCAGCACTACTGACATTGTGGCCAAATAATTCTTTGTTGTTGGGCTGCCCTGTGTGGTGCAGGAATGTTTAGTAGCATCCCTAGTATCTACCTTCCAGATGTCAGTAGTACCTACCATATTGTGACAACCCAAAATGTCTGCAGACATTGTCAAAAGTCTCCTGGGGGGCAAAATCACCCCATATCCACTAGCCTAAACCAGGGAGTAATAGAGAGGAAGAAACAGAATTTTAGGATTTTTAGGAGGCTAAATCTGCCAGCCTTGGTGATTGACAAAGGTAGATGGGTTAAAGGAAGTGCCTAGAATGACTCTCAGGTATAGGGCCTGGGCACAGGAGTGGAAGCTGAATACAAGCAGACTGTAAGACACCTAAGCGAGGATGTCCACAAGGCAGCTGCGTACAGAGGGTGGGCACTTGAGGAGAGGTATGAGTTAGGGATGGAGATCTGTGGTTAACAGCTATAGCTGAAGCTGAGAGTTCACAGCCAGAATGAAGAGAGGCTAGGGCTGTGCATGGACCCTAGGAGAAGTGCAATGTTTAAGAGGGGGCAGAAGAAGAGGAACCTACAAAGTAGAATAAGAAGTAAGTGAGAGAAGTGGAGAATAAAGAATAGGGTCACAGCCAATAGAGAATATTCCAACAAAGAAGACTCAGCAAAGACACTCAAATGCCAAGAAGTTCTGTGAAATGAAATCAGAAAAGCATCCACTCCGACTCAGTAATGTAAGCGGATTGAAGCCAGCACAGCTACTGGGGAGTGCTGGGAAGTAAGCCAGTTTGTAGGAGGAAAGAGTAAGGGGGATGTAAACAAGGAGACACCAAGTAGAGGCCATGCTTTTCAGATGTGTGGCACAAAGAGAAAGAGGATGGAGGTGGACAGGGAAAGGGTTGAGGAAGGGTTTTGTTTGGTTTCTTAATGATAAACATCAATATGCTTAATGAGGAAAAAAGCTAATTTAAGTTGGGGAACCAAGACAGAGAAGGCAGAAATGGGGAAGATGAGGAGAAAAAAGAAAGAGAAATAGATATCCTTGTATCACAGAAGAAAACAAGTGAGGGTGTCAAGAAAGTAAAAGAGAATAGGATGGGGTATACACAGGACGGGTTAGCCTTAGAAAGAACAGAGAGCTCCTTCTGTGAGGCAAGAGAGACAGAAGGAAGTATGGATGAAGGAAAGACACAGTGGAGGAGGCCATGCAGAAATGAAAGGCTATCAAGTAGAAAACAAAAATGAAAGTCTGCAAACTTGAGTACAAATAGGAAAAAGCTGGAAAAGCTTTCATGGGGACTTCCTGGCAGAGTCAGATAGCAGGACTGACAAGAACTGACAGCAATGATGAGGGTGAACCAAGACAGATCTCCTGTCTGTGGGGCAGCTCCTACCCACAGTGCTGTGGCTTTCCTTGGTGGTGCTCAGCAGAAAGTGCAGAAAACTTGCTGGACAGATTCAAAGTTGGAAGTGTGCAAGGTGGTAGTTAGTTGCAGGTGGTCCAATTCAAATGTAAGTGCTGTAAATATTGGCACAGAAAATGTATTAAATAGGAAAGAAACATTTGAAGATGTTTAAGAGATAAATGGATCTTTTGGTCCAACCTAACAGATTGTAACACTGCCAACACTGCTGAAAATTTCAAAAGTGCACACAATAAAATGGTTTCCAAGTGATAGTCAACTGTGAAATTAAATAAAATAAAGCTGGGTGTGGTGGTGTATGCCTGTACTCCCAGCTACTTGGGAGGCTGAGGCAGGAAAATCACTTGAGCCCTGGAGTTCCAGTACAGCCTGGGCAACCTAGTGGGATCTGGTCTCTATTTAAGAAAAAAAAAAAAGAAGTTAAATAAAATGATAAATAGCTTGTCTAGTTTTTCTGCAAAAGTGTATGTCAAATTTTAAAACAGTACGTTAATTGCCAAACAACTTAAAAGGTATAATGTTGCCTACACATTTTCTATATACAGATTCCTAGGGACCTTACCTACCTTCAGTGAGTGAGCCAATTATGCCCATGCATACAAAATATCTTTCAGTCGGGCACAGTGGTTCACGCCTGTAATCCCAGCACTTTGGGAGGCCAAGGAGGGCAGATCATTTTAGGTCAGAAGTTTAAGATCAGCCTGGCCAACATGGTGAAACCCCATCTCTATGAAAAATACAAAATAATTAGCTGGGCATTGTGGCATGTGCCTGTAATCCCAGCTACTCAGGAGGCTGAGGCAGGAGAACTGCTTGAACCCGGGAGGTGGCGGTTACAGTGAGCTGAGATCATGCCACAGCTCTCCAGCCTGGGCAACAGAGCAAGACTCCATCTCAAAAGGAAAGAAACAAAAATACAAAATACCTTTCAATACACTACGTTAAAGCAAAGTCCTCAGCAATGTGCATGACTTCTTACTTTTTTGGGGTGCTATTTTCTAGATGGCTTAAAAGCAGCTAGTATAAAACTAGATATAGTGGTATGTGTGTTTTGAAATACAAAATATTTTAAAACTAAATATTCAGAGGACTATATTTTAAAAGAAAGTGTCTAAATGAAACAGATAAAGGAAGATGGAATGGCCTATCAGTTTTAATAAAAGAATTTGCTTAAAAGATTGAAAGGAATATTGCAAACAGATATTTAATATTGTAGAAGACAAATAGTATGGATCAGGCAAGCAGAGGACTGAAAACGCAATAGAAAAATTATTCACCCAATAGATCAACATGGCCCATTATCAGTAAATACCTCACTGGTAATAAGAGCTAGCACTTACTGAGCATTTACCATGTGCCAAGCACTATTCTAAGCACGTTTATGTAAGTTGTTTAATCGTCATAAGAACCTCACGATATAGGTACTATTATTATTTTACCCCAATGAAAAAAATTAAACACAGAGACAGGTTAATTAACTGGCCTAGGGCCACATAGCTAGTAAGCAGCAGAGCCAGAATTCAAACCCAATGGTCAGTCTCCTGAATCTGTGCTTTTGATTGCTCTGATATGCGATTACCATGGAATATTTCTTAATACCTTAATTTCAGCTGGCTTGTAGTAGCATCTGTTGGGATCTTCCAGTGATGTTCTATACCCATCTCTCAAGAAACGTTTAAATCCATATTTTCCTTTTAATTTTCTAACCACTTTATCAAGTGTCTGGCTAAACAGAACTTCATCATCCAGGGCAAATGCAGGATAACTGATGCAGGGGAGCAGGGCGGCATCTGTGTTCTGGAGGCAACGAGAAAGAGAGACTGTGAGTGTCCACAGCGATGTGATCAACACAGCCCAAGGAGAATGATAGAGATGAAAAGCCAGTGAGGTTATGCAGTCAAAAGTGAGCACGCTCTACTCCCAGGATCAGACAGCTGTTTCTATGGCATGTTCCAGGAAACCTTACAGAAGAGATAAAACTTCATTTGTTGATAGTATTTTCAAGGTTCAATGGGCTCAAACATCAAAATATTAATTAAAATGGTGCGCAAAAATTTAATAGTTGTCACAACAATTTGCTTACAATAATGAAAAAGAGGAAACAACCGAAATATCCAACAATTAGTTGAGTAAATTAGCAACTATTAAAATTTATATTGTAGAAATCCGTTGACTGGTATGGGACAATATCCACTCACAGAGCTAGGTTATCAATCAATATAAAAAGTACTCTTATAGCTTTGTAAAATACAAATATTATATATGTCTAAAAATAAGTGAAAACATATATATTAAAATGTTGTCAAGATTGTATCAGAGTGGTGGCATGAGTGGGTATTATATTATTTGCTTATTTGGGGAGCTTTTTTAAAAAATGATAATCTTACATTACTTATACAAAGCGGTTTTGAATAACTAAATTATTCCATTTTGGGTGTTTTCTAAATAACAGAACCACAGACAGTCCCTAGAAAATTCTGCAATCAGGTAGGATAAGCATACAAAAGTTCATCAGGCAAGGGGAAAAAGTGTATTGAATGAGAGAAAAGAAATAAGGAATGGAAGGTTATTTTATCCAAAAGATAAATACATTATGAAAAATATTTTTCTAATATACCATGGCAAAAAAAATAATTCATCTTGGCCTAATGTTGCTACTCCCCCAAAAGAAAAGTCTATTTTTGTAGTCTCCTGCGAGAGATTCAAAGGCCAAAGCAGCCCTGTCCACAACTCGCGTCCATTTCCTAAGACCTCCCCAGGCCAGAGGAGTAAGGGGCAATATCTATCATGTCTTCTTATCCCTTTCGGACGACCACTAACATTTTAGAGTACTTTATTGGAAATTAAGGTAAAACTACATAGAAATCATAAACAATAGTTCATCATCTTTATTCAATGTCTCACATGTGATCTTGATTCTCTGGGTAACAGCGAGCACAAAGTTTGCCTGTTGCGATTGTGAGCATCGAGATCCACAAATATAACTGACCACGAACAGCCCTGGAAAGAGAAAAAGAAAAACTTTTCCTAAATTAAGAAAAAAAGACTTGGAGAACATTTGGCATTTTGACTGTGAAAACTTCACAAAAATACTGACATTGACTGCACTGAGTGTGGAGTTCCAGAAGATTTAAATTTTGTGTGTACTTTGAATATTTCTCAAATTTCCTGTAATAAACATTAACTTTATAATCATAAAAATGTTATTTTTATGTTTTCCCTAGTTTTCCTTGACTTTCTTATAAATCCAAATGTACTGATTACAAGATAGCCACTATATTAGTGACATTTATTTTAATGAAAATACAATTAGTTTAGCTAACATGACAAAGAATGAGAATGCAGATTCATAAAATCTGAGTTATACATTCCTCATAAAGAATATTGACTATATGATCAAACTAAACAAATTTAGATATAATCTAGATGAATGTAAAAGAATACTGTATTAAAATATGAAGACAGGAGAATCTCAAATAACAATAAAGCAACTAATCTGAACTAATATTCACTGCATCAAGCACTATGCTTTATGTGTCACCTGGATTGTCTCATTTAATATACTGAAAAGGACATTAAACCTTACTTTAACAGAGCAAAGGTTCAAAACCAAGTCTCTAACACAGAGGCTCATTCTTTAAACACTAGATTATACAATTCTCCCATGTATATATATATATTTCAGACAATTCTCCCATATATATATATATGCACACACACACATATATATCTATTTCAAGTAAGAAAAAAAAGCTTGAATAAAACGAATAGGTGTAACAAAATGTTAATCTATCTGCTAATCAGCTTAAAACTACTGCATTCCATATTCAACAGCTTTATTGGGGAGTTAAATATTTGAAATCACATAGAACGGGATGGGAATAAGGAGAATACTCAGAAAAATACATGGGGAAAGGGAGAAGAGGATTATAAATTTCATGTTACTTTAATACTATTTTCCAAATCTCATCCCAATTCTCACCAACTTCACAGATGCATTCACACTGAAACAAAAATATCTCCAACCAATCACTTAGACTGAACTTCAAAATCTAGCAGCACCAGACCCCATATCCAGATGTCAGATTCACTAGAGGCATTTGTTTCCTAGTAGCCCATGTTTTATGAGCTAATGAAAATTAGCTCATAAAATAGAATGATTTCTCATTCAGAATATCATTTTAAAACCTTTTTAAAATCTGACAAGTAAATTAATAAATGAACAGTGATTCGGTGAGGCTGTCTCTCAACCACCATATGAATGGTAAACTGTCCTTTCTATTACTCCGGAGTTCCAACCTCCCATCTCTACTGGTTCATGCAGCAGCTACCACTGGCAAGGTATTGTGCACTCTGCTTTAAGGAAAACAAACAAGATCAAATTTGACCTGTGCTCTCAAGGAGCTGACCCAGGTGACAGTCCTGAACAAGATTATTAAGAAAACAAAAAGGCAGCACATCACAACACATGACTTACTTTCATCAAAGTTAGTGGTTTAAGGGGGAGAAGAAGATTATAAAACAAGTCCCCAGGGAAGTTGGGGCACTTCATAGAGAAGGTGAGGACCATAGCTAGGCTCTGAATTTTGGTGAAATGGGAGCAAGTAGGGTAGTTACAACAAAAGAGCAGAGAAATAAATGGACATAATATGTTAGGAGCCTATGAATACACAAAAAACAAGAGCTATAATTTATCTTTAGGCCAAGAATTAATAAAGTCAATTGCATACCAAACTATCGGCCCGGAATTAAATTTTCAAAAGATACAATCTAAGTAGGATAATTTATAAATAATGAAGTGAAATGGCAAATTTGGCAATTCTCTACGTTACTTGATTAATGTAAACAGCCAACTTCTATTTTCTGGCCACAAATAAGTGGCTTATTTGTCTAAATTCATCAAAGTATTTATTCAGCTCTCAATTTTTCTCTGCCAACCTAAGAAATATGCCCAAAGGCAAAAATAATCTCATAATGTTGCCATATTTTAACACCGAGATCAAAGGGTGATTAACTATATTGTTTGGTTGTCTTCTCACAAAAATATTCCATGCTTTAGGCATTACGGTCCAGATTTCCAGGAGGGTAAAATCACCCAAGGTCATGGGCAGCTATTCCCAATCCAGAAGCAAGTCTTTTTAAAAGTCGTCAAGGAGAACCCACACATGGAATTAATTATCACCTACTTTAAATCATCAGACACATTAATTTAAGGCCTGGAAATTTCAAAGGAAGCTAGATGTCTGAACTGCTTTGAACACTTTACATAACATGAGCAATCTCTCTAGTCATTACCTTTTAGATTCTGGCCTCGGCTCATTTGTCAGTATCTTGATTTCCCCAATTAAGGACAGGAATATGAAAGGATGTTTTACATGTATATGTCACTTCAGAGTATCTGATTAACTTTGGATATTTTATTTTCATCTTCCATTTCCTGAAATCATTATAATTCTGCCATAATATCCTGACTCCACCTAAAGAGCTTATTTTAAGACTGACAGCTCAAACTTTACTCCCTAATCAAGTTTCTATAATTGTCTTAGTTCTAGTAAATGCACTAGGACTGGAAGATGATTCTGAAACCTGACCACTGTCATGGGGACTTGAGTTCCAGTGGTGGGGAAGGGCTGCACTGTACTTCCCTTAATCCCATGACCAGAACAACCACTTTTGACACAGTCTCTAAGGCGAAGGGTACCAACTGTAAACATAAGACTTTGCTGATCTCACTGGTCTCAATTCAAAAGAAAACAATTTAAAGACTGTCTAATCTTTCTTTTCTTCATTAATCACTTCTCGGAGCCTGAGCTAAGGGACTTGCTACCCTTATCTAGAATCAAAAAATAAAACAAGGTACAACTGGTCATTGGATCTACCTACTGTACATGATCTTCACATTCTTATTCTGGAACAAAACCACACCACAAAACTATGGTCAGGAGATTTTCTCCCCTAGTTCAGTTATGAGGCTGCCACTGAGCTCTGTAGCAGATCCTGGAGAAATGTATTCTTCCAGAAGGGGTATTTACTGATGGGAATTTCCCTTCTGCACCAAGGCTATGGTGGCAATAGATGTGTAAATAGCCAGCTTTTGCTTACTGACCCAACAGCTCTTTCCAGCAGCCCTACTCACAACCCAAGCTTCTTTGTCCTCACGCACATAGTGTAAAAGGAATTCTCAAACTACAGAGAAAGATAAATTTGAACATTAATTTTCAGGGTCTCAAAAGAGCAGAGCTGAGACTTGAACCCAGGAAAAACAAAACTGTTGCTTACTATGACTATGATATTTGATGAAAACAAATTCTGATAGACTAAAATATTACTGTTTAAATATTATCAGACATTATTTAAATAATATTTAAATATATTTGTCAGGAAATTTATACAGAATATATTTGAGATCATGATGAAATATGTGATTCCCATACTGAGGATTATATATGTTTCTAAATGTAGCTCTGCCCCAAA
This sequence comes from Mandrillus leucophaeus, assembly GCF_000951045.1. Taxonomy (NCBI): domain Eukaryota; kingdom Metazoa; phylum Chordata; class Mammalia; order Primates; family Cercopithecidae; genus Mandrillus; species Mandrillus leucophaeus. Next base: position 35,540 of record NW_012103676.1, on the reverse strand, counting down.
TTAGCCTTTATTGTAAACAAATCATTAAGGAAACTAGGCCATTTTATCACATTTTATTCTTAGTGTCCCAAAGAAAAATAAATTTGGAAAATAGTTTCAGAATGAAGATTTAAAGCGTTTTTTTTTCCCCTTGAATAATAAGGAAAGTTGTTATTGGGAAAAAAGGAGGAAGTATAGGAACGCATAATAACCACAACCAAAGCGAAAAACTTTTCCACCCAACAACTGCCCGTAAAAATAAAATTAATCTTTATTTTATCTCACATGCTGAAGCCAGGGGCAAAAGGAAAGCCTTTCACACTATTTGTGAAATGGATACCTCTTTCAGAAGCTCAATAATTATTAAGCAAAAAACAGCTTAAGAGTTTTCAAAGAAAAGGCATAGCTCCCAGTTCTAAAAGTAGAAAGTGTCCAACATCTGAAATTTCCCATACCAACAAGTTGATCTTCTATTAACAGATTCATTATGGAGTGGCATTGGTTTAATTCCTGGTTTTGCCCCTGTGTGGTGTGATCTGAGAAACACTACCTCAATCTTCTGATCATTCATTTTGAGAGA
>NW_012103676.1:19122-34040 GCF_000951045.1 Mandrillus leucophaeus | reverse complement strand
CTATAGTGCTGGAAAATGGGAAGACCCATTTCATAGGAGTTCCAAAAAATCTCAATGCCAAGGCCTCCCCCTACACCAATTAAATCAGAATCCCTGGAAGTAGAGCTCATATATGAGTATTTTTTTAAATTCCTCAAATGATTCCTATGTGTAGTCAAGACTGAGAAACTGGCTGAGGAACAGTATCAGCAATACAGTTATAACTCAGAATCCAAATGCAGAGTAAAGCAATTTACTGATTTTAGAATTATAGCTGAGCAATCTATGAAAGCTTCCTGGGAAAAGTAGAGCACTGAAAGATGGGTAGAGTTAGGAAATGTAGCTTGTATGTATGTGTGTGAGTATACACATACTTGGAAGGGGTGCATACAGGTATGTAAGCAACATAAACTAAGACTCAGGTACTTCAAAGGAGATGACACAATTGCAAAAAAGAGCTGGCTACTACCATGTAACAGCCAACCAAGAGACACTCAGCTCCACTCAGCTCAGTATTTGGTATGTCACAGAAGCCAGGTTAGCAAGACCTGTACCTTTCCAGACTGCTGATAACACTACCTCTGGTTTAGTCCATGCCTCCTCTCAGTCTCCTTGATATATGTTCTAGAAAGCTTTCAGTTCTTTCTCTTCATTTCTCTTCCTTTGTATTACCATTACTTCATAAATAATAGCAACAAGAGATGGCATTTATTAAAAGTTTAATCTCTGCCAAGCACTATGCTAATTAACTTTTATTTGCATGAAAACCTCCTGAGTTAGGTCCTATTATCATTATTTTTTTAGACGAGGAAGCTGAGGCTTAGTTAAATAGTTAAACTCACTGGTGGAATTGAGCACAGAGCATGCAGTGATGCTGTCTCCTGACCCCTAATATAATGCCCTTCTTTAAAGTCATTTTATCCTCCTACTCCTGTATGTCTGTCTGTCTGTCAGTCTATCTATCCATCCATCCATCCAGGAATATGAAAATGGGTGATCCAAAGTATGTGGTAATTCCTCATGACCTTCATGTAGACAGAGCCCATGTATCCTCCAGAGGGAGTTGGGGTGAGAAGAGTGCTTGTGCATGTAAGGAGGAGAAGCGAGGTGGCTGCATTAATATACTACAATTAAAAATATTCTTAAATTCAAGACTTGAGTAAATAGTATTATAATTGACATAACAAAAACCATGTCATTTTTTTTGCACAACTGTGTAACCTCCTAAAATGTTTCTTTACTGACTTAGCATTTCAGTAGCTTAAGATTAATTACAATATCAGTTAGAGACTTCACTTTACCTCACCATCTTAGGAATCTTTATAAAAACTGCTAAAGAAAATTAGCCTACTTCTTGATCCAGAGTAGTAACCTCTATTCCTATATTTTATTCCTTTCCACTGACAACTCAATCTATGGTCACTTGATTAGATTCTTTCAGTACAAAAACTGGCTAAAGGTCTAATGAAAATTTAAGACGACCTTCAAGGTTTCTTTTTCATCCCCAGAGAAAATGAGATTTTAGACATTTGATGGTAGCCAGTTGAAGGTGAAGCTAGGATTAAAACTCCCAACTATCTGGCTAAACACATCACACAAATTCTCTTTTACATGAGATATACATTGAAACATATTAAATTGAAACCAACATGCAAACTGACATAAAAATATAAATATACAACGCCAAATAAATTTAAAAATGTGAAACTCTCTACAAAGTAAGTAATAGACTTGAGGGAAAAGTCACTGAACCAAGGAAATCAGAATTCTTTATCAAAATTTTTTCTTCTTTTTTTTTTTTTAAAGAAATTAAGCAATGGCCTTTAGTTAGAAAACTAAATTTTAACTGGCAAATCATTTTCAAAGGAAAAGTTCAAGCATGAGCTTCTACATAAATTTTGGACATTCTCTGATTATACGGAAATGACTTTGTTAATGAATAGTCAAATTAATTAAATGTGCAATTCAAATAATCAAAGATTCTGGGGCTCTTATTTTTTACCTGGTTGCCAAAAAGGTTGAATCCATTAATTGCTTCTAGAGCTGCTTTTGCTAAACCAACAGAGCTAAAAGAGAAAAGGAAATACTTTAATTACTCTAATGTATGTGGCTACGAAACAAGAACCATTATCTGATGAATATTCAAAGCAAATTTCTTTATTAACATTTATAACAAATTCTGTAAGAAGAATAATGTCTAAGAGACCTCATTCTGACATTTCAGTATTTTAATTTTTCTTTTTTATAGTTAGTGATCACCTGGGAAAAATATTTTTAGGTTCACCTTGATCTAAACTAATGGTCATACTATTGATGGGAGTAGTTTTAATTCCAGAATCATTTTTATTCACTAACTCAAGGAAAAAAGAGGAACTTTAGAGGAAAGTATATTATGATGATAAGTGCAGTAATTAGCAGGTTGGGCATCATTAGTTCAGATCAATGTAACAGAGCTTTTCTGACATCAAACCTGAGTCTTAAGAAAGATCTTGCATATCATACAACTATCAGAGTGTGGCTTAAGGTATTCTTCAAATACTCTTGCTTAAGATCCAAAAAATAGGCATTATTTTATGCTCACAGAACAACTGATCACCTTATCTCTCATTTTTTGCTATATTCTTCCCTTTATAATAAAATGAATACTATTTCCCTTAGTGTCCTACTCTTTTGGCCTCTCAAATGCCATATACTATAGTGCTGGAAAATGGGAAGACCCATTTCATTAAAAATATGATATCATCTTTTAAGTATCTACCTTTAAATATTTTATATCTAATACCCAGTTTAATTATTACAAATTTTTATTTGTTTTACTCAAAGCAACTGTATTTGCCATTAATATCATTTAAAGTAAATGATCTGTCATCTATTCAGCATTTCTCTGAAACAGATTATCAAACTATGGTCCTCAGAGCAGCACCTTCAGTATTACCTGGGAACTTGTTAGAAATGCTAGTTCTCATTGCTTCTTGGGAGTAGGACTCCATAGTCGGTGTTAAAAAGCCTTCCAGGTGTTTGAATGCACTTTAAGTTTGACAGCTACTGTTCTAAGCTATTCATGTCATCATAATCTATACCCTATAAGTTGTTTCATAACCTGTTTTTAAGAAAGCCATCACTTTTATTGCAGGACAATAAATAGGTCAGACACTTATTTTAAAGATACATGAATGGGAAGATGGAGTAGACATAATTTTCCCTAGTCTTCTCACTAAGTACAACCAAGAATCTTGGACATTACATATAAAACAAACATAAAAAGACTTAGAAACATGGATAGAAGAAGGCAGCTTAGCTATGAACTTCAGGACTCTACGAACGACACTATGGTAAGTGCCCTAGGTTTCCTTTTTGCCTTAAAGTCAAAGGAGCCAACTACTGAGAAATGCCAGCACATGCGTACAAAAAAATCCTCAGCAAAAGCCTGTCTCTCTAGCCAAAGGACAGGAAAAGAGCAGCCAAGCAAAAAGAAAACTTTTAGACAATAACCACTCAGAAAAAACTTTACCCTACCCCCATCCATTCCAGCAAAGGCTGAGTAGAAACCGAGACTTCTACATTCATGAGTCTATCATGAGGCACAATGTTCAACTCCCAACTCTCTCAGTCATGTTGGTGTCAGAAAACTACAAGGAAGAAGTCAACACTTTCATTTCCAATAGATGATAAGAAACCACTTCATCACCAATCAAGAGGTCACACCTTTTCTCTTGCCCTATAAAAGAAGGCCAAATGAGAACCAGTAATGAAGCACTCCTGTATTTCCCGGCCAAGGAGGTATCAGTGGAGGCCTACTGGGGAGCTGGATGTCAACAAAAATAATGGCCTTATATTCCTACCTGGCAGTAATGAGGTGATGTGCCCTCACCCCTTCTTATACCAGAGTGGTATAAAAAAATACAGCTAAAACAGAAAGTTAAAATAAGATCTAGGGTCTTACGCTATTAGGCCGAAAATACTCATATGTCAATCAAAAAACATTCCTCATACCTGGAACCAGAAAGATCTCAAACCAAATGAAAAAAATACACTCAACGGATGCTAACTTTGAGAAGGAAGAGTTGTTAGAATGATCTCACAAAGATTTTAAAGCAGTCACGATAAAAATGCTTCAATAAGCAATTACGAACATGCTTGAAACAAATCAAAAAACCAGAAATCCTTAAGAAACAGAAAGTATCAGCAAAGTTTTTAAAATTGAAAAATATAATAGTGTAAATAAAAAGATCAGTAGATAGGCTCAACAGCAGAATGATGAGGAGAGAGGAAAGAATAACAAAACTGGAAGACAGAACAACAGAAATTTAAACAAAACAAAGAAAATAGAATGGAAAAAAATTAGGGCCTCAGGGATTTGTGGGATCATAACAAAGTATCTAACATTCATGTCACTTAGATTCCTAAAGGAGAGAGACAGAGGGCAAAGCAGAAAAATTCCCACTTAGCAAGAGCCATAAACCTACAGATTCAAGAAGCTGAGTGAAACACAAACAGAATAAAATTTAAAATGTCCATGCTAAGACACATCATAACTTCTGAAAATTAAAGACAAAGAATAAAATCTTGACAGTAGCCAGAGATAACACATTACCTATAGGGGAAAAATAATTAGAATGATAATGGATTGTTTATTAGAAACCATGAAGGCTAGGATGTGGCACAAGAGTTTCCAGTGACTGAAAGAAAAAAACTACCTCATCAGAAAGTTATACCAGTAAATACATCACTTAGCAATCAGGAGGAAACCAAGACAATCTCAGATGAAGGAAAAGAAGAGATTCTATCACCAGCAGACCTACCCTGAAAGAATGGCTAAACTCCATTCTCTAAACAGAAAGGTAATTTTTTAAAAAGAGGAAAAAACAAGTATCAGAACACCAAAAAGAAACAAAAAGCATGGTAAGCATAAATATGGGTAGATACAATAGACGTTTCTTCTCCTCCTGAATTTTATGTTGAAAGTTGAAGCAAAAATTATAACACTGATATGATTCTAAATGTGCATGGAGGAAATATTTAAGATAACTATTATAAATTCAGAATGGTAATAAGACATAAATGAAAGTAAGTTTTCTATACTTGACTTGAACTAATAAAATGATGGTATCACTACACTGAAGTGTTACGTACAGCAATCGCTAAAAAGCTATACAAAGTGATACAATCAAAACCACTATTGATACATCAAAAATAAATTTTAAAAAATCTTAAAAGTACCCACAGGAAGGTAGGAAAAATAAAACAGAAAGAAGAAAAATAGAATAAACAAACAAATCATCAGCTAAGTTAGGAAAAGGTGGAAAACAGTTAAAAATAACATTAAAAAGAAATAAATAAAAAAGAAAATGGAAGACTTAAGTCCAAACATATGGGAAATTAATTAAACTTAAAAGCATGAAATATACCAATTAAAAGAAAGAGATTTGCAGAGTTAAAATATGGCTCACCTATGTACTGTCTATAAAAAAGTCCCCTCAAATATAACAATATAGACATGTTGAAAGTTAAAGAATGGAAAAAGATACATTACACAAACAATCAAAATAATGCAGGAGTGACCATATTAATAATAAAGGAGACTTCAGAGCAAAGAAAATTATCAGAGAGAGAAGGATATTATAATATATAATAAAAAAGGTCAATCCACCAAGAAGACATTGCAATCCTAAACGCTGTCTCTTATACACATCTAGATGTGTATAAGAGACAGCTTTCATGAAAAGAAGAGATTCTATCACCAGCAGACCTACCCTGAAAGAATGGCTAAACTCCATTCTCTAAACAGAAAGGTAATTTTTTAAAAAGAGGAAAAAACAAGTATCAGAACACCAAAAAGAAACAAAAAGCATGGTAAGCATAAATATGGGTAGATACAATAGACGTTTCTTCTCCTCCTGAATTTTATGTTGAAAGTTGAAGCAAAAATTATAACACTGTCTGATATGATTCTAAATGTGCATGGAGGAAATATTTAAGATAACTATTATAAATTCAGAATGGTAATAAGACATAAATGACAGTAAGTTTTCTATACTTGACTTGAACTAATAAAATGATGGTATCACTACACTGAAGTGTTACGTACAGCAATCGCTAAAAAGCTATACAAAGTGATACAATCAAAACCACTATTGATACATCAAAAATAAATTTTAAAAAATCTTAAAAGTACCCACAGGAAGGTAGGAAAAATAAAACAGAAAGAAGAAAAATAGAATAAACAAACAAATCATCAGCTAAGTTAGGAAAAGGTGGAAAACAGTTAAAAATAACATTAAAAAGAAATAAATAAAAAAGAAAATGGAAGACTTAAGTCCAAACATATGGGAAATTAATTAAACTTAAAAGCATGAAATATACCAATTAAAAGAAAGAGATTTGCAGAGTTAAAATATGGCTCACCTATGTACTGTCTATAAAAAAGTCCCCTCAAATATAACAATATAGACATGTTGAAAGTTAAAGAATGGAAAAAGATACATTACACAAACAATCGAAATAATGCAGGAGTGGCCATATTAATAATAAAGGAGACTTCAGAGCAAAGAAAATTATCAGAGAGAGAAGGATATTATAATATATAATAAAAAAGGTCAATCCACCAAGAAGACATTGCAATCCTAAACGTGTATGCACCAAACAACAGAGTTGCAAAATGTGTGAAGTAAAACTGATAGAACTAAAAGAACAGATAAAACCACAGTTATGGTTGGATACATGCACACTTTTCTCTCAGTAATTGGTAGAACAACTAGACAGGAAACCAGCAAGGATACAGAGGAAGTAAATGAGCATTGACATTCAAAATCCTTAAAAAAACATTTGCAACAATATTCAGCAATATGTAAGATGAATTATCACCATGACTAAGTAGGGTTTTATGCCAGGGAAACAAGGCCGGTTCAATAATAAAAACCCAATTAATACAATCTACCATGTTAACTGGCTAAAGCAAAACAAAATAATATGGTCATATCAATTGATGCAGAAAATGCATCTAACAAAACCCAACATCCATTTATGACAAAACTCTCAGAAAACTAGGAATAGAGGGAAATTCCACAATTTTTTTAATGATGTGTCTTTCTTTTAATCTATAAAAATTTAAGGGGCACAAGTGCAGTTTTGCTACATGGAGATAGTGCATAGTGATGAAGTCTGGGCCTTTTTTTTTTTTTTTGAGACAGAGTTTTGCTCTTGTTGCCCAGGCTGGAGTGCAATGGTACGATCTCGGCTCACCACAGCCTCTGCCTCCTGAGTTCAAGCAATTTTCCTGCCTCAGCCTCCTGAGTAGCTGGGATTACATGCATGCGCCACTGCACCCAGCTAATTTTGTATTTTTAGTAGAGACAGGGATTCTCCATGTTGGTCAAGTTGGTCTTGAACTTCCAACCTCGGGTGATCCACCCGTCTTGGCTTCCCAAAGTGCTGGGATTACAGGCATGAGCCACCATGTCAGGCCTGGGCTTTCAGTGTAACCATTGCCTGAATAATGTACATTGTATCTATTAAGTAATTTCTTATCCTTCAAACTCTTCCCACCCTTCCACCCTCTCCAGTCTCCAATGTCTATCATTCCACACTCTATGTCCATGTGTACACATTATTTAGCTCCCGCTTTTAAGTGAGAATATGCAGTATTTCACTTTCTCTTTCTGAATTAGTTTAGTTTCACTAAAGATAATGGCCTCCAGTGTCATCCATGTTGCTATAAAAGATGTGTTTTCATATATTTTATGGCTGAACAGTATTTATTTATGTACATATACACATTTTCTTTATCCAATCATCTGTTGATGAATACGTAGGTTGATTCCATATCTTTGCAATTGTGAATTATGCTGCAATAAACATATGAGTATAGGTATCTTTTTGATGTAATAATTTCCTTTCCTTTGGGTAGACAGCCAGTAGTGGGATTACTGGATTGAAAGCTAGTGCTATTTTAAGTTATTCGAGAAACCGCCATATTGTTTTCCATAGAGGTTGTGCTAATTTACATTCCCACCAACAATGTATCAGTGTTCCCTTTTCTCCAAACCCTTCCAATAAGTTAGTTTTTGACTTTTTAATAACAGCCATTCTGACTGGTGTAAGACAATATATCATTGTGGTTTTAATTTGCATTTCTCTGATGATTAATGATGTTGAGCATTTTTTCATATGCTTGTTGGCCATTTGTACAAATTCTGCCATTTGATTTACAAAAATTCTATAGCTAACTCTACTTGATGGTAAAAGAAAAATTGAATGCTGCCTCTCAAAACAAAAATGTCTGCTCTCACCATGACTAACATAGTACTGGAAGTTCTACGTGGTAAAATAGGGCAAGAAAAGGAAAAAAAAGAATATAGCTTAGAAAGGTACAAATGAAACTGTCTATTTGCAGATGACATATGCTATGATTTGAATACATTTGCAGATGACATATGCTATGATTTGAATATGGTTTGTTTGATCCTGCTAAGTCTCATGTTGAAATCTGATCCCCAATGTTGTAGGTGGGGCAAGGTGGGAGGTGTCAGGATCCTGGAGGCAGATCCCTCATGAATGGCTTGGTGTCATTCCCATGGGATTGAGTGAGTTCTTAGTCTGACTTCCCTGGAGAAATGGTTGTTGAAAAAGAACCTGGCACCTCGTATTCCCTCTCTTGTCATGTGATTTCTATACTCCGGCTCCACTTAGCCTTCTGTCCTGAGCTTCTTGTATATACAGCCTGCAAAACTGTGAGCCAAATAAACCTCTTTTCTTTATAAACTACCCAGGCTCCAGATTGGAGGCTTTGTTAGAATGCCTCACCCACTTGGAAAGAGCAAAATAACATGCAGAGATTTATGCTGTAAACTTTTATCCAAGAAGAAACACAGAAACTCAACAGAAAAAGTGAAAGAAACTTCAGACACTTTGAAAGCTGTGGGTGGCAACCTGCATGGTGAGTCAGGTGAAAATCTGTCTCCAGGGTGTGATACACATTTACACTGGGGAGCTGGGCAATCCAGGCCACAGGGGAGTGTCTCAACCCTGCCAAGCACTGGTGCTGATTTGGTGCTGCAAGGAGCATATGAGAAGTGGTGGCTCACGCCTGTAATCCTACAACTTTGGGAGGCTGAGGCGGGTGGATCACCTGAGGTTAGGAGTTCAAGACCAGCCTGGTCAACATGGCGAAACGCTGTCTCTACTGAAAATACAAAATTAGCTGGGTGTGGTGGTACATGCCTGTAATCTCAGCTACTTAGGAGGCTGAGGCAGGAGAATTGCTAGGACCCGGGAGGCGGAGGTTGCAGTGAGCCAAGATAGCGCCACTGCAATCCAGCTTGGGTGACAGAGCAAGACTCCATATATAAAAGAAAAAAAAATTGTTTTGCGTGCACTCCCACACTCTAGCAGGAAGGGAGGGAAGCTATTGCTGATCCTACTTCATAAGGGACCTCGCAGAATTCTGCCAGCTAACTCAGACAGTGGTCATAGGTTGGAAGAAGCTGCCAACTAAAATAAGCAATCTAATCTACAGTGTGTATAAACCCCATTGATCAGAAATGAGAGGTGAGCAGGAAGCAGGCTCTTGCCACAGAGGCAGCAGCTGGGAGCCCCTGCTTTGCAGGTAAACTGGGAGGGGTGTGGCCTGGAAGCCTTGGTCTTTGTCTTGGGCTGGAGAACTTACAACCTGGGGCAGTTTTGCATTCTGAGTGCAGACTGCCTGGGACCCAGCCAGCTGTTGCCAGAAGTCTGTGAGTGTGAGACCCAATATGTTAAGAAAGTGAGTGCTGGGTGGGTCTCCCTGCTGCCTGTTACCCCTCTCCCCTCCCTGAGGATTCTTTTATGCGACAGAGGCAGTTGCACTGCTCCGTGGAACATTACACCAGTGGCAGGGGAACTGCCCTTGGATCCCTACTGGGGTCACAGCCTGAGTCCACACCTGGTGAGCCAGAGTCAGGACTTGCCTGATCCAGGCCCCACAGGCTATGCCCCTATGCCCACCTTGGTAGCCTAACACCACAGATAGGGACTTTAGGGAGTTCCATGACCCTTCCCATTGCCTGGGATATGAGTGTTTCCCCAGGGCAACGTAAGCCAAGTATAAATCCCCATGGTCACCACTGCATCTGGCTCTCTCCTGCTAGTGCCACCTCACTGTGAATCCTACTGCTCCCCTGAATTTGCCTATCCTGTGCAGCTGTCTCAAGCCAGTCTGGTGCTGGGGGATATTTGCAAGGGATCTAGTGATAGGAAGACACAAGGGTTGAAGGTACTTGAGCAGAACAAACTTCCACAATGGGTACGCATCCAGTGTGGCACCCACTACTACAGCTTAGGACCAGAAAGGGAAGGGACCTTGTCTGAGCAAGCTAATGGCCTCAACAAGTCCCTAAATTGCAGTTGGAGGTCAACTGACACAGCCCTCTACAACGTCTGCTAACATAATAACACGGTGCTCAGGAAGGAGAAAACTTTTGCATGACCTCAGCTAACACCATTACTCATACCACTCAGGCTGTTCAGGAGGCCTTGGGCCTGTTCATGTGCCCAGTACATTACTACTACATCTGGCAATTGAGAAAGTCATTGCACTAAGGCTACTTATAACCAAGGAAATCTTACAGAGTTCATGCCACTCCCCTACTGTCACCATCAGTGCTTGCACAGGCCCCTATGAGATGAGAGAACAGGTCAGCCTTGTCCAGCTCCACCCAGCATCACCCACCTCTGGAGCTAAGAGCGGGGCCCAAACCACTACACATCCCACAGACCTGTCCACAGCCGGAAGCACTAAAGAGCTTCTCCAGATGGTTGACTAGAGATGCTGGTAACCAATTCTCCTCAGAAGGAAGAAACAAAATCACAAACAAATAGTCACATCCCAAATACAGTGTTACAGGGAGAGGGCTGGAGTCCATTGGAGAATTCACTGGAAGGATCCACAACACGCACACAAAAGATAGTAACAAGAAGCTGGCAGAGTATCAAACCCTGAGAGATTTAGTATTCTGGAAAGGGTATTCTCTAGTCTTTGACAGCTAGTATCTAAACTCAAGGAGAGCTTTTCTGCCCTCATGAGTCCAAATGCTGGAGTGGGCTGCAATCTGGGGACTTCTTGGGTCCTTGCTCACACAAAGTCCCCTCCCTTTCCCTCTGGTCCTGAGTTGTAGTAACAGGCACCATACTGGGCGTGCATCCATTGTGATCTTTTGTTTTGCTCAAGGACCTTCAGCCCTTGTGTCTTCCCCATGACTATATCCCTTGCCGAAATTCTCCAGCACAGGCCTGGATTGTGGCAGTCCCTGAGGCGGCTAAACCCAGATAAGCAGCCGGATTCACAGTAGTCTGGCCCACACAGATCACCACTCCCACAGGAACAGGCAGTTCACCACACCAAGGGAACGCTCCTTGGGACAAAAGAAACCAAAGTATGAACCTTGAGTACCACGACTTCCCACCTGTGGGAAGTTTCTTTCAGCAGAGGAACAGGTGCAGTACAGGGCTCAGTGGGGAAAGACTAAGGTTCTACCCTAGCAGTGGAGGAGCCCCGGTGCTTGTGAAGGGGTTTCTCCTCCCTCTTGTCCAACACTGCAGATACAGCTGGGGCTTCTCCCACAGGAGCTCAGTGAAGGTAGACCTATGGAGGACCTTTCTCAAGCACTTTGGGGTGACTGCATCCCCTTGGGAGGAGTGCCCTCTGGGCTCAGGCTTTCATGAGAGATAAGAGTCCCACTGTCTCTGGATGTGGAATGTCAGTGTTCCTGCAGATGGACAGAGGTGCTTGTCTGATCTAAATAACCAGAATATAGGGACGGGGGGTGGGGGAGGCATGACAGGGAGGTTGCTTTCCTGCTGGCCTGGTAGTGAAGCTGAGGTGGCTCCCTCCCCTCCCGCAGTGAAGACCTCAGTGCATTTCACTGGGACCCCACTCCTCTGCCCCGAAAAGCTGCCTCTGTCAAGGCTGAGACTTTTGTCCACCACTGGGGTACTGCATATACCCACCACCTGCTTCAGCTGCAGCTGGTTTTCACCCATGGGTGCCTCCTACTGGTCTGAAGGCTGAACTACTCAACCTAGTGAGAAAAAGACTTGGGAAGTAGAGTAGTGCACATTACTGGGGAACAGGATAAGTTTCCTGAGACCTCTGCCATTCTGGCCCCACAGGAGACAGTGAACCTTCCCACACATTAAGTACACTGCTACTAAAACCAGCACCCGAGAAAGCCATCGCACACAGATTCTCTATAACCAAGAAACTCAACAGAGACTTTGCCACTGAAAACACCCAGAGCTGAAGCTAGGTGACCACATATGATACACCACATCCTCACGGGGGGAAAAAAAAATAGAACCCAGTCAAATCAAAATAAATTCAATAATAATAAGAAGAAGAAATAGTTTATCCAGATGGGAAGAAACCAGAAAAATGATTCTGGCAATATGAAAAAACAGTTTTATTTACAATACCACCCCCTCCCCAATACACACTAACTCTCCAGCAATGGATCCAAAACAAAATGAAATCCTTGAAATACCAGATAAAGAAGTCAAAATGTTCATCATGAAGTTACTCAATGAGATTCAAGAGAAAGTTGAAACCAATATAAAGAAATTTTAAAAAAGAATACAGGATATGAATGAAATTTTCTAGAGAGGTCAATATTAAAATAAATAAAAAAAAGAACTTCTGGAAATGAAGGACTCACTTAAGGAGTTACAAAATACAGTGGAAAGTTTTAACAACAGACTAGACCAAGTAGAAGAAAGAATTTCAGAGTCTGAAGACAAGGCTTTCAAATTAAACCAGTCAGACAAAAACTAAGAAAAAAGAATACAAAGAAACAAACAAAATCTCCAGGAAATACGAGACTATGTAAAACATCCAAATCTAAGAATCAAAGTTGTTCCTCAGGGAGAAGAAAAAGCAAAAAGTTTAGAAAACCTACTTCAAGGAATAATTTAGAAAAACTTCCCTAATCTTGCTAGAGATTTAGACATCCAAATACCAGAAGCTCAAAAAACTCCTGGGAGATTCAGTGAAAAAAGGAGATCACCAAGGCATATATGGTCATCAGGCTATCTAAAGTCAATGCAAAGGCAAGAATTCTAAGAGCAGTGAGATAAAAGTATCAAATAAATGATAAAGGAAAAACTATCAGACTAACTTCTCAGCTGAAATTTTATAAGCCAGAAGGGATTCAGGTCCTATCTTTAGTCTCCTCAAACAGAACAACTGTCAGATAAGAATTCTGCATAGAGCAAAACTAAATTTAAGAAATGAAGGCAAAATAAAGATTATCAAAGAAAAGCAAATGCTGAGGGAATCCATTACCAGTAGGCCAGCCCTATAAGAAATGCTCAATGGAGTTCTAAACATCTAAATGAAAGGGCTAGGGTAGGCGTGGTCGCTCATGCCTGTAATGTCAGCACTTTGGGAGGCCGAGGCAGGTGGATCACTTGAGGTCAGAAGTTCAAGACCAGCCTGGCCAACATGGGTGAAACACCGTCTTTACTAAAAATACAAAAATTAGCTGGGTGTGGTGGCATGCACCTGTAAGTCCCAGCTACTTGGGAGGCTGAGGTGGGAGAATCGCTTAAGCCTGGGAGGCAGAGGTTGTAGTGAGTCAAGATCATGCCACTGCACTCCAGCCTGGGTGACAGAATGACTCTGTCCCAACAAATAAATACACACATAGACACGTACATAAATGAAAGTGCTTATAACAATAACACAATAAAGAAAGCAAAGCAACTAGGTAACAATCAATATGATAACTGCAAGAGTAGCTCACATAGCAATACTATTTTCGAATGTAAATGGTGTAATGCCCCACTTAAAAGATACAGATTGGCAGAATGGATTTTAAAAAACAAAGACCAAACATGTGCTGCCTTCAAGAGACCCACCTAGCCCATATAAAGATTTTTGTAGACTCAAGGAAAGATATGGAAAAAAATATATTACACATAAATGGAAACCAAAAGAGAGCAGGAGTAGCTATTATTACATGAGAAAAAACAGACTTTAAACAAAAAACAATAAAAAGACAAAGAAAGTCATTATATTATAACAAACAGAACAATTCATCAAGAAGATATAACAATTCTAAATACATATGTACCTAACACTGGAGCACCCACAGTCATCAAACAAATTCTACTAGACCTAAGAAGAGAGGTAGAGAGCAAGATAATAATAGTAGGAGACTTTAACACTCCATTGACAGCACTACATAGATCACTGAGGTAGAATGTCAACAAAGAAATACTGGATATAAACTGGACTCTAGAACAAATGGACCTAACAGACATTCACAAACATTCGACCTGAAAACTGCAGGGTATACATTCTTACCAGCACATGGAACATTTTCCAAGATAGACCGTATGACAGGACACAACACAAATCTCAATAAATTTAAAAAATCAAAATCATACCAAGTGTTTTCTTAGACTACAGCAGAATAAAACTAGAAATTAATTCGAAGAGGAACTCTCAAAACTATACAAATACATGAAAATTAAACCATATGCTCCTGAATGATTTTTGAGTCAACAATAAAATCAAGATGAAATTTAAAAAAATTTTGAAATGAATAATAACAGTGACACAAGTTACCCAAATTCCTGGGATACAGCAAAAGCAGTGCTATGAGAAAAGTTTATAATGCTAAATGCCTACATCAAAAAGATAGAAAGATCAAAGAATGGCAACATAATGTCATGCCTCAAAAAACTAGAGAAACAACAAACCAAACCTAAAGTTAGCAGAAGAAAAACAACAGAGATCAGAGCAGAACTAAACGAAAATGAAACCAAAAGATAATACAAAGGATCAATGAAACAACAGGTTGGTTCTTTGAAAACATAAACAAAAATGACAGACCACTAGCTAATCAAGAAAAGAAGAGAGAAGATTCAAACCAGTTGAATCAGAAATGAAAATGCAGCAATTATAA
>NW_012103676.1:18509-19072 GCF_000951045.1 Mandrillus leucophaeus | reverse complement strand
AAAAAAGAATACAGGATATGAATGAAATTTTCTAGAGAGGTCAATATTAAAATAAATAAAAAAAAGAACTTCTGGAAATGAAGGACTCACTTAAGGAGTTACAAAATACAGTGGAAAGTTTTAACAACAGACTAGACCAAGTAGAAGAAAGAATTTCAGAGTCTGAAGACAAGGCTTTCAAATTAAACCAGTCAGACAAAAACTAAGAAAAAAGAATACAAAGAAACAAACAAAATCTCCAGGAAATACGAGACTATGTAAAACATCCAAATCTAAGAATCAAAGTTGTTCCTCAGGGAGAAGAAAAAGCAAAAAGTTTAGAAAACCTACTTCAAGGAATAATTTAGAAAAACTTCCCTAATCTTGCTAGAGATTTAGACATCCAAATACCAGAAGCTCAAAAAACTCCTGGGAGATTCAGTGAAAAAAGGAGATCACCAAGGCATATATGGTCATCAGGCTATCTAAAGTCAATGCAAAGGCAAGAATTCTAAGAGCAGTGAGATAAAAGTATCAAATAAATGATAAAGGAAAAACTATCAGACTAACTTCTCAGCTGAAAT
>NW_012103676.1:8976-14054 GCF_000951045.1 Mandrillus leucophaeus | reverse complement strand
AATACAAAGGATCAATGAAACAACAGGTTGGTTCTTTGAAAACATAAACAAAAATGACAGACCACTAGCTAATCAAGAAAAGAAGAGAGAAGATTCAAACCAGTTGAATCAGAAATGAAAATGCAGCAATTATAAGTGATACCGCAGAAATACAAAAGATCATGCAAGACTACTATGAACACTTCTATGTGCACAAGCTAGAAAATCTACAGGAAATGGAAGATTCCTAGAAACACACAGCCTCCTAAGATTGAATCAAGAAGATAAAGAAATCTTGAGCTGATCAGTAATAAGGCGTGAGATTGAATTAGTAACAAAACATCTCCCAACAAGATAAAGCCTAGGATCAGACATAGTCACAGCTGAATTCTACCAGAAATTTCAAAGAACTGGTACCAATCCTAGTGAAGCTATTCCAAAAGACAGAGCAAGAGGGAATCCTCCCTCACTCATTCTACAAAGTTGGTATCACCCTGATACCAAAGCAAGGAAAGGACATAACAACAAAAAAGAACTACAGACCAACATTCCTAATGAATACAGATGCAAAAAGCCTCAATAAAATACTAGCAAACTGAATCCAACAGCACATTGAAAAGATAATTCACCCTGATCAACTGGGCTTCATCCCCCGGATACAAGGATGGTTCAACAAATGCAAGTCAATAAATTGATTCGTCACATAAACAGAATTAAAAACAGAAACCATATGATTATTTTAAAAGACGCAGAAAAAGCATTCAATAAAATCCAGCATCCCTTCATGATAAAAACCCTGAACAAACTAGGCATAGAAGAAATATACCTTAAAATTACAAAAGCCCAAATAAGACAAATCCACAGCCAACACCATACTGAATAGGGAGAAGTTGAAAGCATTTCTTCTAAGAACTAGAACAAGACAAGAATGCCTGCTTTCATCACTTCTCTTCAACATAGCACTGGAAGTCCTAGCCAGAGCAATCAGGCAAAAGAAAGAAATAAAGGGCATGTAAACTGAAAAACAGGAAGTCAAACTATCTCTGTTTACTAATATGATTTTTATACCTAGAAAACTCTAAAGACTCCTCCAAAGGACTCCTAGATTTTATAAATTCAGTAATGTCTCAGGTTACAAAATCAAAGTACATAAATCCATAGCACTGCTATGTATCAATAATGAACAGGCTGAGAATCACATCAATAACTCAATCCCATTTACAATAGTTGCGAAGAAAAAAAAGAACTGCAAAACAGTGATGAAAGAAATCAAAGATGACACAATGGAAAAACATGCCATGCTCAGGGATTGGAAGAATCAATATTGTGAAACTGACAATAGTGCCCAAATCAATCTATAGATTCAATGCAATTCCTCTCAAAATACTAATTATTTTTTCACAGGTCATTTTTCACAGAATTAGAAAAAAAAAATCCTAAGGTTCATATGCAACCAAAACCCATTCTGAGTAGTCAAAGTAATCCAAAGCAAAAAGAAGAAATCTGGAGGCATCATATTACCTGACTTAAACACTACAAGGCTATAGTAACTAAAACAGTACAAAAATAGACACACAAAGCCTCTCCCAACATGGCGGCCTCAACAATACCAGTTTCCAGTGTGATCTATTATTGACCTTCAAGAACTAAGCAAAAAAGAATAATAAGAAGGGGAAGACTATAAGAAGGGGAAGACTATCTCCCTCACAGACTTTCTGGCTGAGGATGGGGGGGACTGGTAGAGGAAGCACCTATGTTTCTAAGCTAGTCAGCTGGGCTGATGAAACAGATGACCTGGAAGGAGGTAACAGTAATGATGAAGATGTGTATAGGGCACCTCCAATTGACCGTTCCATCCTTCTCACTGCTTCACGGGCTGCTCGGGAACCCAATATCAACTGGAGCTATCTTCCCAAATTGCTACCCTACATTGCTTTTCTAGGGAACCTACCCTATGATGTGACAGAAGAGTCCATTAAGGAATTCTTTAGAGGATTAAATATCAGTGCAGTGCGTTTAACACATGAACCCAGCAATCCAGATAATTTGAAAGGTTTGGTTATGCTGAATTTGAGGACCTGGATTCCCTGTTCAGTGCCCTGAGTCTCAATGAAGAGTCTCTAGGTAACAAGATAATTCGAGTGGACATTGCTAATCAAGCACAGGATAAAGACAGGGGCGATCGTTCTTTTGGCTGTGACAGAAATTGGGATTGTGACAAAACAGATACAGACTGGAGGGCTCGTCCTGCCACAGACAGCTTTGGTGACTACTCACCTAGAAGAGGTGATGACAGCTCAGGAGACAAGTATTGAGATCGTTATGATTCGGACCAGTATCGTAATAAGTATCAGGAAGGCCCACCCAGGGATATGGATCGATATGGTGGCCGGGATCGCTGTGATGACCAAGGCGGCAGAGATTATGATAGAGGTTATGATTCCCAGATAGGCAATGGCAGAAAAGCATTTGGCAGTGGGTACTGCAGGAAAGATGACTACACAGGAGGTGGGGACCGCTATGAAGACTGATCCAACAGACAGGATGATTGGTCGTGGAGCTCCAGGGATGATTACCCTCGGGATGATTACAGGCGTGATGATAGAGGTCCTCCCCAAAGATCCAAACTGAATCTAAAGCCTTGGAGTACTCCTAAGGGAGATGATTCCTCTACTAGTACCTCCCAGTTCAGTCGAGCTGCTCCTATCTTTTGAGGGACAAAGCCCACTGACACAGCTGCTAGAGAAAGAGAAGTAGAAGAATGGCTACAGAAGGAACAAGAGAAGTTGCAGCGTCAGCTGGATGAGCCAAAACTAGAACGATGGCTTCGGCAGAGACACCCAAGCTGGCGAAGTGAAGAAATTCAGGAACAGGAACAGTTGAGGACAGGAAGTGAGTCATCACAGACTGGGACCTCTGTCACATCCAGCAGAAATGCATGAAGGAGAGTGAGAAGTTTCTAGAAAATGAAACACTCAATAAGCAGGAAGACTGTCACTCTCCAGCTTCTAAACCTTCCAAACCTGATCAGCCCCTAAAGGTAATGCCAGCCCGTCCACCAAAGGAGAACACTTGGGTGAAGTGAAGTTCTAACCCTCCTACTCAATTTCAGAGCTCAGACACAGAGCAGCAATCCCTACAAATGTTGGGGGAAAAGTTGCTCCAGCTCAACTATCTGAGGAAAGAATGAAACAAAGCAGATGGGATGAATGTCCCAAAAGCCAAACTGGGAACTCTAGCCATGGTCCAGGAGACAGAGGGAACAAAGACCACTGGATGGAGTCAGACACGAAAGATGGCAAAAAGGATCAAGAGTCCAGATCTGTACCTGAGCCAAAGAAATCTGAGGAAAATCCAGCTTCCAAGTTCAGTTCTGCAAGCAAGTATGCTACTGTCTCCATTGATGGTGAAAATGAAAACAAGAGAGAAGATAACGCTGAATAGACCTCAACATCCTGGGCTTTCTCCTACCTTCTCTCCACCCTGGAACATTCGAGAGCAAATCAAACCTCTATCCAGCCAAGACAAAATAAAACTCACCATCTCCTGGAAAAAAAAAAAAAAAGACACACAGACCAATGGAACAGAATAAACAGCCCAGAAAAAAGCCAAATACCTAAAACCAACTCATCTTTAGAAAAGCACATAAAATCGCACACTGGGGAAAGAACATTCTATTCAATAAATGGTGCTGGGAAAATTGAACAACATGCAAAGAATGAAACTGGATCCCTATCTTTCTCTATATACAAAAATTAACTCAAGATGGATTAAAAACGTAAGTCTAAAACCTGAAATCATAAAAATTCTAGAAGAAAACCTGGGAAAACTCTTCTGGACATTGGCCTAGGCAAAGAACTTATGACTAAGACCCCAAAAACAAATGTAACAAAAAGAAATAAATGACATGTAATTAAACTACCATTGGATCCAGCAATCCTGCTACAGGGTATCTACAGTGTCCATAAGGAACTCAAGCAAATCAGCAAGAAAGGAACAATCCCATTAAAAAGTGGGCAAATAACAAGAACAGACATTTCTCAAAAGATATACAAATGGCCAACCAACATGAAAAAAATGCCACTAATGTCACTAACCATCAGGGAAATGCATATCAAAACCACAGTGAGATATCAAAACCACAGTGAGATACCTCCTTGCCAAAGCCAGAATGGCCATTATTAAAAAGTCAAAAAACAACAGATGTTGGTGTGGATGCAGTGAAAAGGGAACATTTATACGCTATTGATGGGAATGAAAGTACAATATTTATGAAAGACAGTATGGAAATTTCTCCAAGAACTAAAAGTAGATCTACCATTCGATCCAGCAATCCCACTACTGGGTATCTCCCAAAGGAAAAAAAGTCATCATATAAAAAAGATACCTGCATGTGTATGTTTATCACAGCACATTTCAAAATTATAAAGATGTGGAATCAACTTAAGTGCCTATCAACCCATAAGTGGATTTTGAAAAATGTGACATACACACACACACACACACACACACACACATATACACACACATACACACACACATACCATGGAGTGCTACTCAGCCAAAAAAAAAAAAAGAATGAAATAATATCTTTTGCAGCAACTTGGATGCAACTGGGGGCCTTATCCTAAGTGAAGTATCTCAGGAATGAAAAACCAAATACCATATGTTCTCCCTTATAAGTGGGAGCTAAACGAAGGGTACACAAAGACATACAGAGTGGTATAGTGGACACTGGAGGCTCAGAAGGCGGGAGGGTGGGAGGGCGTTGAGGGATAAATAATTACCTACTGAGTACAATGTACATTATTTGGGTGATGGGTACCCTTAACACCCAGACTTCCCCACTATAAAATTCATTCATGTAACCAAAAGCCATTTCTATCCCTAAATAGAAATACAATTTAAAAAACAAAAAGTAAAAAAGAAAGTAGGGTTCAAATATTTGAAAAGAACGTTAAACCTACTCTGTGCTCTAGAAATGGAAAAACAAAGTCTGAATGACAGCACATCTGTTTACAGCATGGTTTCCTGAATATTTTAAGCCCACTGATAAGACCTAATGCTCAGAAAAAAATGATTCCCTTGAAAATATGACT
>NW_012103676.1:7271-8926 GCF_000951045.1 Mandrillus leucophaeus | reverse complement strand
AATGCTAGGCGTCAGGGAACTCCCTCCCCTAGCCAAAGGAAGCCATGAGGGACTACGCCGTGAGGAATGGTACACTCTGGCCCAGATACTAAGCTTTTTCCACAGTTGTTGCAACGCACAGACCAGGAGATTCCCTTGGGTGCCACCAGGGCCCTGGGTTTCAAGCACAAAACTGGCTAGCCATTTGGGAAGACAGCGAGCTAGCTGCAGCAGCTTTTTTCATACCTCAGTGGCACCTGGAATGCCAGGGAAACAGAACCGTTCACTGCCCTGGAAAGGGGGCTGAAGCCAGGCCACCAAGTGGTCTAGCTCAGCAGATCCCACCCCCATGGAGCCCAGCAAGCTAAGATCCACTGGTGTGAAATTCTCATTGCCAGTACAGCAGTCTGAAGTCGACCTGGGACGCTCCAGCTTGGTGGGGAAAGGGGCATCCACCATTAATTACTGAGGCTTCAGTAGGTGGTTTTCCCCTCACAGTGTAAACAAAGCCATGGGGAAGTTCCAACTGGGCGGAGCCCACCACAGCTCAGCAAAGCCGCTGTAGTCAGACTACCCCTCTAGATTCCTCCTCTCTGGGTAGGACATCTCTGAAAAAAAGGCAGCAGCCGCAGTCAGGGGCTTATAGATAAAACTTCCATCTCCCTGGGACAGAGCACCTGGGGGAAGGGGCAGCTGTGGGCACAGTTTCAGCAGACTTAAATGTCCCTTCCTGCCAGCTCTGAAGAGACCAGCAGGCCTCTCAGCACAGCATTCGAGCTCTGCTAAGGGTCAGACTGCCTCCTCAAGTGGGTTCCTGACCCTTGTGTCTCCTGATTGGGAGACATCTCCCAGTAGGGGCCGACAGACATCTCATACAGGAGAGCTCCAGCTGGCATCTGGTGGGTGCCCCTCTGGGACAGAGCTTCCAGAGGAAGAAACAGGTGGCAATCTTTGCTGTTCTGCAGCCTCTGCTGGTGATACCCATGCAAACAGGGTCTGGAGTGAACCTCCAGCAAAGTCCAGCAGACCTGTGGTAGAGGGGTCTGACTGTTAGAAGCAAAACTAGCAAACAGAAGGGAATAGCATCAATATCAACAAAAAGGATGTCCACTCAGAAACCCCATCCGAAGGTCACCAACATCAAAGACTAAAGGTAGATAAATCCACGAACATGGGGAGAAACCAGTCCAAAAGGCTGAAAATTCCAAAAACCATTCGCCTCTTCTCCTCCAAAGGATCACAACTCCTTGCCAGCAAGGGAACAAAACTGGATGGAGAATGAGTCTGATGAACCTACAGAAGTAGGCTTCAGAAGGTGGGTAATAACAAAGTCCTCCAAGCTAAAGGAGCATGTTCTAACCCAATGCAAGGAAGCTAAGAACTTTGAAAAAAGGTTAGACGAATTGCTAACTAGAATAACCAGCTTAGAGAAGAACATAAATTACCTGACAAAACTGAAAAACACAGCACAAGAACTTCATTACACATACACAAGTATCAATAGCTGAATCAATCAAGCAGAAGAAAGGATATCAGAGACTGAAGATCAAGTTAATGAAATAAAGTGAGAAGACAAGATTAGAGGAAAAACAATGACAAGGAATGAACAAAGCCTCCAAGAAATATGGGACTATGTGAAAAGACCAAACCTATGTTTAGCTGGTGTACCTGAAAGC
>NW_012103676.1:5274-7221 GCF_000951045.1 Mandrillus leucophaeus | reverse complement strand
GCTGTAGTCAGACTACCCCTCTAGATTCCTCCTCTCTGGGTAGGACATCTCTGAAAAAAAGGCAGCAGCCGCAGTCAGGGGCTTATAGATAAAACTTCCATCTCCCTGGGACAGAGCACCTGGGGGAAGGGGCAGCTGTGGGCACAGTTTCAGCAGACTTAAATGTCCCTTCCTGCCAGCTCTGAAGAGACCAGCAGGCCTCTCAGCACAGCATTCGAGCTCTGCTAAGGGTCAGACTGCCTCCTCAAGTGGGTTCCTGACCCTTGTGTCTCCTGATTGGGAGACATCTCCCAGTAGGGGCCGACAGACATCTCATACAGGAGAGCTCCAGCTGGCATCTGGTGGGTGCCCCTCTGGGACAGAGCTTCCAGAGGAAGAAACAGGTGGCAATCTTTGCTGTTCTGCAGCCTCTGCTGGTGATACCCATGCAAACAGGGTCTGGAGTGAACCTCCAGCAAAGTCCAGCAGACCTGTGGTAGAGGGGTCTGACTGTTAGAAGCAAAACTAGCAAACAGAAGGGAATAGCATCAATATCAACAAAAAGGATGTCCACTCAGAAACCCCATCCGAAGGTCACCAACATCAAAGACTAAAGGTAGATAAATCCACGAACATGGGGAGAAACCAGTCCAAAAGGCTGAAAATTCCAAAAACCATTCGCCTCTTCTCCTCCAAAGGATCACAACTCCTTGCCAGCAAGGGAACAAAACTGGATGGAGAATGAGTCTGATGAACCTACAGAAGTAGGCTTCAGAAGGTGGGTAATAACAAAGTCCTCCAAGCTAAAGGAGCATGTTCTAACCCAATGCAAGGAAGCTAAGAACTTTGAAAAAAGGTTAGACGAATTGCTAACTAGAATAACCAGCTTAGAGAAGAACATAAATTACCTGACAAAACTGAAAAACACAGCACAAGAACTTCATTACACATACACAAGTATCAATAGCTGAATCAATCAAGCAGAAGAAAGGATATCAGAGACTGAAGATCAAGTTAATGAAATAAAGTGAGAAGACAAGATTAGAGGAAAAACAATGACAAGGAATGAACAAAGCCTCCAAGAAATATGGGACTATGTGAAAAGACCAAACCTATGTTTAGCTGGTGTACCTGAAAGCTATGGGGAGAATGGAACCAGGCTGGAAAACACTCTTCAAGATATTATCCAGGAGAACTTCCCCAACCTAGCAAGACAGGTCAACATTCAAATTCAGGAAATACAGAGAACACTACAAAGATACTCCTTGAGAAGAACAACCCCTAGACACATAATCGTCAGACTCACCAAGATTGAAATTAAGGAAAAAATGTTAAGGGCAGCCAGAGAGAAAGGCTGGGTTACTCACAAAGGGAAGCCCATCAGACTAACAGCAGATCTCTCTACAGAAACCCTACAAGCCGGAAGAGAGTGGGGACTGATATTCAACATTCTTTGTTTTATTTTTGTGTTTTTTTTGTTTTGTTTTTGTTTTTGAGACGGGGTCTTGCTCTGTCGCAGTGGCACAATCTCAGTTCACTGAAACCTCCACCTCCTGATTTCAATGGGTTCAAGCAATCCTCTGCCTCAGCCTCCCGAGTGGCTGGGATTACAGGCGCCTGCCACCATGCCCGGCTAATTATTGTATTTTTAGTAGAGACAAGGTATCATCATCTTGGCCAGGCTGGTGTCGAACTCCTGACCTCATGATCCACCTGCCCTGGCCTCCCAAAGTGCTGGGATTACAGGTGTGAGCCACCAGGGCCTCAACATTCTTAAAGAAAAGAATTTTAAACCCAGAATTTCATATCCAGCCAAACTAAGCTTCATAAGCGAAGGAGAAATAAAATCCTTTATAGACAAGCAAATGCTGAGAGACGTTGTCACCACCAGGTCTGCCTTACAAGAGCTCCTGAAGGAAGCACTAAATATGGAAAGGAAAAACTGGTACCAGCCACTGCAAAAACATG
>NW_012103676.1:0-5224 GCF_000951045.1 Mandrillus leucophaeus | reverse complement strand
CTTATTGACAATATACCTGGTCATCCAAGAGCTCTAATGGAGATGCACAAGGAGATTAATGTTTTCATTTCTGCTAACACAACATTCATCCTGCAGTCCATGGCTCAAAGAGTAATCTTACTTTCAAGCCTTATTATTTAAGAAATGTCTTGCAAGGCAATAGGTGCCATAGATAGTGATTCCTCTGATGGATTTGAGCAAAGTAAATTGAAAATCTGGGAAGGACTCACCATTCTAGATGCCACTAAGAACATTCAAGATTCATGAGAGGAAGTCAAAATGTCAGTATTAACAGGAGTTTGGAAGAAGCTGATTCCAACTGTCATGGATAAGTGTGAGGAGTTCAAGACTTCAATGGAAGAAGAGCGAGCAGATGTGGTGGAAATACCAAAAGAACCAGAATTAGAAGTGGACCCTAAAATGAGACTAAATTCCTGTAACCTCATGATAAAACTTGAATGGATGAGGAATTAATTCTTACGGATGAGAAAAGAAAGTGGTTCTTGAGATGAAATTTACTCCTGGTAAAGAGCTGTGAATATTAATGAGTTGACAACAAAGGATTTAGAATACTTCATATATTTAGCCGATAAAGCAGTGGCAGGGTTTGAGAGGACTGACTCTGATTTTGAGAGAAGTTCTAATGCGGATAAAATGCTATCAAACAGCATCATATGTTACAGAGAAATCTATTGTGAAAGGAAGAGTCATTCAATGTGGCAAACTTCACTGTTGTCTTATTTTGAGAAATTGTCACAGCCATTCCAATCTTCAGCAACCACCAGCCTGATCAGTCAGCAGCCAACAAGACTGAGGCAAGACCTTCCATAAGCAAAAATTGACAACTCACTGAAGGCTCAGATGACTGTTAGCATTTTTAAGCAATAATGTATTTTTAACTAAGGCAAAGTTCTTTTTCCAAGATGGACACCCACAGTGACAAAACCACATCACTGGAGGGTGCTGATCTCACCCTGCTGATTCTCAACTCAAAATAGGCTGGAGGAGGCAGAAGCTACATCTCTTTTTGTTCAGCAATTTGTTGCTTTTGTCTACTAAGTGCAGAAAATCCTTTAAGATAAAAAATAAAATATTGCTGAATAACCTGTGGACAGCTAGCTATGTGGACAAAGTGGGGAATGGCCACATCTCTACTGGGAGGTCCTTTCTCTTGGGCTGGCCCATGGCGAGCTTCATGGTCACATTTTGGGCTCTGAAGATTACCAGCTGTGGGTCACTTCTGGCATGAAAAAGGCCCCATGTCCACTCGCTGGGCATGCATTCTCACGGAATTAAAATAAGCCATCCCCAAGCCACTATACTCCCGCCACAGGGACAGGGAACTCCACCTCTCCTTCCACCTTTCAGGAGTCCTTCTTTTGGCAGGGTTCTAACACTTGCCAGGACAATCTGTGCACGACTCTACCAGTCTTAAAGCTGGGCCAGCTCTTTGGAGCTTCTCTCACAGATGTTTGTGAGAATGACAACATACCCACCCCTCTCTGGATATGCCTTTTAAAATCAACCAAAAAGGGCCACTTAACAGAGGGTATCTTCAGAAAATCGGCAAATATAAAATCATATCGAGCCCTAAAGGAGAAACTAAATTCTGGAGATAAAGTGAACTTGGACAATGAGTCTATTCTTCTGGAAACATCATTCTTAAATGAAAGAATATCCAAGGAAGTATATTTTCATCCAATCTCTATGATGAATGGCTTAGTGTATTCATCAAGGGAATGAATAGGAGAAAATAATTGCTATCCAGAGGCTTTTAGACCAGCTGCCAAAAGCCAGTGTTGTTCTCTTGAGATACCTTTTTGGAGTGTACACATTGAACATTCCTCATCCAATCAGATAATAGCCTATCATTTATCAGCATGTATAGCCCCAAGCATTCTTCAGCTGTCTACTTCCTGCAGCTCAAAACTAGAAAATGAATTCACAAAAAGTCCAGTGTGATGACTCTGATTTTAAAAAAGAGAATTCAAAAAAAAGGTTTCTCTTGTACAATTTCTCATTGAAAACTGCCTCATGATATTTGGAAAAGACATCACTTCCCACTTTGAGAAGAACTCAGAGTTGTGATAACAGCCAGAAGGCTTCAGTGAAAACAGAGCAACCTCTTTAATCCAAGCCAGTAAGAGTCACGGTGGTTTACAAGAAAATCACAACTGTAGAATGATGCCCAGGCCCATCTGGAATGGGTCCACCCAGCTACCCGTCCAGTTACTGAAGATTCAAATCTCCATAGGCCCATTTGACTCTTCCTTTTCTTTCATTTCCTTAAGTGTTCCACTGAGAACAATTTTCTCAAAATGTCTGCAGAATTTGGATTAAATCCTCATGTTCTTTCCAAAAATAAGTAAATTTCTTGGCAAAAGAATGAACATGTGGCACCTTAAACTAAGACAACCACTGTGGATCATGTTTTTAAATCACTTGTTTTCAGTTGAACACTGAACGAGCACCTTCCAACATCCCAGCTCATCCCATTTTCCTTTTCCTTATCCCATATATACATATTTGCAAAAATCTTCCCATAAAATATATCTTCTATCTTTCCATCCCTATCATATTGTATTATTACTTTTCCATTGATATAAAATAAATGTATATATTTTTGGAGTAAAAAAGAATTCTACAGTTTTAACTCTTACATATAGGTCTTTGATCTATTTCATATTAATTTTTGTATATGGTGTGAAATAGGGGTCAGATTCATTCCTCTGCATGTGGACATCCAGTTGTCCTAGCACTATTTGTTGACAACTATCCTTTTCCCCTGAATTGCCTTTGCACATTTGTGAAAATCGATTGACTACAGATGTGTGGGTTTATTTCTGTACTCTTATTTCTATTTCCCCGATCTCCTTGTCCTTATGCCAGAACCACACTATTTTAATTATTGTAGCTTTGTAGTAAGTTTTGAAATTGAAAAGTGTGAGTCCAATCTTGTTCTTTCTCGATGTTGTTTTGGCTAGTCTGGTTCCCTTACCTTTCCATGTGAAGCTCATCAATTTCTGCAAAAAAAGACAGTTGGATTTTTTACATAGATTACATAAACATAGGATGTCTTTCCATTTATTTAGGTCTTCTTTAATATCTCTTAACATTTCTTTGTAGTTTTCAATGTATAAGTACAAGAACCTATGCAAGTGTTACACTTATTTTGTTAATCCCCTCTACTTTTAAGATGAGGAAACAAGCTCAGAGCAGCTTTAAAATCCATCCTTACTTCTGTTCTTTGGTGAAAACTTTGTACCCTACTAGAATATATGCTGACCAATTTACCCTGACTTTCAAGAGCAATTGAGCCAATAATCTGGATTTAAGATAGTATCCTAATGAATCTAATCTGCAGCCTAGCATATCACTGCCAGTGAAGGTTCCCTGCCAGTGAAGGAAGTACTTGATGCTTCCACAGGTTAAACAAATTTCATGACAATTCACATGTACTGCTAGCATACTAATGGCAGCAGGCTCTTTGCAGGTCCAAAGTTATTTTAGAGAGAAATAACAAGGGCTGGAACCTAAAGGAATAAAATCCAAGTGAAGGACCTGTGGTGGTTTAAAGCATGTCTGAAATTCTTTGACACTCCTCCCCATCAAGAGGTGGAGTCTAATATCCCCTGCTAGAATACAGACTGGTCTTAGTGACTCCAACAAATAGGATGTGGTGGAATTTACACTGCATGACTTCTGAGCCTAGGTCACAGATAAGAAAACAGCTCCCACCTAACTCTCTGCCTTGGATTCTGGGCCTTGGAACCCAGCCACCATGCTGTGAGAAAGCCTATATGGAAAAACTTCACATAGGCCTTCCAGGGGACAGGTCCTGCCAAGGTCTTAGTCAACACTCAGATACCCAAGTGACAAAGCCTTCAAGATAAGCCCAGCCCCAGTCACAATGATGACAAACACATTAGAGACCCTGAGCACACAAACTGCCCAGCTTAACTCAGTCTACCATCTTAATAATAAATAATAATGTAAGACAATAATAATAAAAGATTGTTGTTGTTTTATGCCTCTAAGTTTGGGTTTATTTGCAACAATTTGGGTTATTATTTGCAACAATAGGTAACTGGAAAAAAAATCTAAGTCAGATTGCAAACTCTACCAAGTACCCAGAACAATTAGGCCAATCATAATTTTGCATACTGTAAAATAGTAACCAAATTATCATAGTATCTGAACAAGAATTTTAGAGCCTTAGACCCTAAGGGTTAGAAAAGTCCCTTGGGGTTGTATATTTGGACTGTTTGTGTAAAAACATTCATTGTTAACTGGCTTTCTTCCTTAAGAATGTGTTCCTGATGACCCAGGAGCTCCCTTAGGCCCCAATGCACAAAAATTTACATTCAGTTAACCCAGTAATACCAGAAAAATTCCTCCTACAGTATGAGGTATATATTTTATTAAATATTTACAATATTTTGAAATGTAAAGAGAAAATAACTTATTCAAAAGGCAAACACACATGAAATTCAGTACTTAGAAACACAATGTAGCCAGCCCAAGGTTCTGTCTTTAATGGTACAAAAAAACAGCTATGGGATGAATTTGGAAATTGTCACTTAAATGTGGCATTTTAAAAGAAACAAGGCTGGGCACGGTGGCTCATGCCTGTAATCCCAGCACTTTGGGAGGCCGAGGTGGACGAGATCACTTGAGGTCAGGAGCTCAAGACCAGCCTGGCCAACATGGTAAAACCCTGTCTATATTAAAAACACAAAAATTATCCAGGCTTGGTAGCACATGCCTGTAATCCCAGACTAGAGAAGAGACTTGCTTGAACTCGGGGGCAGAGGTTGCAGTGAGCCAAGATCGCACCACTGCACTCTAGCCAGAGCAACAGAGTGAGACTCTGTTTCAAAAAAAACAAAAAACAAAAACCAACAAAAAACAAAAAGAAACAAATACTGTACCTGAACTAGAGTAAAATTCACAAATATGTTAATTTATTATCCACTAGTTATTCAAATATCTGGCAACAGCAAGCTATTTAGAAACCCAACCACAATCATAACTTACATTTTAATGGCAATTCCTATTGTTGGCAATATATATTGTTGTAAGAATTTAAAAATATTTTAAGGGTACAAGATACTCTCAGGAAACTAAATTATTCTATTATTAGCTATTGAACATATTAATAGTAGATGACTAATATCAACAGAACATTTGCTGATTTGATTATTGCAAGATGGTACCTTAACAT
>NW_012103675.1:9193-9500 GCF_000951045.1 Mandrillus leucophaeus | reverse complement strand
CGGGAGGCTGAGGCAGGAGAATGGCGTAAACCCGGGAGGCGGAGCTTGCAGTGAGCTGAGATCCGGCCACTGCACCCCAGCCTGGGTGACAGAGCGAGACTCCGTCTCAAAAAAAAAAAAGAAGGGGGGGAAGGGAGAGATTGAAGGATGGCACCAAGATTGAAAGGAGAAAGAGGTTGAGGGATAGTGAGAGAGGCTGGAGAAGAGAGTAAAAAGGGGCCGCTTACCCGATTTAAAATTGGTGAGACGTTCCTTGGGCTGGTTGGTCTGAGGACCCGAGGTCATAGGTGGATCTTTCTCATGGAGC
>NW_012103675.1:5138-5753 GCF_000951045.1 Mandrillus leucophaeus | reverse complement strand
TTTTTTTTTTTTTTTTAGATGGAGTCTTGCTCTATCACCCAGGCTGGAGTGCTGTGGCGAGATCTTGGCTCACTGCAACCTCTGCCTCCTCGGTTCAAGCGATTCTCCTGTCTCAGCCTCCTGAGTAGCTGGGACCACAGGCATGCGTCATCACACCCTGCTAATTTTTGTATTTTTAGTAGAGATGAGATTTCACCATGTTGGCCAGGCTGGTCTCGAACTCCTGACCTTGTGATCCATCCACCTTGGCCTCCCAAAGTGCTGGGATTCTAGGCGTGAGCCCCTGCACCCCGCCTCGACGAAGCCTTTCTGGAAGCCCCGCCCAACAATGTTCATTTCCATGTCATTGGCTTCCTCTCATTGCAAAGGAGACTGGGTCTCCACGTTGTGCTTTAGCTAGCTGGGTGCTTTACTATTCCAAATAAGATTTCCATTGTACTATTGAGGATGGAGACGATAGCTGTGGGCAGACATCAGCAGTCTCTGACACAGTCCACCCTTTTTGTTACACAGCACAAATATGTAGATCCTGCACACGGAACATACTTGCTTCCCAAGAACAAGAACCCAGGTTCTTGGAGGTCAGACCAGGTTCTTGGAGGTCAGACCAGGTTC
>NW_012103675.1:0-778 GCF_000951045.1 Mandrillus leucophaeus | reverse complement strand
GGAGGCTGAGGCAGGAGAATCACTTAAACCCGGGAGGTGGAGGTTGTAGTGAGCCGAGATCATGTCACTGCACTCCAGCCTGGGCGACAGAGTGAGACTCTGTCTCAAAAATAAAACCAAATCAAACCAAACCAAACCAAACATCAGTGAGGCAATGATGTTTGGGTTTGCACCAGTGACATGTTCAGGCTTGCCCTGTACAACTTCAGCTGACCTCCTCTCCACCCAGCCCTCATGCTGCCTCCTCCTCCCTCCTCTTTCCAGAACTATTCCCACTGCTCCAGATGCTCCAGATACGATGCACAAATGAGCAGGGCCGCGGCGGGAGAGGGCACAGTGAGCTGCTGCCACCGAGGTGTTGTGTGTGACTTCTGGACACTAGACTAGCTGCATCTGACGGGAGAAGTTTGTGTTGCACCAGCGCATGCCTTGGTAAGACTTAATGCAAAAGGTTGTCCTTTTATCAGAAACACAAATCTGGCCAGGCGCAGTGGCTCACGCCTGTAATCCCAGCACTTCGGGAGGCCGAGGCAGTCAGTTCACGAGGTCAGGAGTTCGAGACCATCTTGGCCAACATGGTGAAACCCCGTCTCTACTAAAAATACATAAAAGTTAGCCGGGCGTGGTGGAGCACGCCTGTAATACCAGCTACTTGGGAGGCTGAGGTAGGAGACTCCCTTGAACCCAGGAGGTGGAGCTTGCAGTGAGCCGACATCGCGCCAATGCACTCTGGCCTGGGTGACAGAGCAAGACTCCGTCCCCCCCAAAAAAAAAAAAA
>NW_012103674.1:10737-12668 GCF_000951045.1 Mandrillus leucophaeus | reverse complement strand
TCCTGAGCAAATTAATGCAGGAACAGAAAGCTAAATACCGTATGTTCTCACATATAAGTGGGAGCTAAATGTTGAGAACACTTGGACACAAAGTGAGAAACAACAGATACTGGGGCCTACTTGAGTGTAAAAAGTGGGAGGAGGGAGAGGATCAGAAAAAAAGTAACTATTGGGTACTAGGCTTAGTAGCTGAGTGAAGAAAGAATCAGTACAACAAACCCCTGTGC
Source organism: Mandrillus leucophaeus (assembly GCF_000951045.1). Taxonomy (NCBI): domain Eukaryota; kingdom Metazoa; phylum Chordata; class Mammalia; order Primates; family Cercopithecidae; genus Mandrillus; species Mandrillus leucophaeus. The sequence continues at coordinate 12,441 of NW_012103674.1, read as the reverse complement.
CATGAGTTTACCTATGTGACAAACTGCACGTGTATCCCTGCAGCTAAAATAAAAGTTAACAAAAAGACAGTCAATATGATTCTTTTAATTTTCTGCATGTTTGTTACCGTTACAAACTTGATTGGCAGGATTTTAACCACTTACATGGGGTTATCTTCCCAGCAAATAAGCACCATAAAAAGTATGTATAGGCTGACCTAATAAACAACAACAAAAAAAGTCTGAAAATAAATAAGAATTTGCATTGATCCCTTTACCATTATGTAATGCCCTTCCTTGTCTTTTTTTGATCTTTGTTGGTTAAAAGTCTGTTTTATCAGAGACTAGGATTGCAACCCCTGCTTTTTTTGCTTTCTATTTGCTTGGTAAATATTCCTCCATCCTTTTATTTTAAGCCTATGTGTGTCTTTGCATGTAAGATGGAAAGTAATTTATAGATTAAATGCAATCCCCATCAAGCTACCATTGACTTTCTTCACAGAATTAGGAAAAAAAACTATTTTAAATTTCATATGGAAATATGTACATAAATATATATGTATTTATAAATATATACATAAAAATAGTATAGCCAAGACAATCCTAAGCAAAAAGAACAAAGCTGGAGGCACCACGCGACCTGACTTCAAACTATAATAAAAACCTATAGTAGCCAAAACAGCATGGTACTGGTATCAAAACAGATGTATAGATCAAAGGAACAGAACACAGGACTCAGAAATAATGACACATAATCTACAACCATCTCATCTTTGACAAATCTGACAAAAACAAGCAATGGGGAAAGGATTCTCTATTTAATAAATGGTGTTGGGAAAAATGGCTAGCCATATGCAGAAAACTGAAACTGGACCCTTTCCTTACACCTTATACAAAAATTAACTCAAGATGGATTAAAGACTTAAACGTAAGACCTAAAACCATAAAACCCCTAGAAGAAAACCTAGGCAATACCACTCAGGACATAGGCATGGGCAAAGACTTCATGACTAAAACACCAAAACCAATGGCAACAAAAGCCAAAATTGACAAATGGTATTAATTAAACTAATGAACTTCTGCACAGCAAAATAAACTATCATCAGAGTGAACAGGCAACCTACAGATTGGGATAAAATTTTTGCAATTTATCCATCTGACAAAGGGCTAATATCCAGAATCTACAAGGAACTTAAACAAATTTACAGGGAAAAAAAAAAAGTGGGTGAAAGATACGAACAGACACTTCTCAAAAGAAAACATTTATGTGGACAACAAACACATGTGAAAAAGCTCATCATCACTGGTCATTAGAGAAATGCAAATCAAAACTACAATAAGATAGCATCTCACACCAGTTAGAACAGCAATCATTAAAAAGTCAGGAAACAACAGATGGTGGAGAGGATGTGGAGAAATAGGAATGCTTTTACACTATCGGTGGTAGTATAAATTAGTTCAACCATTATGGAGGACAGTGTGGCGATTCCTCAAGGATCTAAAACCAGAAATACCATTTGATCCAGCAATCCCATTCCTGGGTATATATCCAAAGGGTTATAAGTAATTCTACTAAAAAGACACATGCACACGTATGTTTATTGTGGCACTTTTCACAATAGCAAAGACTTGGAACCAACCCAAATGCCCACCAATTAAAGACTGGATAAAGAAAATGTGGCACTTATATACTGTGGAATACTATGCAGCCATAAAAAATGATGA
>NW_012103674.1:4623-6762 GCF_000951045.1 Mandrillus leucophaeus | reverse complement strand
AGTTTAGATGCAGTATACATAAGTAATTAACTTATACAATTTGTTAGGTAAAGAATGTGCCATTTAGTCACTTGAGGCAATCTCCTTTGTGCTATTGAGTATAAGGACAAAGTCCTGACCAAAAATGCTAATTTGAGCTGCAGAAAATCAGCATGCCACAGAAGACTTGACAGATTGTTCTCATCTATTCTCATTCTAGATAATATTCAAAGTTATAGCTATATTATAAGTTACACTTATACAAGGTGACAAGTTTTATATTATATATTATAAATATAAATTATTGTATAAGTTTAACTTATAAGTAATATACTAATCATGTCACTTATAATGTATAAGTAATAACTACTTTGTAAGTTATTGCTTTAACGGTGCATAATAAAAAATCTTATACATATATATGAAAAACATATCCAGTCCCTTTAGTCTTGACTGTCAGCAATTTCTTGCCAAGTGAGTCAAAATTAAATATACTGGAGGTTGTGGATCATGGAATTAGAAAAAAAAAAACTGGTAAAACATAGTGATTTTCTGTTTGACTATTTTTCCTTGAGATTATTAGCTCCATGTTGGCATATTCTTTTTTTTTTTTCTGATAACATGGGAATTTTCTGTATTATTTCTCTGTGTTGCTTCTGTTGCCATTATAGACATATTTTGTTTAATGCCTACTTGCTTCTTGTATTTGTCCCAGTGCTATATCTTTCTGGATTCAGAAGCCTTTATTCAAGTGGTTTACCTTGACTGGCACCAAATACAGCGTTGTATTACAATAACTATGATTCACCAGGCTGAAGTTGCCAAGTGACAATTCGTATATATTATACCACAGAACTAATTAGTAGTCCGAATGTTAGCCTGCTCAACCTGTCATTAGCAGTTTCATACTGCCCTGCAGTTTCCCAAATTCTTATTGAGTTTCCTAGGACCTCACTAAGTTGAACTTTACTAAATCTATCCATCTTCCCTTCTGAAGATAGCCACTAATCGAGAAAAGCATGCATTGCCTTATATTAATCAATTCAATTTTACAGGTGAATGAATTAGAAATCACAGAAATTGCTATTAGAAAAATAGGAAGCAAAAATCCAAAACAAATTGTAAATTTTTCAGTAATAGTTTTTAGATTGACTTAGGTCATTTCTACTTAAACAATACAAATAAATTGCTGGATATATGCCCACATAATAACTTTATTTTAAAAAGTCAAGCTTTCCTTACTATCCTCACTAGTACATCTCTTTGGGAATCAGCTTATTTTTGTTAATGAATAATCTAGTTATTCAACAAACCGAGACCCTTTGAAATATCAGAGTACCACCCTGGACAGGTAGAAAATCCGTGTTGGTACATATGTATTGTGTAAATAAAATTGCTATCTTTATTAGTGGATTTATGAGAAAGTGACTCAATTTTATTGGCAAAATTATTGTGACTATGAACAACATGCTTTAAATATTATCTCTTCCAACATGCTATTGAGACTGACAATTTCTCAAACAATGGTTTCTTCTGATATGCCTTCTAGGTAGCTATGAAGCTATTTGTATTCAGGTAAGTATAAAATGGAACACAGAAACTTTTCCTGCCTAAGTAAATCTTTAATATGAAGATAAAGTGCAGTACATGATTTTGCTTTGCCAACTCTCTTCATCCATTTTCGCTAAAATCATATTGTATAACAAAACACAGCCAGAGTGTTTTATTTTCTCTTTCACTTGTCTTTAAGCTTGATGGAGAGGCTCTCTTTGAGGCCTTGGGCCAAGTAGTCTGGGCTTTAGTCTTTGTGTTGTGTTCACATCTGCTCCACTTGTCTCTGCACTATCTTCGAGCAGCAGCTAGTTGCGTACATTATTTTCATGGGGGTTCACAGAAGTGCAATAGAATAGACAGAAATGTGAGTAACTTCTTGAGGTCTTGGCTCAGAACTATGAGATTGTAAATGCTTTCCCAATTCCATTGATCAAACAAATCTTAATATTGAACCCAGAATAAATATAATCTGCCCAATTTCTTAGCCTATAAGATAATATGCTAGGAAGGAGTACATAAAGAATAATATGATCTGCCATAGCAAATCCACATACAGAAAACTGAGCTTATTACCCTTTCTTGTACTTGCAAATGACTCTGGATTGT
>NW_012103674.1:0-423 GCF_000951045.1 Mandrillus leucophaeus | reverse complement strand
TCTAAATTTATGTTTTGAGTTTTATTTTTATTTTATTGATATAAGATAACATTGCAGAAGGCATTTCTACTTTGGAGGAACATTTGAATATTTTTTTGTGTGTGTGGAAAAAATATAATTCATTCTCACGAACCATCCTTTGTGTGCATTTGGAAAGATACATTTTGTTTTAATAAATTTGTTATTATTTGAAAACTATTGAGAATATATAACACAAGTGTAACACAAAATCAGAAACACAGAAATATACTCTAATTGGTTAATATAATACCTTTAAAATTACTACCCCGTACAATGAATAAAACATTGTCATACAGGCCTTCTATCGGTCCATGATTATCTCTTAAATTTTTCTAGACATTTTATTTGAAAGAAAATAGTGGAAATACATAGAACTATATAAATTAATATTTCTCAATACTT
>NW_012103673.1:1147-1352 GCF_000951045.1 Mandrillus leucophaeus | reverse complement strand
AAAGTGATATTTGGAAGCCCTTAGAGGGCTACGGTGAAAAAGGAAATATCCTCAGATAAAATCGGGAAAAGGGTTTCTGAGAAACTGCTTAGTGTTCTTATAATTCGAGTCATAGAGTTACATCTGTATTTCGTGGATCTCTTTGCTAGCCTTATTTCTGTTGACTCTGAGAACAGATATTTCGGATCCATTTGAAGTCTATAGG
>NW_012103673.1:361-1042 GCF_000951045.1 Mandrillus leucophaeus | reverse complement strand
CTTTGTGTTCTGTGAAATCATCTCACAGAGTTACAGCTGTCCCCTCAAGAACCCTTTCCCTAAGACAGTTCTTGTGGAATTGGCAAAGTGATATTTGGAAGCTCATAGAGGGCTATGGTGAAAAAGGAAATATCCTCAGGTGAAATCTGGAGAGAAGCTTTCTCAGCAACTTCTTAGTGTTCTGTTAATTCAACTCACAGAGTTACATCTGTATTTCGTGAATTTCTTTTCTAGCCTTATTTCTGTGGAATCTGAGAACAGATATTTTCAATCCCTTTGAAGACTACAGGGTCAAAGAAAATATCCTCCGATAACAAAGAGAAAGAAGCTTTCTGGGTAACTTCTTTGTGTACTGTGAAATCATCCCACAGAGTTACAGCTTTCCCTTCAAGAAGCCTTTCGCAAAGACAGTTCTTGTGGAATTGTCAAAGTGATATTTGGAAGCCCATAGTGGGCCACGGTGAAAAAGAAATATCCTCAGTTGAAATATGGAAAGAAGCTTTCAGAGAAACTGCTTAGTGTTCTGTTAATTCATCTCACAGAGTTACATCTGTGTTTCGTGGATCTCTTTGCTAGCTTTATTTCCGTGGAATCTGAGAACAAATATTTCAGATCCCTTTGAAGACTATAGGGCCAAAGGAAATATCCTCCGATAACAAAGAGAAAGAAGCTTTCTGAGAA
>NW_012103673.1:0-311 GCF_000951045.1 Mandrillus leucophaeus | reverse complement strand
AATATCCTCCGATAACAAAGAGAAAGAAGCTTTCTGAGAAACTTCTTTGTGTTCTGTGAAATTATCTCACAGAGTTACAACTTTCCCCTCAAGAACCCTTTTGCTGAGAAAGTTCTTGTGGAATGGACACAGCGATATTTGGAAGCGCTTAGAGGGCTATGGTGAAAAAGGAAGTATCCTCCGATGAAATCTGGAAAGAAGCTTTCTGAGAAACTACTTAGTGTTCTGTTCATTCATCACACAGAGTTACATGTGTATTTCCTGGATCTCTTTGACAGCCTTATTTCTGTGGAATCTGAGAACAGATATTT
>NW_012103672.1:3405-6559 GCF_000951045.1 Mandrillus leucophaeus | reverse complement strand
CACAAGAAGGAGGCCAAGTGGAGGCCCCCCTCCAGCAAGGCCAAATGGAGGCCCACCCACCCAGTGACTCCTACCCCAACTGCATATGGCCAAGCCCCTGCCAGCCCACCCCAGGCCCCAGGAGGCCCTCCCAAAGCAAACCCAGGGGCCTAACGAGCTCAAATACTGCAGGGCTCCCAGGGCCCCAGGAGCAGACGCCCGGGTGGGGCTTCCATTCCTCCAAAGGGGCGGTGTGGCACTCCATGACTGTATCACATGGGCCAGGCCTCTTCTGCCGGGAGCTGCCTCCAGCACAGGCATCTGCCACAAAACCGGGAACTCCCCTGCAGTATCTTGGAAAGTCAGCCTCCCAAACTAGATTCATAAAGGACTCCAGGGCCTGATCTAGAAATTTGGTGTGCTCCGGAAATGAGCCGGTTTCCTCAACCACGACTAGACCCACCTGGAGAGGGGAGCGGCGGAGCAGAGGGGCAGGAGGCGGGAGGACCACCCCAACCTACTTCCAGAGGAGGGTCCCCTTTCCTTTTCATTGTGGTAAAGGATACACAACACACATTTACCACCTTATCCATTTTCAGTGCACACTTCAGTGGCATTAAGTACACTTTCTCATCTTCCCCAACTGAAACTTTGCTCCATGAAACACAAACCCCATCCCCTCTCCCCCAGCCCTGGCATCTCCATTCCACTTTCTGTCTCCGTGAATGTGACTACTCCAGGGACCTCGTAGAAGTGGAATCCTGCAGTATTTGTCTTTTTGTGGCTGGCTCATTCACTAGCATCCTGCTGTCCAGGTTCATCCCTGTTGCAGCGCAGCACAGAACGCCCTTCCTTTTTAGGGTGAATCACATTCCATTGTAGGGACAGACCACGTTCTTCTGTCATGGACACTTTCTTTGCTTCCACCTTTGGCTGTTGTGAATAATGCTGTTGTGAACATGGGTGTGCACATATCTGTTTGAGACCCTTTCAGTTCTTTTGGGTCTACACTGAGAAGTGGGATTGCCGGATCATATAGGAATTGTGTTGCATATTTAACTCCTTCGGGAACCACCACACCATTTCCCACGGCAGCTGCACCACTTTATCTCCCCACAGCAACGGAGCCACAAAGGTTCTTATTTCTCCACATCCTCACCAACCAGAGAATGGCCTCTGGCAGCAGACGCTGGGGGCCAAGCTCGGTGGTAGAGGCCGTCGAAAGCACTCCAAGGTCAAACAGGTTTGGGCAACAGTGAGCACGTTTCTTCCCACAGGACTCCTCAGAGTGCTCGATGTGCCAATGAGCTCAGGACCCCCAAAGGGCAACGTGCGTGGAGCCCCAGACCCTCTGCTTCCTTTATGGCTGCTGAGGAACCGTGCTCTGACGGGCAGCCTGGGGACTGGCTGGTCCCCCATGGCACAGGCCCACAGCAGAGTAAGCTCAGAAAGCAAGAGGCAGCAAGCAGATTCAGCTCCAGCCCCTCAGCACCCTGGTATCTCACACAGGAGCATCTACTTACCAAGGTGTCAATCGTGATGGATGGAAAATAACAAAAAGGGGTCTTTTGTCAGACAGGTTGAGAACTGTGGTTCCAGAAGGCCCTGCCATCGAGGTTTGGGCAGGATTGGGTGGGGGAGGTGTGACCCATCCAGACCCCCGGCTTGCCCGGCCAGTGGGCACGTGGCAGCTGCTGTGCCTGACTCTCCACACTCCCTCAGTAATGCCCCAGAATGTCAGGTCTTCATGGAAACGTCAACGCTTCCTGCATAATTGGCTTCTTCCCAGTTAGAGGCCTGAGCTCTGGGAGGAAATCATGGAAACATACAAACTCAGGTTTAGACTGGATCCCAAAGGCCCAAACCCTCCCACAAGGATGGAGATCGTCCAGATTGCAGGGAGGCCCCTGGGTCTCTGCTTCCCCACCTCCAGAGATGGGAGTGTTCCTGGGATAGCCTCTACCCCTAGAGAGTGGAGAACTTCTGCACACCCAGCAAGGTCCTCCCTGCTGCAGAGGGAGTCCTTGAGGCAGAACTCCTGTCAAGGGGGAAGCTGGAGATGGTGGACAAGTGGGCAAGTCCTACCCTCCCAGCAGAACGGCAGGAAAAACTGGCCTCCCAGGTCCCTGCACCCACCTTCCCCATGCACCCATCAGCCAGATCTGAGAACGCAAGCTCCTGCTTACAAGAGACATACTGGGGACACACGGGGACTGCGGCGTCTGCAGAGGAAGTCAAAGCAAAGGCATTAGCGAGAAGAAAAGCTGATTCATTTTTGGGTCGCTTTCCAAACTTTACACCTGGTCCATCTCAGCATTTTCTGAATAGACAGTCTCAGACAGAGGAGGGAAGAAAGGGGACATCTTGTGCCCTAGAAATTCACTGCCCAGACCTCCCTCCTAAGGTGTTGTTGGCTTGGAGTCACAGGACATTAATGAGCTTTGGAAGGGAATGTTGGTCAGCACAAAGCAGTGCCTCGGAGCCAGGCTCTGAGCCAGAGGGTGGGGGCTGAGTCCTCCCTCGGCCCCAGAGCTGCTGCGCCACCTTGAGCAAGTTGATGAAATCTCTCTGAACCTCTGGTTCCTTATCTGAGAAATGGAGGCGATGAGGAGGCCAACCTTGGGAGGCTGCCGGGAGGCTTCAGTGGCAAAGGCAGGAAGAATCTACCATCCAGGGCTGGTGCAGAGCTAGAGCCTGTGACAGGGGCCATTAGAGCCGACATCGACCTCCCCACCCAGGCCGAGTCCCCTCTGCAGCCCAGAGCAATCAGAAGGAGGGAGAGGACAGAGGTCCTGACTGAGCCCAGGAGGTCAGCAGGAAGAAAGAGGCCCCCACACCCAATTATCAGGCCCTGAGAGGAAGGGTGGAAGGACCTGGGAGGAGAATGACTTCTGCCTTGGGGATCAATGTGGGCATCACTGGTCTCCCAGTTCTGGGCCCTGGGCCCGGCCCAGGCAGGGACCGCCTGCTGTCTAGGGTGCAATGGGAAAAGGGGCTGTGGGCAGACTGTTGGGGGGCTTCAGCCTCGTGACGTCCTCTCAGCCAATCTGCTTTTCCTTTAGGCTCCTAAGTGCTGAAGTAGCCCCTGTGCGCTTCCTCTCCAGTGCTGCACGGGGCACACAGAGCATCTGATCTCCGCAGTGCCCACCAGGGCGTGTCTTGGGGTTCAACTCGA
>NW_012103672.1:0-3355 GCF_000951045.1 Mandrillus leucophaeus | reverse complement strand
CAACAAATATGTATCAGGCCCCTAACATGTGCTAGACACAGGCTGGGAGAGATGAAGAAAATAAAGAATAGGTCCCTGCCATGAAGAAACTCAAGGTTAAGCAAAGATTCAGAAACACACATAAATAGATCACTTCTAAGGACTCTGAGAAAGGTATATCCACAGGACAATGGAAGCAAAGAAGACAGATAAATTAACCCTACTTGGTGAAGGGGCAATTCAGGTTGGGTTTTGAAGAATGAAGAGTCCTTTATGTGAAAGGACATTCTGATCAGAGGAAACAGCACGAGCAAGGGAATGGAGGTAGGAAAGAGAATCAAAAGGGAGAAAAGGTTTGGGGATCTAGTGTACAGAGTACAAGAAGAAGGTAGAAAAGCTATTTAATTTAATTCATCAAACTTTATTTTTTTTTTCTTTTCTTTTGAGACAGGGCCTTGCTGTGTTTCCCAGGCTGGAGTGCAGTGGTTTGATTTCGGCTCACTGCAATCTCTGCCTCCTGAACTCAAGCAATCCTCCCACCTCAGCCTCCCGAATAGCTGGGACCACAGGCGTGAACCACCATGCCTGGCTAATTTTGGTATTTTTGGTAGAAATGGCGTTTCCTCATGTTGACCAGGCTGGCCATGAACTCCTGAACTCAAGCAATCCTCCCACCTTGGCCTCCCAAAGTGCTGGGATTACAGGTGTGAGTCACTACATCCAGCTTCATCAAAGTTTAATTGAAGCAGCAATATAGATTAGGGACTAAGAACACTGACTCTGAAACCAATCTGCATGGGTTTGAATCCCAAGTCTGCCATTTAGTACTTGCATTACCTTGTGTTTGTTATTTAATCTCTCTGTGCCTCAGTTTACTCATCTTTCAAATGATAATCATACCTACCTCAGATCATTGTTCTTTTATTCAACAAATATTTACTGAGTATCTACTATGTGTCAGGAATTGTCCTAGGCTCTAGGGACACATCAGGGAACAAAACAAAACTTCCTGCCCCCAGGCCAGGGTGGTGGCTCACACCTGTAATCCTAGCACTTTGGGAGGCCAAGATAAGAGGATCACTTAAGGCCAGGAGTTCAAGGCTGCAGTGAGCTATGATCATATCACTGCACTCCAGCCTGGGTGACAGAGACCCTGTCTCAAAAAAAAAAAAAATACTACCCCTTTTCAGCTCATGTTCTAGTGCGGATACTGGAGGGGCAAGAGGAAGAGCAATAAGATATGAGGTCAGAGGGGTGACAGTGACACATTGTGCATGGGCTGTGCCCACCATGAGGACCCTGGTTGTTACCTGGGTGAGGCGGGCGCTGTGGGAGGGTGCTGAGCAGAGGAGGGGTGAGGGCTGACAGGCAGAGCAGGGAGATCGTTCATAATGCTACAACCGTGGGAGAGCTGGTGGTGCCCAGGCCAGGTGGGGCGATGGAGGCCTGGAGGGGCAGATTCCGAAGGGGCCCACCAGGTTTCACTGATGGCTGATAAGGGGTGTGGAGACAGACAGCAAAGTGGGGACTCTCGGGGCGGCATCTCACAGGAAGACGTCCACACGTGGGGAGCAGAGACCACTGCCCTGGCTTGGAGCTGCAGGAGGCAGGCTAAGCTCACATGGATGCCGAGTCCTGAGGCTGGATCCCCAACCTTGGTGCCACCCCCGCCCCAGCTCACCTAGGACCCCTTCACCATCCCCAGCAGCCTGGCCTTAGTTTCCAACCAGGGTGAAGGGCTGGTGATGGTTCCGCTGAGGCCCTCCGCTGTCCCTGCTGTCTGTGTTCCTCCTGCTCTCAGGCCTGGGAACTGCGATTTACTCTCCTGACCTCCAGGCAGCCCGGCTCCTGCTGATAAATGCACTAAAACGTCCATCTTTTCCACCCCCAGCCCTGCTGGGAGTGCCCAGGCGCCATCACCTGGGAACAGCTGATGACGCGAGCTAAGAAGTTCAGAGTTGCTTTTGCTTTACAAGGTGCATAGGAACACATTGTACTAAGAACGTGCCAGAAGCCTCAAGATCACTAAAGATCCCCATTTACCAGACCGGAAACAAAGGAGCAGGGGAAGGAAGCACCCACGTGGGGCTTCGTGGGCTGGAACTGTGTGACCTCGGCAAGTCACTTCCCTCCCAGAGCCACTCTTTCCCAGGTCAACTGGAGACAGCCATGACCTACGGGCAGGCGTGGTTGGAATTAAAGACAGTGGGCACCCAATGCGTGGTGAATGGGAGACATTATAGTAACTATTTTATTGATCTTCGATTGAAATATTTCTTGCAACTTTGAAAAGAAAGGAAAATCTTATTTTAGCTTCTTTAACATCTTAAAATTTTTTTGAAATCTTTAAAAACCTTACCAAATCCCTTTGCAGGGCCTGCAAGGAGTGGCGGCATCTGCCCCTGCTCACTTCCCCCTTCTCAGCTCCTTCCTCTCACCCCTGCCCTCTGTGTTCCAGCCTTGCTGACCTCAGCTCTCCAAACAAGGAAACTTATGCTCACCTCAGGGCCTTTGCACATGCTGTTCCCACTGCTGGAAACACTGTTCCCTCCACTCAGTACTAACAAGCTCCCTCCCGCACCTTCTTCAGGGCTCAATGTAAATGCTACTTCCTCGGCAAGGCTTTCCACACTGCCCCACCTCAGTTTTATCTGTCTCCTCTGTTTTCTCCTCCTGGCACTTAGGATGATCTCTGATCGGTCTGAGAACTCTACAACAGCATCTGTCTGTCTTTTCACCACTAGAGCCCGGCCTGGTGCCTGCCACACAGTATAGACTATGGAATGAATAAATAAGCCTGTGACATGGGCTGGCACCACCAGCACACACACACACACACTCTCTCATACACACCCTCTCACAGTCGGCACAGCACAGAACAGAGTAACATCAAATCCTGACTGCCTGGGTCAAATCTCACCTTTGCCCTAAACAGCATTTGGATGAGTTACCTGCAGATTTGAAAACTGTGATGTTGTTTTGGTTTGTCAAGGTCTTAGTATCGTGATGTTCTCTGACAACCGCATACCCTTTGTTGTACACATGAGACTACGATGATAGGGCCTGGCTTATAACGACTACTGCGTAAATGTCACTGTTCATGAGGTCATCAGTGTTATGATCACCCCAGGCACTCAGACTGCTCAGCCTTCAAATGCTTGGTGAGTGTACAAGGGTCCAGGCAGTATTGACACTTGAGGGACCCTCATCCCCAAAGTAGATTTTATTTTATTTATTTATTTATTTTTTTGAGACGGAGTCTTGCTCTGTCACCCAGACTGGAGTTCTGTGGCCAGATCTCAGCTCACTGCAAGCTCCGCCTCCCGGGTTTACGCCATTCTCCTGCCTCAGCCTCCGGAGTAGCTGGGACCACAGG
>NW_012103671.1:9292-9650 GCF_000951045.1 Mandrillus leucophaeus | reverse complement strand
CTTTATGCTTATTCTGGAGCTGCTCCAGAGCCGTTTCAGGAACCAAGGATGAAAGGTCAAGTATTTTAAGGAAAGATACTCTTATCACACTTCAGTCTCTTAGGAAATTACAAGGGTTATATGGGCTGTGAGTCAGGAACTATAGACAGAAACAAAAAATAGATATATCATAGTATCATACTTACTAACTTCTATAAAACAGAATGAGCGTACCATTGAGCTGAGCAGAGGATGCAGGTTTTAAAGACAGAATAGGCTTTAAACCAGAAACAAAGAACGAAGAGTGGATCGGTCATTTCAAAGTTACTTTCTTCGTAAGGCAGGAACAGAGAAACAGAACAATTTAAAAATAACTGGT
>NW_012103671.1:1759-4152 GCF_000951045.1 Mandrillus leucophaeus | reverse complement strand
AGGGAGGAATAGAAGAAGGGAGGGAAAGAGAGGCAGAGATAGAGAGAGAAGGTAAACTAGGAAAGACAAAACCACTGGGAGACAGGGATAGAGGGAGGGACAGGAGAGAGATAGAGGCAGAGACAGAGTGAGAAACAGGGCCACAGAGGAAGAAAGGAGAAGCAAGCCTGGCGCAGTGGCTCATACCTTTAATCCCAATACTTCAGGCGGCTAAGGTGGGAGGACCACTTGAACCCAAGATTTGGAGACCAGCCTGGGTATTAGCTGGGCATGGTTGTGTGCACCTGTAGTCCCAGCTACTCGGGAGGCTGAGGAGGGAGGATCTCTTGAGCCCAGGAGGTCGAGGCTGCAGTGAGCTATAATTGCACCACTGCACTCCAGCCTGAGTGACAAAGCAAGAACCTGTCTTTAAAAAAAAAAAAAAAGAAAGAAGCAGGGACTGAGCTGGGGAGGAGGGCTGGTGCCTGTGCCGTGGGAAGAAGGGCAAGGTGCTCTCAGAGTTGCTCTGGGGTCAGGGACTCTGCCCCATGTTCAGATCTCATCCCAACCTTGGTCTGCATGCTGGGTATGAGGAGAAAAGTGGCCCAAGAGAAGCCCTGAGTCTCCATGCTGACTTCTGGGTCTCATGGGCACCCAAACCACAAAGCCATGCAGGTCACTCCAGAGGGTCCGAGTCACCCCGAGGAGGAGAAGAAGCCCGGGCAGTGGCATCCAGAGGCCTCCCTGGGCGCCTTGGCTGCCAGATCAGATCTCCCGTTTTTTCATGACGGAAACGTAGAGAAAACCAGTCCCGAGCTTGTGGTGCCATCTTGTGGCGACACGGGAGATAGCTGGTTTCCTCTTTCCAAAGGCTGCTTTCCAGGGCCGGGGAGGGGCGGGGCGGGGAGGGGCAGTGAGCTGCTGTGGTAGAGTGACGGTGAAGAGCGGGGTCTAGGGAATATTCACCCTGCCTAGCCTTTCCCAAATGCATTCACGCACACACACTCACACTCACACACACACACACACCGCTGTTGTGCCTGGCCCAGGTGCACTTGACAGGGTTGTTGGGGTAGGGAGGAAAGTGGGAGGCTTTGGCCTGGAGAAACTGGGGGAGGCGGACTACTGCGTCGCCAGAAACTGCAGATTCTGGATTAAATCTGCAAAATGAGGCATTCTGAAATCAAAGGGCGTTTTAAGACCTCCTGGACCAGGTGCTATTACCTTTGGAAGTTCCTTCCCACATCTTATTAAATATTAAAATACACAGAAATCCTACGTTAAATATTACATAGCACTGTAAGATAACACAGGTGATTTTTGCATGTTTGCCTTGGAAATTACTTGGCTAAGAGTAATTCATTTATGATGTAATTACCTATGCGTTCTCAGCCCTCCCTGGGTTATTCATTTGCATTCTTAAAGTACAATCACACCCCAAATAACGACGTTTCAGGTCAGTGATGGGCTGCGTATACGATGGCGGTCCCGTAAGATTATAATGGAGCTAACAAATTACTATTGCCTAGTGATGTCATAGCCGAGCTAACATTTTAGGTGACACAAAGCATACTCATGCAAATCTATGATGGAAAAAAGAAACAAACCCGGCAAACCACCATGGACATATTTCTGAAAAGACCGACACTTCCCCAAGAAGAGCCTCAGGCAGGTCCTTTAGGAGAGATTCCAGAAGAAAGCATTGTCCTCTGGGCGCGGGGACTCACGCCTGTAATCCCAGCGCTTTAAGAGGCCGAGGCAGGTGGATCACGTGAGGTCAGGAGTTCGAGACCAGCTTGGCCAACATGGCAAAACCCCTTCTCTGGGCGTGGTAGCACGTGCCTGTACTCCCAGCTACTTGGGAGGCTGAGGCTGGAGGATCACTTGAACCTTGGAGGCGGAGGTTGCAGTGAGCTGAGATCATGCCACTGCACTCCAGCCTGGGCAACAGAGTAAGACTCTATCAAAAAAAAAAAGAAAAAAGAAAAAAGAAAAGAAAAGAAAAAAGCATTGTTGTAACAGCAGGTGACAGCTCCATGCATGTTGTTGCCTCTGAAGACCTTCCAGTGGGACAAAGTGTAGAGGTGTAAGACAGTGATATTGATGGTCCTGACCCTGTGTAGGTTTAGGCCAATGTGTGTATTTGTGTCTTAGTTTTTAACAATAAGGTTTTAAAAGTAAAAATAAAATAATTGAAAAATAAAAAGTTTATAGAATAAGGGTACAAAGAAAAAATATTTTTGTAGAGCTGTATCATGTGTTTGTGTTTTAAGCTAAGTGTTATTATAAAAAGTCAAAAAGCTAAAAAAATTTAAAAGTTCATAAAGTTGTAGAAAGCTAAGATGAATTTATTACTGAAGAAAAATTTTTCTTTTTTTGAGACAGAGTTTTGCTCTTGTTGCCCAGACTGGAGT
>NW_012103671.1:0-683 GCF_000951045.1 Mandrillus leucophaeus | reverse complement strand
CAGAGTGAGTCCCTGTCTCAAAAAAAATACATATGTGTGTGTGTGTGTGTGTATGTATATCTGTGTGTGTACACATATATGTGTGTGTGAATGTACACATATATGTGTATGTGTGTGTGCGTGTGTACATATTGTATACACATATATATAGAGAGTGAGTGTGAGAGAGAGAGAGAGAGAAATAAGAAAGGCATACAGCATGTTAAAAGGCCATGAATGCCTTGGGAGAGGGCCTGGCATGTTCTAGAACAGCAAAGAGGCCACTGTGGCTGGGACGGAGAGAGGCGGGAGAGTGGCAGAAGACCAGGCCAGAGGGGAAATGGGGCCAGCTCGTGTAGGGCCTGGTAGGCCACCGGAAGGGCTATGTGCAGTGGGAGCCCCGGCAGGCTTCTAAGCAGAGGAACATGAGGGACTGAACATACAGGTGTACCGTGGCCAGACCTTGTGGAAACTAGAACTCCGAGCCTAGCCTGAAGCAAGCTGCCCAGGAAACCAACCCCTTCATCTGGCATCCACAGCCAAGGATGCCAGTCTGCTATAAGTGAGACATGTAGGAAGTCAGATCACTGTCTCCAGTAGCCATCCAGGAAGCAAAACAATAACTTCTCTAACAACCAGCCCCCAAAGGCCAGGACTTGATTAAAAACTGGCGGCTTCCCTAATTTTTGTCCCAGCTTCCAACT
>NW_012103670.1:761-1528 GCF_000951045.1 Mandrillus leucophaeus | reverse complement strand
TTACAGCTTTCCCCTCAAGAAGCCTTTCGCTAAGACAGTTATTGTGGAATTGTCTAAGTGATATTTGGAAGCCCATAGAGGGCAAGGGTCAAAAAGGAAATATCCTCAAACGAAATCTGGAAAGAAGCTTTCTGAGAAACTGCTGAGTGTTCTGTTAATTCATCTCACAGTGTTACATCTGTATTTCATGGATCTCTTTGCTAGACTTATTTCCGTGGAAGCTGAGAACAGATATTTCTGATCCCTTTGAAGATTCTATAGGGCCAAAGGAAATATCCTCCGATAACAAAGAGAAAGAAGCTTTCTGAGAAACTTCTTTGTGTTCTGTGAAATCATCTCACAGAGTTACAGCTTTCCCCTCAAGAAGCCTTTCGCTAAGACAGTTCTTGTGAAATTCGTAAAGTGATATTTGGAAGCCCATAGAAGGATATGGTGAAAAAGGAAATATCCTCAGATGAAATCTGGAAAGAAGCTTTGTGAGAAACTGCTGAGTGTTCTCTTAAATCATCTCACAGAGTTACATCTGTATTTCGTGCATCTCTTCGCTAGCCTTATTTCTGTGGAATCTGAGAACAGATGCTTAGGATCCCTTTGAAGCCTATATGGCCAAAGGAAGTATCCTCCGATACAAAAGAGAAAGAAGCTTTCTGAGAAACTTCTTTGTGTTCTGTGAAATCATCTCATAGAGTTACAGCTTCCCCCTCAAGAAGCCTTTCGCTAAGACAGTTCTCGTGGAATTGGCAAAGTAATATTAGGAAGTCCATAGA
>NW_012103670.1:0-410 GCF_000951045.1 Mandrillus leucophaeus | reverse complement strand
GAGTTACATCTGTATTTCGTGGATCTCTATGCTAGCCTTATTTCTGTGGAATCTGAGAACAGATACTTACGATCCCTTTGAAGCCTATAGTGCCAAAGGAAATATTCTCCAATAACAAAGAGAATTAAGCTTTCTGAGAAACTTCTTTGTGTTCTGTGAAGTCATCTCATAGACTTACAGCTTTTCCCTCAGGAAGCCTTTCGCTAAGTCAGTTCTTGTGGAATTGGCAAAGTGATATTCGGAAGCCCCTACCCGGCTATTGTGAAAAAGGAAATATCCTCAGATGAAATCTGGCAAGAAATTTTCTGAGAAACTGCTGAGTGTTCTGTTAATTTATCTCCCAGAGTTACATCTGAATTTCGTGGATCTCTTTGCTAGCCGTATTTCTGTGGAATCTGAGAACAGATATT
>NW_012103669.1:9120-10766 GCF_000951045.1 Mandrillus leucophaeus | reverse complement strand
GGAGGCTGAGGCAGGAGAATA
Organism: Mandrillus leucophaeus; assembly: GCF_000951045.1. Lineage (NCBI taxonomy): Eukaryota > Metazoa > Chordata > Mammalia > Primates > Cercopithecidae > Mandrillus > Mandrillus leucophaeus. The sequence continues at coordinate 10,745 of NW_012103669.1, read as the reverse complement.
GCTTGAACCCAAGAGGTGGATGTTGCAGTGAGCCGAGATTGTGCCACTGCACTCAAACCTGGGTGACAAGAGCAAAAGTCCATCTCAAAAAAAAAAAAAAGAAAAAGAAAAAGAAATGAATTAAGTGGTCCAGCCTCAGAAATTTGTCACAGTCAGAGAAATGCAGTCAACAACTAAAAAGGTAATTTTAAAATGAAATAAGCCCTTCAAATGGAAAGGTAGATTCCGTTCTTGCTTAAGAACTCAGCATCAACATCATAAACATTCTGCCAAGTTAATATATAAATGTAATGCACTCCAAATAAAAATTATAAGCAGTATTTTTTAGCTATTTTCTTAAGTAAAATTAGCCAGAAAAATTATATTTTAAAAAAGCAATGAAGGAAAATTAGCCATGCCAAATACTGGAATATAATATAAAGCTACATTAATTAAAGCAACATAATACTGCCCCATAAATAGAAATGTCAATGGAATAATCCAGTAATAGACCCCAAAGCATACTGAAATTTAATATATGATAAAGGCATAGTAATAAAGAAATCATTCACACAATGGGTAGCCATATGGAGAAAAAAATTTGAATCCATTCCTCTAAACTTAAAACAAAATAAATTACAGATGGAGTAAGTATTCAAATGTAAAAAATGAAAACCACAAAATTATTAGAAAAAATAGAAGAAATGTTTGTATAATCTTGGAATGAGGAAGGCCTTCTAAGCATGACATGTAAATCAGAAGTCAGGGAAGAAAAGGCTGTTAAGTTTGACTGCACAAAATAAAACATTTTTGCACACCAAAAACCTCCATAAGTCAAAAGAATACATGGCCAAAAACATGATGCAGTTTTGTGCAATTAATATCACAAGTGGCTTAATTCCCTAGCACATAAAGAACTAGAAATTTTATGCAAAATGAACAACTTAACATTTGCTAATAAATGTGCAAAGGATTCAAGCAATCCATAGAAAAAAAGTAAAAATTCTCTTAAAGCATGATTAGTTTCAGTCATAATATGAAATGCTTAACCTTACTAATGATAATACAAGTACAATTAAAACTATAATGAAGTTCCATTTTTCATCTATCAAACTGACCACATGGAAAAGTTCAGAATCACTGTTTTTTGTTTGCTTGCTTGTTTGTTTTTAGAGATAGGGGTCCAGACTGGAGTGCAGTGGCACAATCACGGCTCACTGCAGCCTCAAACTCCTGGGCTCAAGTGATCCTCCAGCCTCAGCCTCCTGTATAGCCAGGATTACAGGAGCATGCTAAACTTTTTAGCAGGACCCAGCTAAACTTTCTCATTTTTTCATAGAGAGGGATCTCACCATGTTGCTCAAGCTGGTTTCAAACTCCTGGCCTCAAACAATCCTCCTGCCTCAGCCTCCCGAAATGGTAGGATTACAGGCATGAGCCACCACACCTGGCCCACTCTGTTTTGTGGAAGATGCTGGAGAACAGGCAGTCTTACACACTGCTGGAGCAAGTATGAAGGACACTATCTACTAAAATTATAAATGCACATACTCTTTGACCCAACAATTCTACTTTTGTGGGCAGTTCAGAACCCTCTCTAGAACAGGGGTTGGTGAACTTTTTCTATGAAGGACCAAACAGTAAAT
>NW_012103669.1:1836-3790 GCF_000951045.1 Mandrillus leucophaeus | reverse complement strand
AAAAAAAAAAAAAATCCAAGTTTAATCACTGGCATTAAATTAATCTCTCTGACTGGTTAATACACTTTATTTAGAAAATGAAAGCAAATCTGCTTTGCCAAGATACATTTCTGACAGTAAAACTTAACTCAATCTTCTTGGTTTCCAAAGATGCAGAAAAAATGAATATCCTCTTAAAAGAGATAAGATTCCCAGTATACCGCTTCACTGGGTGAGGACTGGTGGTAGGATTTTTTCTTATGCTTCCCAAAGAGGGATCTTATTTTTATAGAGGCTGAGAAGTGCCACACACACTTTTGATGTTCAGGATTAGCTCACGGGCCCTTTAGAAGCAAAGCTTTGAAGGTGCCCTTCAAGATTTTTCTCCTATTTTTCAAAGAACTAAAAATAGAACCACCATTCAACCCAGCAACCCCATCACTGGGTATATACCCAAATAAAAATAAAAGACACGAGGCTGGGCACAGTGGCTCATGCCTATAATCCCAGCACTTTGAGATGCCTAGGCAAGAGGATCACTTGAGCTCAGGAGTTCAAGACCAGCCTGGGCAACTTAGTGAGGCCTCTCCTCTACTAAAAATAAAAATTAAAGAAATAGTCAGGTGTGATGGTGCATGCCTGTAGTCCCAGCTACTAGGGAGGCTGAAGCAGGGGGATCACTTGAGCCCAAGAGATAGAGTCTGCAGCAAGTTATGATCTCACCACTGCACTCCAGTCTGGGTGACAGAACAAGACCCCTTCTCCAAACAAAACAAAGAAACAGACACATGCATTCATATGTTCATAGCAGCACTATCCACAATAGCAAAGACATGAAACCAACCTGAGTGTCCATCAACAGTGGATTGGATAAAGTAGTACATAGGTACCATAGAATACTACTTGGCCATATAAAAGAACAAAATCATGTCCTTTGCGGTAACATGGATGCAGCTGGAGGCCATTATTCCAAGTGAATTAATGCAGAAACAAAAGTCAAATAACACAAGTTCTCACTTATAAGTGGGAGCTAAACCTTGAGTACACGCAAGCAAACATGGGAACAACAGACAATGGGGACTCCAAAAGGAGGGAGGGAGGAAGAGGGGCAAGGGCTGAAAATCTTCCTATTTGGTGCTCTGTTCACTATCTGGGTGATGGGATCAATAGAAGTCCAAACCTCAGCATTAGGCAATCTATCCCTATAATGAACCTAGGTATATACCCCCCTGAATCTAAAATTTTAATTAAAAAAAAAAACTTTTCTCCTAAATGCCCCTTCCCTTTCAGAGAAAGAAATTGTCTCACTTTGACCCTAAAGACTTGGCTCAGTTTTAAATTAAATTAAAATTATAGGTATAGGAGGGAGAATTCGATTTTGAATTAAGGAACAGGCTAGACCTCGCATCTTTTCAAAGCCTTTTCTCTCGAGGCATTGTAAGGTCCAATATATTCATGTCTGACCTTAGTAGGGTTGGACAGATGTTTTTGTTATTGTTTTATGGGGGTTTTAGTGGGATCTTTTCTACCTAGCGATACTTCTAAGACAAGGTTCAGAGGAATGGTCTCAGATGGGGGCATCTGCATCCATGCATTATTGTAAGATCAATTAATAAACACTAGGGACACATCTAAGGACAGGAATCCCAGGGCCAGAGCCTCTGGGTGCTTTGCTACCAAAGGTATGAATAACCACATCATCCTTCTGTGTTGTCCAGGAGCAGAATCCTGTTTTCTACAGTGCTTCAAACCATCTGAGAGTGTCTAAGCCTCAGTTTCCTCATCTGTCAAATGGAACCATTACTACCACCTATCTCACAGGTTTGCTGTGAAAATCATTATGGAGTATTTAGGTGCACACACTCTGAAGGCATGCAGCCTGTATCTTAATCTTTATGACATTCTTCAGTCCAGTGGGAACCCTGAGCAAATAACTTCCTTGTGCTCAGATTCCTTCATCTCTATAGTAAGGTTA
>NW_012103669.1:0-450 GCF_000951045.1 Mandrillus leucophaeus | reverse complement strand
AGGAGATTTCCCAGAGGCACTTGATCATCACTCTAGGGCTAATTCCAGGGCTTGGTTTAGCTAAACGGGGTATGTAAGTTACAGATACAAGCTGAGTAGCCTGGACAAGAGAGTCCGGAGAGTGTTTGGATTAAGAGACAGGTGGCTGGCAGAAGACAGAACAGGGATGAGAGCTTTATTAGTTTTCTACTGTGTGGTCTATGATGCCAACCATATTCCCTGTTTTCTCTTGAAATCTTCAGTAAAAATCCATTCTTCTTCAGTCCCAAAGACCTTAGGGAACGGTCTGAGCACCAGCCAGCCCCAGGAGGCCTGCCACATCTGGGTTCCAACTGTAAATATTTAAAGAACTCGAGGGCCGGGCACGGTGGCTCATGCCTGTAATCCCAGCACTTTGGGAGGCCGAGGCGGGCGGATCACGAGGTCAGGAGATCGAGACCATCCTGGCTA
>NW_012103668.1:789-1100 GCF_000951045.1 Mandrillus leucophaeus | reverse complement strand
TCTTCCAAGGGATCCGAAATACCTGTTCTCAGATTCCACAGAAATAAGGCGATCAAAGAGATCCACGAAACACAGACGCAATTCTGTGAGTGGAAGTCACACATCACAATGCAGTTTCTCGGAAATCTTCCTTCCAGTTTTTCTCTGAGGATATTTTCTTTTTCACCATAGCCCTGTTAGGGCTTCGATGTATCACTTTACAAATTCCACAAGAACTCTTTTAGTGAAAGGCTTCTTGAGGGGAAAGCTGTAACTCCGTGAGATGATTTCACAGAACACAGAGAGGGTTCCCAGAAAGCTTCTTTATCTTT
>NW_012103668.1:0-739 GCF_000951045.1 Mandrillus leucophaeus | reverse complement strand
ATATTACCTTTGGCCATGTAGTCTTTAAAGGGATCCGAAATATCTGTTCTCAGATTCCACAGAAATAAGGCTAACAAAGGGATCCACGAAATACAGATATAACTCTGTGAGTGGAAGTCTAACATCACAAAGCAGTTGCTCAAAAATCTTTTTCCACTTTTTCTCTGAGGATATTTTCTTTCTCACTATAGCCCTCTAGGGTCTTCCAAATATCACTTTGCGAATTCCACAACAACAGGCTTACCCAGCGAATTCATGAGGGGAAAGCTGTAACTCTGTGAGATGAATTAACAGAACACTAAGCAGTTTCTCAGAACGCTTCTTTCCAGGATTCATCTTAGCATATTTCCTTTTTCACCATAGCCCTCTATGGGCTTCCAAATATCACTTTGCGAATTCCACAAGAACATGCTTAGCGAGCGGCTTCTTCAGGGGAAAGCTGTAACTCTGTGAGATGATTTCACAGAACCCTAAGCAGTTTCTCAGAAAGCCTCTTTCCATCTTTCCAGATTTCATCTGAGGATATTTCCTTTTTCATCATACCCCTCAAAGAGCCTCCAAATATCACTTTGCTAATTCCACAAGAACTGTCTCAGCGAAAGGCTTCTTGAGGGGAAAGCTCTAAGTCTGTGAGATGATTTCACAGAACACAAAGAAGTTTCTCAGAAAGCTACTGTCTCTTTCTTATCGGGGGATATTTCCTTTGGCCCTATAGTCTTCAAAGGAATCCGAAATATCT
>NW_012103667.1:862-1137 GCF_000951045.1 Mandrillus leucophaeus | reverse complement strand
TTTTCAACACAGGCCTCTATGGGCTTGCAAATATCACTTTGCCAATTCCAAAAGAACTGTCTTAGCGAAAAGCCTCTTGCGGGGAAAGCTGCAACTCTGTGAGATGATTTCACAGAACTCCAAGAAGTTTCTCAGAAAGCTTCTTTCTCTTTGTTATCAGAGGATATATCCTTTGGCCCTATAGTCTACAAAGGGATCCGAAATATCTGTTCTCAGATTCCACAGAAATATGGCTAGCAAAGAAATCCACGAAATACAGATGTAACTCTGTGAGA
>NW_012103667.1:0-812 GCF_000951045.1 Mandrillus leucophaeus | reverse complement strand
AACAGAACACTAAGCAGTTTCTCAGAAAGCTTCTTTCCAGATTTCATGTGAGGATATTTCCTTTTTCACCATATGCCTCTATGGGCTTCCAAATATCACTTTGCCTATTCCACAAGAACTGTCTTTGCGAAAAGCCTCTTGCGGGGAAAGCTGTAACTCTGTGAGATGATTTCACAGATCACAAGGAAATTTCTCAGAAATCTTCTTTCTCTTTGTTATCGCAGGATATTTCCTTTGACCCTATATTCCCCAAAGGAATCCGAAATATGTGTTCTCAGATTCCACAGCAATGTGACTAGCAAAGAGATCCACGAAATACAGATGGAACTCTGTGAGATGAATTAACAGAACACTAAGCAGTTTCTCAGAAAGCTTCTTTCCAGATTTCATCTGAGGATATTTCCTTTTTCACCATAGTCCTGTATGGGCTTCCAAATATCACTTTGCCAATTCCACAAGAACTGTCTTAGCGAAAGGCTTCTTGAGGGGAAAGCTGTAACTCTGTGAGATGATTTCACAGAACACAAAGAAGTAGATGTGTATAAGAGACAGCTTCAAAGGGATCCGAAATGTCTGTTCTCAGATTCCAAAAAAAGAAGGCTAGCATAGAGATGCACGAAATACAGATGTAACTCTGTGAGATGAATTAAGAGAACACTGAGGAGTTTCTCAGAAAGCTTGTTTCCGGATTTCATCTGAGGATATTTACTTTTTCGTCGTAGCCCTCTATGGGCTTCCAAATATCACTTTGACATTTACACAAGAACTGTCTTAACGAAGGCTTGTTGAGCGGAAAGCTGTAACTCTGTCAG
>NW_012103666.1:2655-3381 GCF_000951045.1 Mandrillus leucophaeus | reverse complement strand
TTCTCCAAATTACAACTAAAAATTTTCTGGCTAATACAGTAGGAAAAAGTATTTTTAAAATTATCTTCTACAGTTTCTTTTTTTTTTTTTTTTTTTTTTTTTTTGGAGATGGAGTTTTGCTCTTGTTGCCCAGGCTGGAGTGCAGTGGCACGGTCTTGGCTCACTGCAACCTCCATCTCCCGGGTTCAAGTGATTCTCCTGCCTCAGCCTTCCCAAGTAGCTGGGATTACAGGCATGTGCCACCACATCTGGCTAATTTTGTATTTTTAGTAGAGGCAGGGTTTGTCCATGTTGGTCAGGCTGGTTTCGAACTCCTGACCTCAGGTGATCTGCCCGCCTCAGCCTCCCAAAGTGCTGGGATGACAGGCATGAGCCACTGCACCTGGCCCATCCTCTACAGTTTCTATGGGGATAGATTATATGCTTAGATTATTAATGAGTCTCGTTGTAATAAAGCAGTTGCATATTAACTAGCTTGGTAACTTTACAAATTAAAAATGTTGATTAGTAACTTGGATGAAACCATCAAAATGGTATAATATTTGTCTTGAGCTTTATTTTTTTCTAAGAGGAGAAATACAGACAAAGCTGCTAGTTAAGTTGTTCTATTTAGCCCATTGCTTAAAAGCTTATGTAGGCCGGGCGCGGTGGCTCAAGCCTGTAATCCCAGCACTTTGGGAGGCCGAGACGGGCGAATCACGAGGTCAGGAGATCGAGACCATCCTG
>NW_012103666.1:1965-2550 GCF_000951045.1 Mandrillus leucophaeus | reverse complement strand
GTCAACATCTCAAAAAAAAAAAAAAAAAAACTTATGTAAAATAACACTGGATATAACAGATTTCTGTTAATAAAATATTGAGTCTAAATTTTACTTCTATAAAACAAACTTCACTGTCAACTTAAGGGAACATGAAGGCCCTTGAAAAGATATAAGTAACTACTATAAAAGAGGTATGATGGTGAGGTTTGGGCTTAAAGTTTATTAAAAAAAAGTTGGCCAGGCACGGTGGCTCATGCCGGTAATCCCAGCACTTTGGGAGGCTGAGGTGGGCTCCCAAGGAGATCACGAGGTCAGGAGAGCAAGACCATCCTGGCTAACACGGTGAAACCCCATCTTTACTAAAAATTAGCTGGGCATGGTGGCAGGTGCCTGTGATCCCAGCTACTTGGGAGGCTGAGGCAGGAGAATCACTTGAACCTGGGAGGCAGAGGTTGCAGTAAGCCGAGATCGCGCCACTGCACTCCAGCCTGGGTGACAGAGCAAGACTCTGTCTCGAAAAAAAAAAAAGTTATGAATATAGCGCTATGGGAGCCCAGAGAAGAAAACTGGAGCTTCCAAGATCAACTTTATGGAAAGTACCTT
>NW_012103666.1:0-1057 GCF_000951045.1 Mandrillus leucophaeus | reverse complement strand
TTTGAAGAGTGTAACACCAGCCTGGGCAACATAGTGAGACCTGGTCTCTACTGAAAAAAGAAAATCTGCCAGGCATGGTGGTGCAAGCCTGTAGACCAAGCTACTTGGGAAGCTGAGGCGGGAAAATTGCTTGAACCTGGGAGATGGAGGCTGCAGTCAGACATGATTGCACCAGTGCATGCCAGCCTGGGTGACACAGTGAGACCCTGTCTCAAAAATAAAACAAACAAAAAAAGTATAGCACCACCTTCTGCTGGTATTTGCACTATTTTTGGAGGAGTAAAGTCACGGTACCCCCATCAAAGAAGTGATCTCTAAAGTACCTGGTGGCCATGGATCATGCTTTTCGGAGTTTGAACATGTTTTCTCCAAAGATCATCACGTGTCTGTTGATCTGGATGTCAACAGTAACCAAGAGTCTTGTAACATTAATTTTAAGAGAAGAATTACCTTTTTTGCAGTATCTTAAAGAATTCTCTTTATCTTTATTATAACACAAGATTTTCATTACGAGGGAAGAAATTCAGCCCTCAAACTACTGAACTATTAAACAATCCACTAAACTATGATAATGTTAATGCAAAAATTGAAAATATTTGCAATAACTGTATACTCTAAAAAAAGTACAACACTAAAATGTCATTTTGGCCAGGCACAGTGGCTCACGCCTATAATGCCAGCACCTTGGGAGGCCGAGGCAGGCCGATCACTTGAGGCCATGAGTTCGAGACCAGCCTGGCCAACATGGTGAAACCCCATTTCTACTAAAAAAATAAAAATTAGCCAGGAAGGCCAGGTGTGGTGGCTCATGCCTGTAATTCCAGCACTTTGGGAGACCGAGGCGGATGGATCATGAGGTCAGGAAATCGAGACCATTCTGGCTAACACAGTGAAACCCCATCTCTACTAAAATACAAAAAATTAGCCGGGCGCGGTGGTGGGTGCCTGTAGTCCCAGCTACTCGGGAGGCTGAGGCAGGAGAATGGTGTGAACCTGGGAGGCAGAGCTTGCAGTGAGCTGAGATTGCACCACTGCACTCCAGTCTGGGCAACAGAGT
>NW_012103665.1:2212843-2216890 GCF_000951045.1 Mandrillus leucophaeus | reverse complement strand
GTTGTAAAGTAGGAAACATAACCATGTTTTGAGGCTTCATAGAAAACAAATGTCTGGGGTCACACAGGTTAAAGGAGGAACCAAATTCAGCACTATCACTGTTCTATTCAGCAGGCAATTCTGGGGTCTCCCTGTGTCTCAGGTTCTATAGTAGTTGTTTCAGGACTTTGGGAGAAACACAAACTATCCCTGCCCTCAGGGGGATTAACGTCAGGTATACAAGTGACTCTAATTCAAGGCCAAGTTGGATTCAGTGCTGGAAGAGGGGGGCACACCTCATACTACGGGAGTTCAAAGAGGAAATGATCACAATGAGGAGGGAGAGATGGGTCATTCCGGGAGAAACTTCAGGGAAAAGCAACATTTAAAATGAGACTTTGGAGAGTGAGGGAAGTTTGGACAGACGGATATAGAGGATTCAAGGCCAGGGGAAAGGTTTTAGCCAGAAAGTCTGCCTGGGCAAATGCATGAGTGAAAAAAGGCAGCTTTTTTTTTTGTTTGGTGGGGAGGCTGAGGCAGGTGGATCACCCGAGGTCAGGAGTTCAAGACCAGCCTGGCCAACACGGTGAAACCCCGTCTCTAATAAAAACACAAAATTTAGCTGGGTGTGGTGGCGGGCACCTATAATTCCAGCTACTCAGGAGTCTGAGGCAGGAGAATCACTAGAGCCCAGGAGGCAGAGGTTGCAGTGAGCCAAGATCACACCACTGCACTCCAGCCTGGGCAACAAAAGTGAAACTGCATCTCAAAAAAAAAAAAAAAAAAAAAAAAAAAAAAAAGGAAGGGAAGGGAAGGGCAGTGTGGGGAATGGTGAGTAATCTAATTTGGTTGTTCCAGAGAGGATGTAGAAGGAAGTGACAAGAGAGAAAGCCAGACAGGTGGATTAGGGTCATCTTAAGGACCTCTATGCCACTTAGGATGTTCTAGACTTCCAGGGAGGTTGCCCAGCTCAAACTGGCTTAAACAATGAGGGGGATTATTGGCTCTGTAATTGGGAAGTCCAGACGTTCTAGGAGTACAGAAAATTGTTATTTAGTGTTAGTTTGACAGAACACCTTCTGTTTTCTGGGAGCAGGAGATGCTTGCCAAGGTGTAGGTCATTGAGTTCAATATTATCATGGCTTTATTAAATTGCCAAGGGCACAGTAACTGTTGAGAGGGGAGAAGTACACATGAAGTAAAACGTGACCAGCTTAGAAATGTCAAATGATTATGACATGTTGTTACAAATTATTGTAATTCTTTGGGCGTCTACTATAAGCAGAGAGACTTGAGTTCCAGGTCATGGGCTCGGTTCTAGCAACAATCAGGAAGGTGGTCTTGCACGAAGCCCTTCTTTCTTCTATACTCTTCAGTGTCCTCACCTGCAAAATGAGACCTTTGTCATATTAGGGCTCCTACTGTTTTTAAAATAATTTTATTAAGTCCAACATTTTTACTAGGGTCATCGCTTTTATACATTCCTATTTATGAAAGGGGTTTTTGAGTATTTACCACGTTTTATTAGAAATAGAGACAGTAAGAATGTTTGACTTTATTGACACAGGCATAATTGAATGGGTATAAATGGCATGCCATAGAAAGAGAAAATTGAGTTGAGTTACTCTGTTGGTTTCACTGATGAGGAAATACATCATTCAAACAGTCAGGAATTAAATCCGTCCAACTCATAAATGGGGAAACCAGTTGTGTCTGTACCCATGGCCAGCCGGACTGAACACAAATCAGGAAAGTCAGTGAACTTTTCCTCAGTTCTGAGGGACTTCAGTGGCTGTGGTTCATTTTCATTTTGTTTCTGAAACAGTCCAAGTTGATGCTTGCCTGGACAGAGCAGCAGTGAGTGGTGGAGTCTGAAGGCCAAGTCTGTGTCCAGTGCAAAGTGCCCAATGCATAGAAAAGATACACTACTAAGTGTGAGATGCTCAGTGAAAAATAAAATGTGGGGTTGAATCCTCCTGGGGGATACTGCATACTCTATTTTCCCCTGCAGATTTCCAATGCTCATTAGTATTTAGAGACCCTGAGAATTCCTGTAGCAAAGGCACCTGCTGAGGTATTTGCAAACTAGTTGAGTTAAACCAGACTTTCAACAATTCGTTACTAAAGTCCACTCAAAATCTGTCAACACTCTGTCATCTCTATGTGATGATAGAAACATAGAAATTCAGGGTAAATGTTTAGAAATTTCTATAGAAACCTGACATTCTCCCAGCATCTGTATGTAACATCAGGGGACTTGTCTCAATGAGCAGTTACAGACCAACTCAGGTATCGTCAGACTTGATGGAAAGATGCAGAGGCTGTCAACTGCAACTGAATCACGTGCACAGGGACCACACTGCAAGCTGCGTTCTTTAAGGTTAGTCTGTCAACTATAGTATAATCTCACACATCTGAGAAATGGGAGCATATACTCTATAAAGTCTTATTTTTGCAATAATTTTAATTTTCAATCAAGCCAGTGTTAGCATTGTTAGTGAAAACAAAAGGAAGTTGTATTCTTTATTATTAATCCTAATTTTATAGTGAAACAAATTGTATTAATTTTTTTAACCAACAAAAGATGTAGCTTGTAAACCAAGAGATGATTATGGAAGTGATTCTGGAGAAATGAAGACCAAAGGTGTTTGTCCTTGTTTTACTCAGAAGTGCTATTTCTAATGGACAGGTGATCCCCGACATACAATGGTTTGACTTACCATTTTTTGACTTTATGATGGTGTGAAAGTGATATGCATTCAGCAGAAACCATACTTCCGTAGTCAATAAATTACATGAGATATTCGACACTTTAAAATGGGTTTGTGAGAGATAATTTTTGCTCAACGGAAGGTGAACGTAAATTTTCTGAGAATGTTTAAGGTAAGCTAGGCTAAGCTATGATGTTAGCTTAGGTGTGTTAAATGCATTTTATTTTATTTTATTTCATTTTATTTTGAGACGGTGCTTCATTCTTGTTGCCCAGGCTGGAGTGCAATGGTGCAATCTTGGCTCACTGCAACCTCCGCCTCTCGGGTTCAAGCCATTTTCTTGCCTCAGCCTCCCCAGTAGCTGGGATTACAGACATACACCAACATGCCCGGCTAATTTTTGTATTTTTAGGAGAGACAGGGTTTCACCATGTTAGCCAGGCTGGTCTCGAACTCCCGAGCTCAGGTGATCCACCTGCCTCAGCCTCCCAAAGAGTTGGGATTGCAGGCTGAGCCACTGCACCTGGCCTTAAATGCATTTTTGGCTTATATTTTCAACTGATGATGGGCTATAACCCCTTTGTAAGTTGAGGATCATCTGTCTTGAATTTGGTTTTACAGGCATAACTGAAGGTGAAAGGATAGAATCACAGTGTGTTACTGGCACAGGTGCATTGGCTAGTGAAGCAAGAAGACATTCAAAATGTAAGTTGCATTCACGTGGGAAGCACAAATAATTAAATTCAAAACAATGAAACATTAGAGAAAAGCATGGAGTTAAAAGACAACAGAATCAGATGTTTACTATTTCTCATTTTAACACGAGTGCTTTGCTGGCTTCTAATAAACATGTACTCCAGGAGGCTAAGACTGAAAAGTGACACTAGTGAAAAATAGCCTTGCAATGGTTCTTAGAAATGTTGGGTGAATGTGGGGCAAAGATGCCACTAAACTTTAATTTTCCATCGACACACAAATTCAAAGTTTTCCAGAGCTAGCAAGTGAAATGGAAGATCCACTGACGGGACACATGCAGTGTGCGAGGGGAATGCTTTTCAGCACTCCTTGATGATGATGCCAACGTGGTCAATGTTTTTGGTAAATGTGCAATGGAATGTGGTGGTTGTGTGAAGGAAGAATTTTATTTTCAGCTTCATTTTTGATAAACACAACCAGCTCTGGACTGTGCAAAACCATGGAGCATTGCATAGTTAACAGAGGTGATTTGGAGTTTTTTAGCTTTGCATAAGAGGATGTTCTGATGCAGAAGCTACAGTGACAGGAAACCATTGTGGACCAGTTACAGAATTAAGGAGCTTGTGCCGGGTTGGAAATAAATCAATGACTTCTGTCTTCT
>NW_012103665.1:2208903-2211508 GCF_000951045.1 Mandrillus leucophaeus | reverse complement strand
TTATGATCAAAAAACAAACAAAAACCAGGAAAAAGTGGCAAAAACTATCTCACTCTCTTCCTGGAAAAGTAAATGAAACTACAAAGAATTTCCAAACTTAAAAACCACACATTTCAAGTCTGTTCATAACTACTGAAGTCACAGTTTCTAAAAACAATGGCAAAGTTTTAATCGATATTTAATTCATATTTTTTACTTAAAAAAACTGTCAGTATTGAAAAATAAATTTCATGGGAAAAGCATTGAATCATTAAGTTTTGCAGTCACAAAGGTAAATATAATTTGCTTAATGCTGCCCTCAGTTTACAATGAGTCTTCAGTATTTTCTAAGCTATGTTTGCCAAAATATAGCATTGGTTTGCTACATGTAATTTGCTCAGTGATAAAACACAAAGGAGTTACTTATGACGTGAGTAATAAATTTATGCAAAATTTATGAAAGTGTACATTGTAAAGACAATAAAACTTTCCATTAAATTAATGGGAAAGGAGCTCAAAACCCAGCCGGGTGATTCATTATTGCAATGACTTCCTGCTTTACTGCGAAACCTCTCTCTTCATTCGGTGTTGGCAGTTTGAGCCCCTGTTAAGGATTTAGGCTCACTATGAAGCTTCTATAAATTTCTAAATCTCTGTCATGCTGGCATGTAGGTCATTCTCCTTTAGGAATGATGATGAGGCTGGAAAGCGGTTGCTCCAAAGGAAGGGGGAAGTTTTCAAACCTGAGCTGTCCAAGCTCAACATGAATTGGAGTGGGCTGCTGAGTCAGGCTGGCAGAGGCAGCCAGGAAACATGCAAATCTGCAATCCCTTCTGCCAGGTCTGTCCCAGCAGGTGTCACTAAAAGGCAGACGTGTGCTTCTGTCACTGTGGCAGACTTGACAAGGAAGGGAAGGGAAAAGAGAACCGGTGCTGAACTCCAAGCAGAGATGGGGCTTTTCTCTCTGCATATTTTCCCTCCCCTCCCAGCCTGCATTTCCATTAACATATCGATTTACATTTGTATTATGAAACAAAAATAGTTGTAAGCAGATGTTCTTTCCTTTTCCACAATGTTAGCTCCTATTTACATTCCTAACTGAACAATGTCTAAAGAGGTACTTAAACTGACATAAAACACAGATAATCTTATGGCCAAATGCTTAGCCCAAGAAAAAACCTCAATTTGCAAGAGAAGTCCCTCCAAATATAGAAAGGACCAGTATTGTAAGAGGTATGTTAACTAAAATGTGGCAATGTAAGGAGCAGAGCAGCAAGAACTTTTAAGTCGGAAACTTACAACAAGTCAATTTCATAGTCAGTTTCCTGGGTCCTTCCACAACCACCTCTGGGCATCTGTTTTCTCTACAATGGAGGTACAATAGTAGCTATTTCAGAGCAGGAAATGGCTTAGAGCAGTGCTAGAATATGATCGTGGCTATATAAAGTTTTACTATTTATATATTGTAACAAACCTACAATGTGTTTTTACTGGTAGTCAGTAATGGATTTCTTGTGGAAAAGTAGCAGCCTTCTGTCGGGAGAACACCTGCAGTTCCCACTAAGTGAACACTGGTGTCAGCTAACCTTTGCCTCTGTTTGTCTCAATAATACACTGTCAAGCTGTTCCTTGAGTTAGCGATTTTATTTACATTTTTTTCTTTTTTTTAATTTTTCTTTTTTATTTTTTCCTTTCCCTTTTCCTGCGACAGAGTCCCGCTCTGTCTCCCAGTCCGGAGTGCAGCAGCGCCAGCATAGCTCACTGCCAGCTAGATCCCTGGGCTGAAGCAATCCTCCTACATCAGCCTTCAGAGTAGCTGGGACTACCTGCCTGCGGCCCACCAAGCTGGGCTAATCTTTGTGGGTTTTGCTTTGTTTTTCCGTTCTGGGTTTCGGCTGGGCAGGGTGGCTCACGCCTGCAATCCCGGCACTTTGGGAGGCCCAGGCGGGCGGATCACCCGAGGTCGGGAGCTGGAGACCAGCCCGACCAACATGGAGAAACCCTGTCTCTACTAAAGAAAATACAAAATTGGCCCGGCATGGTGGCTCTTGCCTGTAATCCCAGCTACTCGGGAGGTCGAGGCAGGAGAATCACCTAAACCCAGGAGGCAGAGGTTGTGGTGAGCTGAGATCGCGCCATTGCACTCCATCCTGGGCAACAAGAGCGAAACTCCGTCTTAAAAATACACCAAAAATGAGACCGGGTTTCACCACCTTGCCCAGGCCGGTCTGGAACACCGAGGCTCAAGCGATCCGCTTTGCTCAGCAGTCCAAAGTCCTGGGACTCCAAACATGAGCCCCTACACCAGGCCGATTCATTCCTTTCTGATTAATAAATTAGGCCTTGCGCGCTGGCTCAGGCCTGCAGTCCCCGCACCGCGGGAGGCGGAGGCAGGGGGATCACCTGAGGTCAGGAGTTCAGATCAGCCCGACCAACACGCAGAAACCCCATCTGTACCAAAAACATAAAACCAAAATTAGCTGGCATGGTGGCCCATGCCTGAAATCCCAGCTACTCGGGAGGCTGAGGGAGGAGAATCACCTAAACCAGGGAGGCAGAGGCCACTGCGAGCCGATACCACACCACTACACTCCAGCCTGGAAAACAAGAGGGAAACTCCATCTCA
>NW_012103665.1:2204791-2207869 GCF_000951045.1 Mandrillus leucophaeus | reverse complement strand
TGGCAACCCTTGTTATTGTTTATGCCTTAACATCTGTGCCTCCAAGATCCCTTCTCTCTGCCTTCATCGATGCCAGGAAGGCAGTCACCTTTTGTCTTGCTTTGCCTCTCAGCAAGTGGCATGTCTCCATGTCACTTTAAGCGTCAAGCACAAGGAGCCCAATAAGATGCTGAGAAGTGTCTGCCTTCAAGGTTACAAGGTGGTGGAGACATTCTCAGCCGGTAACTCCAGGGCTCAGTAAAACAGCTACAGGAAACCTAAAGTTCAAAATGCTGAAGTGAAAAATGGGAGATCACAACGAAGGGAAACACAAGCCCCTTATTTTGAAAATATTATGGTGATAACGCACAACATAAAATTTACTTATTAACCATTTGTAGGTATACAGTGCAGTAGTGTTAAGTGTATACATGCTGTTGAGTAACGAGTTTCTAGAGCTTGCTCCTCTTGGAGATCTGAAACTATATCCACTATACAACAACTCCATTTCTTTCTCCTCTGGCTTAAGGAAGCGACCGTTCTATTTTCTGTTTCTATAAGTTTGACTAACTTCGAACCTAATGTAAGGGAAATCATACACTATTTGTCTTTGTGTGACTGGCTCATTTCAATTAGTATAATGTTTTCAAGGTTCATCTATGTTGCAGTATGTGACAGGGCTGCTTTCTTTTTTAAGGCTCATAATATTATAATATTCCATTGCATGGATAGACCACATTTATTTAGTTAGTTAGGTGATTAATTCGTTATTGAGACAATCTCACTCCATTGCCCAGACTGGAGTGCAGTGGCATGATCATGGCTCACTGCAGTCCGAACCTCCCATTCTCAAGCGATCCTGCCACCTCAGCCTCCTGAGTAGCTGGGACTACAGTCACATGACAGCGTGCCTGGATATTCATCTTTCTGTGTAACTGGTTGAGAAACAGGGAAGTAACAGTAAAGAAACTGTCTTAGAATAATTCTGGTGGCAGCAGAAGAGAATATGAGACACATTGTCCTCACAGAGCCTTGAAGAGTGTGACGGTAGTTGAGGGCCACGCTGTTGTCTTAGAGTGAAGTGAGGAGAACTTACATTGGTTTGGTAGTCCTGGGGATGGCAGGAGGAATGAAATGTGAAAGCTCATTGGCGGCAGAATCAAAATGGCTTGGTCTTTGTAGTCAACTGTTAAGTGAGGAGGAGGAATTATTGGCTGACTTAGAAGAAGTAAAAAATGTGAAATATCAATAAAACACAAAGCTCATGATTTTAGTTAGGGTAAAGCTTAAGCACTGTGTGATTCTAGATAGATTATTGAGCAGTTTTGTTCCATGTATTTTATATCCCACATCTTCTAGCTATGACCCTATTTCTTTGTTTCTTGACATAGCCAAACATTTTTTAAACTAACAGCTTTATTGTGATATAGTTTTTGTATGATAAGCCTCACCTTTCAAGTGTACAGTTCAGTGGTTTTTAGTGTATTCAGAGTTACGCAACCATTACCACTCCCTAATTTCAGAACGTTTTCATCTCCCCAAAAAGAAACCGCGTGCCCATTAGCAGTCACTTCCTGCACCTGTCTCTCCCACCATTGATCCTGGCAACCTCTGATCTAATTTCTATCTGTAGATTTGCCTCCCCTGGACATTTGATATAAATAGAATCATACAAAATGTGGCATTTTGTGACTGGCTTTTCTTTACAGTGATTATAAATGAAATGCCTGAAGAGGCTAAGCTTAGGATAGTATTTGCTGTACAACTTTGACAACTGAACCTTGTTAAAGTTGAAAATATGACTGTGACTGTATATGTGGCATATTATCTTTAGATGATCCTTACTTCAATTATTAAGAATTTTTTCCCCTAGTAATCTTCAGCTGTCTCAATATTCAGCAGGAACCCCTTGGAGACAAAGAGCAGTAGGAATTTGGAACACATATTGACAAAATGAATGTAATTTAATTTAGTACAGTAGTAAAGTCGAACACTTTTAGGTGTCGATGCTGCTGAAAGTGTATATTAAGGAACAGTTTACTGACCTTACTTTTGGTGGAGGTGCTAGAACTACTTCTGTCTTGTGTTTAGATTTCAACAAACCTTTGCATAGGTATTATGTGGTTGTACCAATGTACTTTCTTTTGATCTGAAAATGCAAAAACTTCCTTTCTTCCCACTTTCTGAGACTCTGAAACCTTAAAGGAAGAGTGGGGGTACTTTAAAGGAAAGGTGGTGGTGGCTGGGTAATGGGTAGCAATATCTACTGTATACTTCCTTTCCCGAAACAAGTCCCTGTCTACCGTCAGCATTTCCAAAATGTGAAGATCAACTGTGGTGTTAACTCATTAACTAATCACTAGACTTTGAGTGATTGTGGAAGCAAAATCTCAGTGAGTGCCTGGATGTTCTAATTCTGTTAAATCAGTAAGTGCACATTCCATAAAATACTCCCTTAGCCCAGTGGCAGATTTAAGGAGTGGGAGATAGATTTCTACGTTTCAGAAATGAAATACATAAAGAATAAAAATTTTTAATCCCATGGTTCTTTGCCTGAGTTTAATTTTTTGGAGAGTTTTTCTTTTAGATTTTCTTTCCTTTCCATTAAACTGTTACTTTGAAAGGTCCCAGGGTTTGGGCAAAGTAAGTGGGAAAGACAGTGGCTTGGATTCTCCAGGATGAGGGAGTGAAGAGGACTTCTTTCCCTCATTTTATTATTGAATAATGTCATCATAACAATTATTAAGGTGAATGGTCTACAGTAGAAGTTTTTAGATGGCTTCTCTGCAAAATAATTCGGTTTAGACAACACAAGGATGCCTTTGGTTAGCTGGAATGGAAGATGTGCAGGCTGGAGTGCTCTTGGCAGGTTTTCTGGAGGGAAATACAGCATTTGGAAGGGTGGGAAGCAGAAGGAATGTCAGGCAAGGGAAATGTGTGTGCAAAGCCCCAGAGGACAGAACAGGTTGTGGTGGACTTGGTGTCCACATAGACCTAATCAGTGGTCTTAGCTTTTGTGTT
The DNA here is from genome assembly GCF_000951045.1 of Mandrillus leucophaeus. Taxonomy (NCBI): domain Eukaryota; kingdom Metazoa; phylum Chordata; class Mammalia; order Primates; family Cercopithecidae; genus Mandrillus; species Mandrillus leucophaeus. The sequence continues at coordinate 2,204,869 of NW_012103665.1, read as the reverse complement.
TTCAAAATTACCACAGTTTGTGTTCTAAACCTGTCTTTGCCTTGATTTTATTTTAGGCATGCTATCTGTGTATTTTGA
>NW_012103665.1:2202150-2204741 GCF_000951045.1 Mandrillus leucophaeus | reverse complement strand
CCCACCGTTGATCCTGGCAACCTCTGATCTAATTTCTATCTGTAGATTTGCCTCCCCTGGATATTTCATATAAATAGAATCATACAAAATGTGGCATTTTGTGACCGGCTTTTCTTTACAGTGTTTATAAATGAAATGCCTGAAGAGGCTAAGCTTAGGATAGTGTTTGCTGTACAACTTTGACAACTGAACCTTGTTAAAGTTGAAAATATGACTGTGACTGTATATGTGGCATATTATCTTTAGATGATCCTTACTTCAATTATTCAGAATTTTTTCCCCTAGTAATCTTCAACTGTCTCAATATTCAGCAGGAACCCCTTGGAGACAAACAGCAGTAGGAATTTAGAACACATATTGACAAAATGAATGTAATTTAATTTAGTACAGTAGTAAAGTCGAACACTTTTAGGTGCCGATGCTGCTGAAAGTGTATATTAAGGAAAAGTTTACTTACCTTACTTTTGGCGGAGGTGCTAGAACTACTTCTGTCTTGTGTTTAGATTTTAACAAACCTTTGCATAGGTATTATGTGGTTGTACAAATGTACTTTCTTTTGATCTGAAAATGCAAAAACTTCCTTTCTTCCCACTTTCTGAGACTCTGAAACCTTAAAGGAAGAGTGGGGGTACTTTAAAGGAAAGGTGGTGGTGGCTGGGTAATGGGTAGCAATATCTACTGTATACTTCCTTTCCCGAAACAAGTCCCTGTCTACCGTCAGCATTTCCAAAATGTGAAGATCAACTGTGGTGTTAACTCATTAACTAATCACTAGACTTTGAGTGATTGTGGAAGCAAAATCTCAGTGAGTGCCTGGATGTTCTAATTCTGTTAAATCAGTAAGTGCACATTCTATACAAAACTCTCTTAGCCCAGTGGCAGATCTAAGGAGTGGGAGATAGATTTCTACATTTCAGAAATGAAATACATAAAGAATAAAAATTTTTAATCCCATGGTTCTTTGCCCGAGTTTAATTTTTTGGAGAGTTTTTCTTTTAGATTTTCTTTCTCTTCCATTAAACTGTTACTTTGAAAGGTCCCAGGGTTTGGGCAAAGCAAGTGGGAAAGACACTGACTTGGATTCTCCAGGATAAGGGAGTGAGGAGGACTTCTTGCCCTCATTTTATTATTGAATAATGTCATCATAACAATTATGAAGGTGAATAGTCTACAGTAGAAGTTTTTAGATGCCTTCTCTGCAAAATAATTCGGTTTAGTCAACACAAGGATGCCTTTGGTTAGCTGGAGTGGAAGATGTGCAGGCTGGAGTGCTCTTGGCAGGTTTTCTGGGGGGAAATACAGCATTTGGAAAGGTGGGAAGCAGAAGGAATCTCAGGCAAGGGAAATGTGTGGGCAAAGCCACAGAGGACAGAACAGGTTGTGGAGGACTTGGTGTCCACATAGACCTAATTAGTGGTCTTAGCTTTTGTGTTTTCAAAATTACCACAGTTTGTGTTCTAAACCTGTCATTCCCTTGATTGTATTTTAGGCATGCTATCTATGTATTTTGAAGTTTAAAGTAACAGTAAAGGAGAAATGAAATTATTTTGTTTGAGAAAGAGTTAAAAGGATAAAATGTCTTGACATAAGTAATTTTCTAATGGGAGATTTGGTACACCCCCAGAAGTTGACTTTGGTTCAGAGAATAGTCTTCAGATCTAGAAAGGACTTGAGGAGTCCCAGAGAGGAGCTACATGGTCTAAACCCTTTGATTCTCACGACAGAATGGATAAAAACAATTCCAACCATGAAACGATGCAGATGTTCGTATTTTGGATCGGGTAAGGTCAGTGCCATTGTCAGAGGAAAAACTCTTGGCCATCACAGGATGGGAGAGAAAGTTGCAGTTGTAAAGAATACTCAAATGCCATTTAAGGAAATGGGTTCTTCTGCCCCTATGCTTTGGAATATTTAGGGTTAAATTCTTAGTTTCTGACATCATAAAAATGTCAAAGTATCCTGTTCTAAAAGCCATTTCAAACAATTGACTAGAATTTCAGAGCAATTACATGAGAGTTATACCATTAGAATTTTTAAATTACTCATAGCCCTATATCCCTAACCAGTATGTTCGTGCTTGCATGTTCTCTTCTCATCTTTACTGTGTGCTTGCTTTCTGAGTAATGGCACATAGAAATTGTTTAAGCAGGAATAATTCTCGAGATAATTTTGTATGTTTCCTTTTTTCTCTTTAAGGTATGTATTGGGTAGAAGAGCATTATGTATGGAACTTCTCACGAAACAGGTGATTTTCTTATGATACTCAATTTTCACCCTCAATGGAGTGTTTTGATTATGTAAGCTAGATTTAAGCTAGATTCTCTTAAAGAAATTTTAGTGTGTGTTCTTTTTTTTTCATAGCCCCTACTTTAAAGAATGAAAAAGGTCAACCAGTAAAATGAGATTGTACTTGGTGCTGAATCTATGCTAGGATCGGCATTAAGAGTGACCTTTATTTAAGGTTCTAACTTGCTCATGGTTGGGCACTTAGAACGTCAGTTTGTTGTTTCTTGTGAGATTCTGGAAATGGTCCAATTTTACTTTTTCCCCTTGTCTCCAGACATTTTAACACTGATCTGCTGCTGTTGAGG
>NW_012103665.1:2196214-2196902 GCF_000951045.1 Mandrillus leucophaeus | reverse complement strand
GGTTGTGGTGGACTTGGTGTCCACATAGACCTAATCAGTGGTCTTAGCTTTTGTGTTTTCAAAATTACCACAGTTTGTGTTCTAAACCTGTCATTCCCTTGATTGTATTTTAGGCATGCTATCTGTGTATTTTGAAGTTTAAAGTAACAGCAAAGGAGAAATGAAATTATTTTGTTTGAGAAAGAGTTAAAAGGATAAAATGTCTTGATATAAGTAATTTTCTAATGGGAGATTTGGTACACCCCCAGAAGTTGACTTTGGTTCAGAGAATAGTCTTCAGATCTAGGAAGGACTTGAGGAGTCCCAGAGAGGAGCTGCATGGTCTGAACCCTTTGATTCTCACGACAGAATGGATAAAAACAATTCCAACCATGAAACGATGCAGATGTTCGTATTTTTGATAGGGTAAGGTCAGTGCCATTGTCAGAGGAAAAACTCTTGGCCATCACAGGATGGGAGAGAAAGTTTCAGTTGTAAAGAATACTCAAATGCCATTTAAGGAAACGGGTTCTTTTGCGCCTATGTTTTGGAATATTTAGGGTTAAATTCTTAGTTTCTGACATCATAAAAATGTTAAAGTATCCTGTTCTAAGAGCCATTTCAAACAATTGACTAGAATTTCAGAGCAATTACATGAGAGTAATACCATTAGAATTTTTAAATTACTCATAGCCCTATATCCCTAACC
>NW_012103665.1:2194525-2195421 GCF_000951045.1 Mandrillus leucophaeus | reverse complement strand
GCCTTCTTGTTACCTTAATTCTTTTTGAGAGAATTCATTTCATTTTCATTTGGTTTGCTTTCTTCTTGTTACAAAGATGATCTGTAGAAAATATAGAAGTAGGCCAGGCGCGGTGGCTCAAGCCTGTAATCCCAGCACTTTGGGAAGCCGAGACGGGCGGATCACGAGGTCAGGAGATGGAGACCATCCTGGCTAACACGGTGAAATCCCGTCTCTGCTAAAAAATACAAAAAACTAGCTGGGCGAGGTGGCAGGCGCCTGTAGTCCCAGCTACACGGGAGTTTGAGGCAGGAGAATGGCGTAAACCTGGGAGGCGGAGCTTACAGGGAGCTGAGACCTGGCGGCTGCACTCCAGCCTGGGTGACAGAGCAAGACTCCATCTCAAAAAAAAAAAAAAGAAAATATAGAAGTATAGGAAAATTAAAGATACTAACTGATAATCACTTAATGATTTAGTATCTGCTTGTTTAGTCTTTGTTATATTTACTGTAGACAAACATATCTGCAATTGTAAATTTATTATTGGTATGTATACCCTAGTAAGTTAAAAGTTATATGTACTTTGAAGTTTTGCAAAGTTGAGTTCATATTATAGAATTAATTCCTGATGAACTTTTACGTGCTAGGCACTAGTCTTTTTATTTATTTATTTATTTATTTTTACTTCTTTCCCCCCTCTGTGCCTATGCTTACCAAGTCTTTTTAATTTTTACTTTTTATTTACTCTTTCAATCCCCCTAAGAACTTAAAAAGAGGGTATTACTAATATCTGCATCTTGTGGATGAGGTAACTCAAGGTCAGTAACTTATCCAAGGTCACAGGTGGCAGAGCAAGGATTAAAACCAGACAGTCTGGCTGCCCAAGGCCCAACCAAGAGGAGCTGAGAGCCTGCACG
>NW_012103665.1:2193483-2194475 GCF_000951045.1 Mandrillus leucophaeus | reverse complement strand
ATTCCCGAAGATTAAGAGCAGGCAACTAGGAATTCAGTGAAATCATAGCATTCAAGTAGTCAACCCAACATACTTGAGAATGATCAGAAACAATGAATCATATGTTTCCCAAAGACTATAGGTTTTGGAATTATCAGATACAGAACACAGACTTCAAATATTAGAATTGTGAGAAAATAGTTACACGTGAAATCTAATATATCTAAAAAAAAATTCACTCATGAAATTGAGGAAGCAGTAAGACCACCAGGAGTGATGAGGAAGATCTGAAAAGAAAATGGAAGAAACAGAACTTACAGAAATAAAATGTATAGCTGGGTAGGGTGGCTCACATCTGTAATCCCAGCCCTTTTTGGGAGGCTGAGGTGGGAGCATGGCATGAGCCCAGGAGTTGGAGACAAGCCTGGGCAACAGGGTGAGAACTTGTTTCTACAAAAAATACCTCACCATCACCAAAAAAAAAGAAAGAAAAATTAACTGGGTGTGGGGCACCTGCCTATAGTCCCAGCTACTCAGGAGGCTGAGGTGGAGGATCACTTGAGTTCAGGAGGCTGTGGCTGCAGGTTCGTGCCACTGGAGTCCAGCCTGGGTGACAGAGTGAGACTCTGTCCCAGAATAAAATGAAATAAGGAAATAAAAAATGTAATTGTTGAAATAAGAAATTCAGTGGATGGATTAGACACCAGAAGAAAGAATTCATTGGTTAGACAATTCTCTCCAAAAAGTATGTTAGTATGTTACACAGAGAGACTTGAGAATAGATGATAGAGCAGAAATTGGTGGGGTTGAGGGGGAGAGGGAGATCAGAATAAGGTCTAAAATAAGTCTTAGTGGAATCCCAGGAGGAGATATTAAAATTTTATTAGAAAGTGAGAGAAATAGAAGTTCTTCTTTTGTTTTGTTTTTTTCAGACAAAGTCTCTCTTTGTAGCCCAGGCTGCCGTGCAGTGGTGCAATCTTGGCTCACAGCAAGCTCTGCCTCCCGGGTTCACA
>NW_012103665.1:2187071-2188553 GCF_000951045.1 Mandrillus leucophaeus | reverse complement strand
CTTTGGGAAGCCGAGACGGGCGGATCACGAGGTCAGGAGATGGAGACCATCCTGGCTAACACAGTGAAATCCCATGTCTGCTAAAAAATACAAAAAACTAGCTGGGCGAGGTGGCAGGCGCCTGTAGTCCCAGCTACACGGGAGTTTGAGGCAGGGGAATGGCATAAACCTGGGAGGCGGAGCTTACAAGGAGCTGAGATCTGGCGGCTGCACTCCAGCCCGGGTGACAGAGCAAGACTCCGTCTCAAAAAAAAAAAAAGAGAACATAGAAGTATAGGAAAATTAAAGATACTAACTGATAATCACTTAATGATTTAGTATCTGCTTGTTTAGTCTTTGTTATATTTACTGTAGACAAACATATCTGCAATTGTAAATTTATTATTGGTATGTATACCCTAGTAAGTTAAAAGTTATATGTACTTTGAAGTTTTGCAAAGTTGAGTTCATATTATAGAATTAATTCCTGATGAACTTTTACGTGCTAGGCACTAGTCTTTTTATTTATTTATTTATTTATTTATTTTTACTTTTTTCCCCCCTCTGTGCCTATGCTTACCAAGTCTTTTTAATTTTTACTTTTTATTTACTCTTTCAATCCTCTTAAGAACTTAAAAAGAGGGTATTACTAATATCTGCATCTTGTGGATGAGGTAACTCAAGGTCGGTAACTTATCCAAGGTCACAGGTGGCAGAGCAAGGATTAAAACCAGACAGTCTGGCTGCCCAAGGCCCAACCAAGAGGAGCTGAGAGCCTGCACGGGGCAGGAGGATATTGGTGAGGCTGATTTCGTGTTTAGTTAACATGAAACGCAGGCTGTAATCTTCATTCCAGGACATTACCGAGAAAGCCTTCCAAAGCCATAGGGTTTTTACTATAAGCATGACTTTTAGCAAGAGTTTGTGGTTTAAAGGCCACATGGTGCTCTAACAAGCTTCTGTTCACGCTTATGGAGGGACTGGTAGTTGAGCTAAATAGTGAAATCCTGGAGCACACAGCCTTTAGGGCAGGTTCTGACCTATTTCTGTGGTGAGGAAAGACACCTGTCTTTCCTTGCTGCCCACAGCCTCCAGTTATTCACCTTCAGATTTTAATCTTCTGTGATCACATTCAGATGAGAGATCTGTTTTGTTTTTTCCAGGGTAGGAGGAAGTGAGTCACCAACAATACTAAGCAGTCTAGTCTTCTGTGTATAAATGAGCAAGGTTGGGCAAGCAAATTTGAGAACCTTGTGTAATTCTGAGATTCTCCAAGAGAATTCAAGAGAATGTCAGGATTACGCTTGGTGGTAAAGTGGGCTTATGTTAGTTGTGTCCACAGCTCTCATCAGAAGCAGACACAGATACTTTCTGTAGGAAATTATCTCTAACTTAAGCCCGTAGTATTCCCGAAGATTAAGAGCAGGCAACTAGGAATTCAGTGAAATCATAGCATTCAAGTAGTCAACCCAACATACTTGAGAATGATCAGAAACAATGAAT
>NW_012103665.1:2182308-2185616 GCF_000951045.1 Mandrillus leucophaeus | reverse complement strand
ACAGGTCCCTCTGGACACATTGCTGCCTGCTGATTGGCCACGCCCCAATTCCCTTTCATCTTTCTAATTGACCAATGGGCTTGGAGCATTAAGGCCACGCCCCTTTTCTGCATTCTACTGGAGCCCTGGTTACGCCTCCTCTGATTCAGTCACTCAACTGCCTGGTAGGTGACTGGAGGCGTTGATCAGTGCTCGCTGGGATTTTGCTGACGTGACCCCAATCCCGCTTCCCTTCCCACCCTGCGATGGCAGAAGAAACTCGACAGAGTAAACTGGCCTTAGCCAAGAGAAAGGTAAAAATGCACCAGGTCATGGCCCCCCAACCCAGCCACAGATCCCCTCTGAGGACAAGACCACTACCAGAGTCCATATCACTCCTGAGGCACACCAAACTGGGCCCTCCAACCCCGGCACCTCTGGGCTGCCCCCACCAAAGTCTTGTCAATCAGCCCTGCCCCTTCAGCAAGAAGCCCAGTCCCTGCCCTCACCAATCACCCCAGGGTGACTTTGGGTGTGTGACTCCTGGGGCTTCCCGCTCCATTACTGGGCCCTCACCTCCTGCCTACCCAAACTTGACCTCCCTGGGTTCTTTGGGCTCATGTTTCCAAGCACCTGGGTTCCCCAGGCCTAGGCCCCATCCTCGCCTGTTGTCCCTGAGTGACTTTGGGCTGGTGATTCCTGGGGCTCCCTGCTGCAGACTCTGTCCTCCCCTCCTGCTGCCTCAAGGTCAAACTCCCTGGGCTCTTTGTGCTGGTGTCTGCAAGGACCTGGGTCCCAACCCTGTGTTTCCCTCCCCCATAGTGGAGTGGGACTCGGACATTGCGCTGATGTGACCCCACCCCCAACCAGGAGGAGTGGAATGTAGTGATGTCACAATCCGCCTACTAACTGTCATTACTGGAAGACCGGCCTTTGATCTTATGACCCAGTCCCCTAAGTGTTGTCACCCCATTTCTTGTTCCTCTGGTCACAGCACAAATTTGCAGCTGGAAGGAGAATGGAGACTATGGGATCTAGGAGCAACCGATTTCAGGCTGCCTCACTCCCTTAACATAGACATTGACAGGGGGAAAAGCCTACACTTCCCCCGTGAGCTCAAAACGTTGACAGTATCTCTGGGTGGCAATGGGAGAATGGGTTTGGTTTAGTTTTCTCCCAGGCTTCTACTTTCCAGAGAGATTTTAATATTTTTTTTCTGAGTTCTCCACCTCATATTCTAATTCTCCATGATTCTGGGACCAGACTGCCCTTCAGTCTGTGGTCTCTGAAGTGAGATTTGCTCATCTTCTGTGGAATAGATCTTGGGAAACTGAACTTGACAGCTTGAATCTTCCTCATATTATCTCGACCTGGGGTACTTTGAGTGCCACGGGATAAATGTGAGACATCTTTCTGAAGCATCAGGTTCCCTTGATTCTCTTGAGATCAGGAGAAAAAACATTAATGTGCTTAGGGATGACAGTCACATAGGCTTCTGAGAGTATACCAGACTTCTGTCTGAAATGAGGCTTGGGTTGTCCTCTTTCTGATGAATTCCCAGATTTAACAGAAAGGCTGCCTTCTGCCATGAGGACACAGTGATATAAAAGTTTGAGAGGTACTGGTGCACTTCTTGATACTAACAGATGTGTGAGGATGTATGACTCTAAACCATGCAGTTCCTGCCTACCTAATGTTTACTTTTCTACCTCTACCTCTGGTTTTGGTCCCTGGCAGCTGCTGATTCTTGGCAAAACCCCAGAGCTTGGAGTCAGAAGACTGAGTTTCCAAGTTCCAGTATCACCTTTTTCTTTTTCTTTTTTTTCTAGCCATTATATCAATTCCTCTCAGTCACTAAATGATGGTGACAACACCTTGTACAGTTGTTGGCGTCATTAAATCAGATGGTGTACAAGAGCATTTTGTTAAAACTATAAGTGAGGATGTGGCTGTAGGGGCCGATAGTTCTCATGAGGATTACTGCTCTTCTTTCCCACAGTTAAAAGAATATTGGCAGAGAAACAGCCCTGGTGGTCCAGCAGGAGTGAAGAAGAACAGGAAAACAAATGGCAATAGCCCTGAGACAGCCACTTCTGGTGGTTGCCACTCACCTGAGGATGTGAGTCTTGGCTGACCAGGCTACTGGGGACAGGGGTCCCAAGGGGCTGTAGAGGGTAATTGTTAAGATTGTGAATGGACTGTTGGGTACTGGTTCAGAATTCTGGGTTTGAATTCTGCCTCTCCATCTGCTAGGGATATGATTTAGGGCAAGTTGCTTGAGATTTTTGGGCATCTCTTTGCACATCTGTATAATAGAGGTGGTATTATTGTTTGACTTCCATTTGTGAAGTTTAAATGAGATTTGTTATTGTTTTATGTTAATCCCTAGTACATGGCCTGCTGTAAACACCCAGGACACCAGGATATGGTCATTGCTGTTTGATTTTCCTCATCCCCAGTCTCAAGGGGAAGCCAGGACAATGAGAACAGCCACCTGCCATCAGGAGTCACTGAAATGGCCCCAGGGTGGGATGGTGGGGAGATAAGAACCATGAGAGAAGTTGGCACAAAGGAGTTATGGGAGGAAGGGTCCAAGACAGGCAGAAAAGAAAGTTGTGCCAGTTGATGGGGGAAGAAAGGAAGTCAGAGGGCTTAGACACTGAGAGGGACAGAACATCTCCATGTGCACTCTCACCTCTTGTAGTCAGCCACAGGTATCGACGGAGAGGGCCCTACGTCATCTGCACCCCTCAAGGATCTGGAGGTAAGAGGCTCTGGGTGGAGGGGCAGTGACCCTGCAGGCCGATCCTTCAACCTCCTCCCACAGCAGGGACTGGGTGCCCCTCTGCCAGCTGAGACAGCCCACACACACCCCAGCCCTAATGATTGTTCTCTCTACCTCTCCCCCGACTCCTCCTCCACCTCCTCCTCTCTGCATGTGCCTCAGAACCCGTCCCAAGAACTAGCAGCTGCCCTGGACTCGAGGTCCGTCAAAATCAGTCAACTGAAGAACACCATCAAATCTTTGGTAAGAGTCCAGTGGGGTCCCCTGATTCCAGTCTGACAATCCTGGGCTCCAGTTTCCTCTTGGGACCCTGAAGAAAGGGACTGGGGGCCCCTGGTGCCAAGGGCAAATAGGGAGCTGGGGCACCCAGACCTCACCTGGAGGGACCCCAGAGCACGCGTTGTGGCTCTTCTTTTGCTGCCCTCTTTGCCGACTCTCTCCTCTCCACACACCCCTGCTCAAGTCCTTGCTACACACGCCCTGGGGTCGTTGCCTCTCAGGGAAGTGCGAGCGTGACTGGTTGTCAGGGGCCCCGTATTTCTGC
>NW_012103665.1:2181654-2182258 GCF_000951045.1 Mandrillus leucophaeus | reverse complement strand
GCCTGCCCTCCTCCCTAGCCCTCCAGGCCTTTGTTTCCCCACCTGTAAAAAGGGGCAACGTAGCCCTCACGTGAAATGTTACTTCTAAAGGCACCTGTGAGCCAGGGCCCTGCTCTGGTGGCTGTGGGAGAGAAGGGATGATTTTTCTAACCTGCCTCCACCCTTCCCCGTGCCATGGGAGGCAGACTCCGAGTTCTAGGGTCTCCAGCTGCAGTGGGTGGCTGCTGATTGCTTCTCTCTGTCCAGAACAACGAGAACAAGAGCGCACTGCAGTCGGAGCAGCAAGTGGAGGAGCTACAGGAGACGCTGGGCGAGGTGAAGTAGATTGTAACCCCCACCCCATCCAAGAAGGGCTGGGAAGCAGGCACCAGCCTCTGGGGAGGGGAGGTGCCAGGCCAGAGGCAGCTGAAGCCTGGGGGCAGGTGACCCCAGCACCCTCCAGGGCAGTCTTATGACCGTTTCTTTCTTCCTGCCTTCTGACTTTTAGAGGTGGGTAGCCCTGGGCTCCTCCCAGGTCTGGACATCATCATCCCAGCTAGAGGCATGAAGCCCCCCAGTCATAGGGGAACAGACAGTGGGATAAGAGGCTCCTTATGCCAGGCAC
>NW_012103665.1:2174376-2175887 GCF_000951045.1 Mandrillus leucophaeus | reverse complement strand
TGAGGATTAAATGAGATAATACATGGAAAGCATTAGGCCTGTAGCACACTTAGCACATAGTGGTTGGTTCCCACTGCTTTTCCACCAGTCTGTGGCCTACAGTTTAAATGGTGAAGGAGGGTATGAGATTTGAGGCTGAGGAAGGAAGCATGGGGTTCTAGGAAAGGGAGACAGTCACTTAGGCCTGGAGTGAGGGGCCAGAGGCCTGGGCAGACGACAAAGACCCACAGTGCCCTCGCTACCCTATTAATGGGCCTAGAATCTGGAAGCCAGCCGCCACGTGCCCTCACACCCAGGATCTTCCTGCAGGTGGAGCTGAAGAGCCAAAAGGCTCAGAGTCTGCAGCAGCAGCCAGACCATTATCTGGGTCACCTGCAGCAGTCCGTGGCCATCTATCAGCAGCAGGTGGCCGCCTATCAGCAGCTGACCTCTGAGAAGGAGGCGCTGCACAGGCAGTTACTGCAGCAGACCCAGCTAATGAACCAGCTGCAGCAGCAGGAAGCTTGGGGCAAAGCGGTGGCCGAGATGGCCCGCCAAAAGTTACAGGAGACCCAGGGGAGGGAGCTGCTGAAGACGGGGCTGTGAGGGGGCTGACCTGGTAAACTCCGTGCCTTCTCACTCTTTCCTGGCCCCTTAGGAGCACCTGCAGGCTTCCAGCCACCAGAATCAGCAGCTGCAGGACCAACTGAGTCTCATGGCTCTCCCTGGTGAAGGTACCGGAGACTGCTCAGAGGAAGAGGAGAGAGCCCCAGGAGGAAGGGGGGACTGTTAGCAGCACAGGATTGAGGAGTTAGAAGAGACCTTTAGAACAGCTGGTCATTATGCCAACCGGGTACCTGCACTAAGTTCGGCATCAATATGGTGACCTCTGGGAGTGGGGGGCCACCAAGTTGCCTAAGGATGGCTGAACTGGCCCATGTCAGAAACAGAGCAGGTCAGAACTCCTGCACCGACCGGTAGTGGGACTGTGCCTGGGCAGTATAGCAAAATCTTGGTTCTTAAAAGGAAAAATAAAGAACAGTAGCTTATTCTTCTCTGGGGAGGGGCTGGCTCAGGGTTACATAGTGAGGGTGGAGGCAGAGTTGGGCCCACAGTACCTGCCTTGTTGGGTTGTCTGAGGACACCTCTGGCCACCCCCCACAGGAGAGGGAGAAGAACATCCGGACAGTGAGGAGGAGGAGGCACCTCAGCCCATGCCGAGCCTCCCAGAGGACCTGGAGAGCTGGGAGGCCGTGGTGAGCCTGACTCCCTCTGCACCGATTTTGCCACCTTCCTCTGTGGTCCCTCCAAGACCCCTTTATGCTCTTACTTTCCCTGCCTTCTGATTTCTCTGCACCCTCACCCCTTCCGAGAGCCAGTGGTCAGACCCCATTTCACCTGTGACGAACTGAGGTCCCAAGGGAAGGGGCCGCGCTCCACCCCTCTGCCCCGTTTCTTCTGTGTATGCCCCTACAAGAATGCTCACGTCTTGCCCTCAGGTGGCATTTTTCAAATCCGCTGGAGCCAGTGCC
>NW_012103665.1:2156628-2171816 GCF_000951045.1 Mandrillus leucophaeus | reverse complement strand
CTGCTGGTGTCATGCTACTGTAATGTAATAAATTCTTAAATTGTTGTAAAGTGCTGTTTTTGCCTTAAAATTTTATTTTGCGTGTCTTGAAAACTATGGTATTAAAGGTATTGATACTGTGCCAATGCTGGGCATGCCTGGCATGAGATAATCTGTTTCATTTTTATAAACTTGTAATAAAACTATGCAAGTGTTTATTAAAAGAACACAAAATAGAAAAAGTTATGGGATTAAAAAAAGTTATGGGGTGAAAAAGTTATGGGATAAAAAATGTAAAAAAGTTGTGGCAAAAAAACCTTTGGCAAAAAAGCAGAAAAAAGTTTCATGAAAAGTTGCAAAAAAATTATGAAAAAGAAGTTATGGGACTTAAAAAACAAGTCATGGGATAAAAATAAAAATTAAAAGCAGACCCCTGTCAGCAAAGCCTGGAGAAGCGGGGCCGGAGTCTCCACCGCCACCATGTCCCTACCACCGCTTCCCAGTCACCCCTTTACAATTAGGGTAGCAAGACAAGACCTCTGTCTAATGGGGAAAGACAAATAGACCCTTTGCCACCTTGACCAGGGCTGAGTCCTTAAATTTCTGGATGACAATGATTGTTATTTAAGAGCCAGAGGCTGGTGGAGTTGGTTTGTTTGGAGGAGGTCTGATGGCCTCATTACTCTCACCATAGCAACTTTTCCCTCAGGGGTGCTCCCAGCTTCTTATTCAGTGAGGTAACTGAGGCAGGACAGTGGGACTAACTGTGGACCAGGCAAGGGCATGGGCTGCTGGGATGGAACTTCTTCCCCAGGGTAAGTATTGTGTCTGTGTAACGTTTTGTATATTCCAGAGGATGGGGCCACCCCTGTATGGTACCTAGCTGTGGTTGGAGCTGGCATGTGGGGAGGAGGTTCTAATGATTATTTGTGGCTGGGAAACTTATTTATTGCTAGCATAGGACAGAGGAAGGAGGCGGGGATGGGGTCGTGGCTCCCTGGTGATGCGACTCCTGGTTATTTTCTTTTTATTTTGGAATAAACGGATTTAACCATACTCCTCGGCCTGGTGTGTTCCCGTTTCCCTCACTGGGTCCTGGAGTTTGTGCCACCGAACGAGGAGCCCCAGAGTGTCTTGAGCATGTCCAGCTAGGCTGTTGGGGACCTTCCAGGCCTGTTACCTGTATGCTGCCTGGTGGCACCTGGGGGATTCCACAGGGACTGCCATGGCGCCTATGGGGTGCAGTCTGGCCCTGACAGCCAACAGGCTCAGAAGCCTGATCTAGCGGAGGCCGGGAAGACAGGTATCAGCACCTAAGGGCACTGACTTCCACCCAGCCCAGGCGTCTTCCATTCCGTCCCCGTGCCTCCCTCTCCTGTCTGCACCTGGTGGCCTCTTCTGTCTGTCCCTCCAGAGTGCCGGCTGCCCCGCAGGCTCCCTCCAGGCTGAGTTCATGGCCCTGCCCCCTGGTGGCCAGAGCCGGCTTCACAGGATAAGAGCCAGGGAAGCTCCAGGGGCTTTCCAGGAAAAGTGAACCTTGGAAAGGGTATGGCCTTTTCACCGCTCCCAACAGCACCCTAGAAATGGCTTGGCCTCTCCCCTCCCCTGAGCTCCACAGAGAACACAGCCAGCAGAGGACACATTTCCCCGCCATCCAGAAATGGGTGTGAGGGACAGCAGGACTGGTAGAGACTTGTCAGGCCACACAGCTGCCTGCACAGCACTCCCATGCTTGGTGGGGGCGGGAGGGATGGCGGGGGCTGTCCGTAGGCCGGGCAGGACAGGGAGGCTCACTGGAGGTGCTGCACTTTGGAGGGGCGATGTCAGGGGACAGCTTTCTCTTGTTGGGACACAGGACTCCAGAAGGACAGCACAGTGACTGATTCCCAGTGCTAGAGGCCAGGCGGCCAGCCACATGTAGGACGGTGTGTGTGTGTGTGTGTGTGTGTATTCCTTCCCTCCTGCCTGCCTGCCTTCCTCCTTTCCTTCCTTCCTCCCTTCCTCCCTCCCTTTCTCTCTCTCTCTCTCTCTCTCTCTCTCTCTATTTCTCTCTTTCTTTCTTTCTTCTTTTTTTTGATGGAGTCTTGCTCTGTTGCCCAGGCTGCAGTGCAGTGGTGCGATCTCGGCTCACTGCAAAGCTCTGCCTCCCGGGTTCACACCATTCTCCTGCCTCAGTCTCTCGAGTAGCTGTGACTACAGGCACCCGCCACCATGCTTGGCTAATTTTTGTATTTTTAGTAGAGATGGGGTTTTGCCATATTGGTCAGGCTGGTCTCAAACTCCTGAACTCAAGTGTTCCACCTGCCTAGGCTCCCAAAATGCTGGAATTACACGCATGAGCCACTGTGCCCAGCCAGGACTTTTAACTTATGAGAAGAAAAAGAAACATTGTAAATCAAGAGGTAAAAACAAATTTTAAATCTGAATTGGGGCCAGGTGCAGAGGCTTATGCCTGTAATCCCAGCAGTTTGGGAGGCCAAGGCGGGTGGGTCACCTGAGGTCAGGAGTTTGAGACCAGCCTGGCCAACATGGTGAAACCCTGTCTCTATGTCTCTATGAAAAATACAAAACTAGTCAGACATGATGGTACATGCCTGTAATCCCAGCTACTCAGGAGGCTGAGGCAGGAAAATCACTTGAACCCGGGAGGCAGACGTTGCCATGAGCTGAGATCGCGCCATCGCACTCCAGCCTGGGCAACAAGAGTGAAACTCCATCTCAATAAAAAAAATCTGAATTGGAAAGGTATAAAAAAACTCAGAATTCTTCTCTTTTTAAGAAACAATAGTACCTAGATCTGACCTTTGAAAAGCTCTACAAGGAAAAAAGAAATCCTAGAGAACCCAGATTGTATTCTCTAACTACATCTAACAAAAAGTAAACAAGATTTTTTATAGAAGTGGTTTCAAAACTAGGGACTGACTATTCCCAAAACAAGCCTGTGAAAGCTCACTGCTGAGAAGCCGGCAAGCCATCAGAGACAGGAGCAGGCTCATGTCAAAGGGAGAAAGGAGCAAACTTCAATGGCTCCCACTGGATGGAGATGAAACAATTTAAGCATCGAAAAGACTAAGGACTGCAAAGGACTAGATGATATACATATACAGATATACATATGTAAGTTCTTAAGAATATAAAATCAATCTCACTGGACACTTATGGAGAATTCTAAGGTACCAACTCTTTATTCTGAAAACTGACCTATGAAGAGAAACAAGCATTTATCCTGCCTTGGGAAACAAACTCTATTTTAGGATAACCAAACAGTTGATCATGGAAAGCTCCTCTGTAAGAGAACTTCCAACTACAAATACAAAGGAAATTATGGAATAAGAAAACTATCATTTTGCAACTCTAAAGGATGACTACATGTAGACAATAATCGAATGGTGTTAAAACTATGAAATAAAAGAGTGATGAGTTCCTGGCTCACAGATGACGGTAGGAAGAAAAAAAGAGTGATGGGAATATTTATAATAAGGCAGACAACATCTGACTCCAGTGATCAACTTTCACCCCACTCATACAGGCATGGCATGTTTAGTTGTCTCACTTTCTATGAAGCAATAGGAAAAATACAGCACCAACTATGACAAATTCCTATGTCCCCAAGCCATCCCCCCCAAAAAAAGTACTGAACCAAGGGTTCACATATCAGCAGCCACGTGCAAGAAAGGAAAGGCAGGTGATAAAGGACTCTGTTAAATAACACCAGAAGGGTACAATAAAGCTTCTGATGTTCCAATTTGGGCCAAGACAAGGGACAATTTGTAACAAATAAATGACACTAAAAAAAGAAGACCAGGAATTAAGAGACTTAAGGGTCACATTATCTAAATATAATCCTGGCTCAAAGAAAAATTACAAAATGACATGTATGAAACCATCAAGAAAATCTGAACACTAACTGGCTATTAGATGATATTCAGGGACTATTGTTGAATGTATTGGGTGTGATAATGAAATTGTGGTTATATATTTTTCTAATCCTTTTGGGTTAGAAAAATGTATTTGTTAATAAAATGATATTATTTTATTTAAAATACTCCAGCGAGAGGCCAGGCAAAGTGGCTCATGCCTGTAATCCCAGCACTTTGGGAGGCCAAGGCGGGCAGATCACGAGGTCAGGAGTTTGAGACCATCCTGGCTAATATGGTGAAACCTCATCTCTACTAAAAATACAAAAAATTAGCTGAGTGTGGTGGTGGGCGCCTGTAGTCCCAGCTACTCAGGAGGCTGAGGCAGGAGAATGGCATGAACCCGGGAGGCAGAGCTTGCAATGAGCCGAGATCGCGCCACTGCACTCCAGCCTGGGCGACAAAGCAAGACTCCATCTCAAAAAAAAAAAAAAAAAATTTCTCCAGCGAGAGAGAGAGAGAGAGAAAAAAAAAAGAGAGACAGAGAATGAAAGCAGGAGACATAAATGAACCAAGATAAACCAGTGTTGATGATTGCTGGAAGCAAATGATGCTGCCTTGTCATTCTTAGTCTCTCTACTTCTATATATGCTGAAATTTTCCATAATAAAAAAAAAAAATTTGAGACAGGGTCTTGCTCTCTTGCCCAGGCTGGAGTGCAGTAGCATGATAATAGCCCACTGCAGCCTCAACCTCCCGGGGTCATGTCTCAGACTCCTGAGTAGCTGGGACCACAGATGTGTACCACCACGCCACACTGTTTCTATTTTTTCTAGAGACAGGGTCTCCTTATGTTACCCAGGCTGGTCTCAGACTCCTAGGTTCAAGTTATCCTCCCATCTCAACCTCCCAAAGTACTGGGATTACAGCTGTGCGTCACCATGTCCAACCGATAATAAAGAAATTTAATGAATGGGTTAACCTGAAATGTCTGTTAATATTCCTTTTGGCCAGGTGTGGCGGCTTACACCTGTAATCCCAGCACTTTGGGAGGCTGAGGTGGGTGGACTGAGGTCAAGAGTTCGAGACCAGCCTGGCCAACATGGTGAAACCCTCTCTCTACTAAAAATACAAAAAAAAAAATTTCAGCTGGGTATGGGAGTGCATGCCTGTAATCCTCGCTACTCAGGAGGGTGAGGCAGAAGAATTGCTTGAACCTGGGTGACAGAGGTTGCAGTGAGCCAAGATTTCGCCACTGCACTCCAGCCTGGCTGACAGAGTGAGACTCGGTCACAAGAAAAAAAAAATTCCTTCCAGTTATAGAATTTGATGAGTCTATATTAAATTTCCTAAAATATATCCACTGCATGCTTCAGACTAAATATATTGGCTTAATATCAGTAATATTTCTTTAAATTATTACACATAGAAACCACAATGATTACATAGTGGTAAATGTGTTATCTAGGAAAATAAGCTTCAGATAAGTTTTATTTTTCTGTGAAAAAGACACAGATGCCAACAAATGCTTCCAAATGCATAAAGGAGATCATGACCAGTTAGTTTCTGTAGCTGTTGATGAGAAAATAAGATGAAAGAGATTTAAATTATATTACAAGGATGGTAAAATAGATTTTTGCTCCATTTTTTCTGTGTCTTTGTCACAAATTACACCATCATATTCTTCCAACATTCTTTTAATCATTCATTAAACTCTTCACCATTGACTGAGTGCCTGAAATACACATTACTTTGCTGGCTCGGCACTGTGAGGTACAAAGGTGAGTAACAAAATGAGGTTCTATGCCTTTAAAATGCTTATAGGGGCCAGGTGCAGTGGCTCACACCTGTAATCCTAGCATTTTGGGAGGCCAAGGCAAGTGGATCACTTGAGGCCAGGCGTTCAAGACCAGCCTGGTCAACATAGTGAAACCCTGTCTCTACTGAAAATACAAAAGTTAGTGGGGCATGGTGGCATGAACCTGCAGTCCCAGCCACTCGTGAGGCTGAGGCTGAGAATCTCTTGAACCCGGGAGGCAGAGGTTGCAGTGAGCCGAGATCACACCACTGCCCTACACCCTGGGCAACAGAGCGAGACTCTGTCTCAAAAAATAAATGAATAAATGAGTAAAATTAAAAATAAAATGGTTATAGGATCTTCAACCACAATTTTTCTTGTTCACTGACAGTAAACCTAATAGAGATTTCGGGATTTATCTTACACTTGAAATTTTGTTACTGCTTACTGAAAACGTATCTACAAGCACCCAATTGTGAGTTTTACAGAAATCTGGTCTCAAGAGTTATGAATCAAAGATTCACCAGTGGACCCCACAGGGTTCCAGATCCCCTGAAGTCAGGTGCTCCGTGTTGACTGCATTGCTCTGGAGAGGCCTTAATGGTTTTCATTCCTCTTATTCCTCTCAAATGGTAAAAATCAGCAATGGAATGGAGCCACAGACCCTGTAGTGGAAACTTCTAACAATACAGGAACAAGATGAAACCTGGTACCATGTACCTGCTCAGCCTCCACAGATCCTGCTTCTGGAAGTTGAAATTTTTTTTTTTTTTTTTTTTTGAGACGGAGTCTCGCTCTGTCGCCCAGGCTGGAGTGCAGTGGCCAGATCTCGGCTCACTGCAAGCTCTGCCTCCCGGGTTCATGCCATTCTCCTGCCTCAGCCTCCCGAGTAGCTGGGACTACAGGCGCCCGACACCTCGCCCGGCTAATTTTTTGTATTTTTTAGTAGAGACAGGGTTTCACTGTGTTAGCCAGAATGGTCTCGATCTCCTGACCTCGTGATCCGCCCCCCTCGGCCTCCCAAAGTGCTGGGATTACAGGTGTGAGCCACCGCGCCGGGCGGAAACATAAACTCTTAAAACGTACACAACTTTTTTTCTAGTGCTCGAATGACCTCTAGTGGCGCCTTAAATTATCACAGCCAATTACTCACAGCAGGAATTAGGTTGATGCAAAAGTAATTACAGTTTTTGCCATTAAAATTAGTGAACTAAAGAACTAAAAGATGTTGAGAAATAACAAAATTAAGACGGCATCACAAAGGAGCACCTGGCTCAATTTCAAGTTATTATATAAGCTCCCTACTATCCAACCAAATGTAGTTCACAATACAGTGTGTGTAATTCAAAACAGTTCACCAGATAGTTCAGTACACACCATTTTTTTAAATGAAATAAGTATGATTTTCTTTACGTTCTTGCATTTCACATTAATAAAGCATCAGCAAACACCCACGAAGAGAACAGTACCAGAATAAAAGATACAAGAAGCTCAGGAATTAACACCCACCCTTTCCTTTCCATTGAGGCAGCACCAGGAACACAACGTCGACAAAGTACAACTGGAGTAGCAGAAATACTTTGAGAACACAAACTGGCCACAGAACTCAACCTGAGTGAGCCCAGGTAACAAACACGGTTCAGGAACTGCGGGGCCAAACCCTCCAAGTGGGAGTGCAGCAGCAGCAACAGCAAGTACCAGTAGAATGAGGGCAGCACATCCCCCATCCACCCAGCACAACCAGGGTGACCAGCAAGTCCCAGGTTACTTCACATGCCCTCGGCCCAGTCCCTTGAGAATTCCTGCAGCAGCAAACACACCATCTTCCAGGCACTGCTACAGGGAGTCCCAAGCATACTGATACAGTTTTCTTCATTTATTTTGACATATTTGTCAGTATCTATATATACAAGACACTGTCTAGGCATTGGGGTGGAGTGTTGAACAAGACAGTTCAAAACCCCTGTTCCAAAGGAACTTGTAGTCTAGTGTGGAAAGAGAAATAAATACATAAAATGCCAGGTGGTGATATATGCTGTGAAAAAGATAAGTAGAACAATGGGGTTTGGAAATGACAGGGTGCCCTTAGTACTCTTTTCGATAAGTTGGTCATCTCAATTCAGACTAGCTGTTCTACAAGCGCTCAACAGCCGCAGTGGCTGGTGGCTACTATACTAGGTAGCACAACAAATCTGAAACTATCATCCATGCCTTTTTAGTTCATAATCTTTATCCTTTTTCTTTCTGAATCCTAAAAGAATTCATGCAACTGATCTTCAAATTCACTAACTCAGCTTCCTGAAGTATCTATCCTACTTACTACTGCAACTACTGAATCATTTAATTCAACAGTCATATTTTACATATTCAGAGGCTCTTTCTTCACAGCTCCTGAGCAACAAATGCCTGGTCTGATGATGCAGGAATGTCCTCTGAAATCTTGGGACTTTGTCTTGGACTTTATGTTCTCTGCCATCTCCTACAGCTACTCCATATCACTGGAGATTCCTCTGAGCCATCAGAAGGAATCCCCATTTTTGAGATCCTAAGCCTTCTTATCTTCCTGGTAATACTGTCCTATATGCTCAATCTTTTAGATAAAAATCTACTCAACATATCTCTGAGAACCAAGTTGGGGACCATCAGTAATCACATAGGTCACAATTCATTTATTTTAGGCCCCTACCAAAAAGGCAAAAAAATTAGACTTAGTGGCATTTTACTAGTATCTCAAAGATCCAACCGTTTGCAGGAAATAGAGATGGAATTGTAAGCAAGGGAAATAAAGTGAAATTAAATTAATCTCCACCCAGACACTATAAGGACAGCTGGGATACCATCCCAGCAATTGCCTACTGCAGTGAACGACACAGAGGGAAAATTTTCCAATTCCTCTTAAGGCTCCAAATACCAGTTGGCTATTATAGTGGATAACACAGACATAGAAAGTTTTCCAATTCCTCTTAAAGCCCCAAATACCACACAACCAGCTTCAGTTCCACAAAATCCCCACTCCTTACCCCTTTTTTACGTCCTTCAGGACCTCTTGCTGTTTCCCCTAAAAAGCCTTGGTTCTTTTCACCTATGCTGACTCTTGAGCCTCTCACAGTTCAAGGGAGAAAAGTCTATTACCAATTAAGTGTAACATACATTAACAGAACAGGCAGAAAGTAATCTTTCATAGGAAAACACTAAATTCAAGGTGAAAAGCCAAAGAATTTGAATTTTGAATTTTAAGGTATGCTTTAACTAGGAAATACAGTAGCTGTAATAAAATGTTGGACAGACTACAAGAAAACTGGAAATGAAAAAAGCCCTATTCAAAAACAAATGAAATAATGATGAGTAGAGCTCACGAGCCTTGTTAACTCAGCTGTGCCATTTTAATGATGGACTACATTGTCGATGAGCTGCTGTGTTTAAGCCTAGAGGTCTGTTGAGGTGATAGTTTTAGAATGATGTCCACAATCCCACAAAGAAAAATCAAGTGAAGGTCAAGGAAAGCTGCATGTTCTAAATTACAGAACCAACAACAGTATTTCTTGTCATTCATCACATTTCAGTCATAAAAGACATTACCTCAACAACAGGTGTATTTTCCTGGAGCTCAGTTGTGTGCAAAGCCAGTAAACCACTCACCCAAGCAACCTTGGCCCGTCTGTAAACAGAGAGAAAACAGGCTCTGAAGACTCAGGGACCGAGGAAACGAACCCAAGCTAGTTACATTATGCCATGATCAGCATTAGATATAAGACTGTGAAATAAAAACTGAATGTGACAGGTCAGGCTACACTCCCCCATATACACAGCCCAGAGAAACTCTCCCTTGTATACACAGGGAGACATGAACTGTAATGTCTGCTGCAATTCTGCAATAGTAACAAAATTTAAACCAGTTGTGGTGTAATAGCAAAAGGGAAAATAAAAATTTTTAAAAGCCTTATCCAGAGAAAAGAGCAAAACAGTAATTAATCATTTATTGCTGAGTACAGAGGCATTTGGCTAAAGGTCTCTGTTCTACTTGTTAGTAGATCAGTGAGTTTCTATGTAAGTGCTAAATATCTGAACAATAACATATCTGTATAGATTCAGTTTAAAAGAAATTTTTACAATCAAAAGTTTTTAAAATACTGTACTATTTGCATAAACACTAGTCTTAATGAGGTGTTCCTTTAGTATCCAGCAGAAAACTGAATTTGATAAATCACTATTAATAAATCACATTCAGTGTGATTTGAAAAGGTATTTCAAACAGATAAGTTAGTTCTGATGAGATTTTTTTCTAACTGAAACAAATGGTGAGTTGATGAGAACTGCTCTCATTTAGTGATGTCTGCATGTTGTCTGGGATAATCAGTATGTACCTTAGTCCGCTTTTATTTTTTACCTTCTTAAAACAAACCTATGTGGCACCGATGGAGGAGAACAAACCAGACTCAGAGAAGTACTACAGGGAAAATGTCTGCGCCATCACAACTCTAACATACAGAAATAATGCTTATAAATTTCGACACTTATTACATTGCCCATTAAAATTTCTTAACATATACAAATTAAAGAAGTCCTAGGCAACTGTAGAATTAGCATCCCACCTCTGAATAAAAAGATTATACTTTAAAAGTAATCATTTTGAAAAATATCTGTAGGATAATTGGAAAAGCCATCCTCCCACCTCAACCCCCCAAGTAGCTGGGACTACAGGCGTGCACCACCACACTCAGCTAATTTTTTAACTTTTTGTAGAGATGGGATCTCGCTGTGATGCCCAGGCTGGCATTGAACTCCTGACAAACAATCCTCCCATCTCAGCCTCCCAAACTGCTGGGATTATAGGCCTGAGCCACTGCACCTGCCTATCTATCTCTTTTCAAAACAAGCTCAAAATACTTTTGAAATACTAAACCATTTTTCAATCTATAAAAGTAAATAATGGCTACCAGATTTAATCAATCAAAATAAAAATGTATCAACATGACAATCATTTTCCCTAATATGACCAAAACAAATCCTATTAGAACAAGAGAAAACGCACTACCTAAAAACTCTATACTTTTAAAATAGAAACTTTAAATAGCTTACAAATAGTCACTTTTTACCAAAATCCTAAATACAAGTACCACATGCCCTATAGACAACACCCTCATTGTACAGGTTCCTTCTCAAAATTCAGGTTTTCTCAGGTCACCACTCCAGGTGCCCCCAGTGACTCGACACCGTACCTCAGAATCAACCCATCTCCATGACAGCATCTAAGGCACCA
Organism: Mandrillus leucophaeus; assembly: GCF_000951045.1. Taxonomy (NCBI): domain Eukaryota; kingdom Metazoa; phylum Chordata; class Mammalia; order Primates; family Cercopithecidae; genus Mandrillus; species Mandrillus leucophaeus. Next base: position 2,160,922 of record NW_012103665.1, on the reverse strand, counting down.
CCGTCTACCAAACCTTCCTGCACTGACAGAAACGTCCCACATCTGCACAGTTCAACCCAGTATCCACTAGACATGTGACTACCAAGCACATAAAATATGACAGATGCAAGTGACGAACAAAATATTTTATGTACATTAATTTTTTTTTTTTTTTTTTTTGGAGACAGGGTCATCCAAGCTAGAGTGCAGTGGTGCAATCTCCGCTCACTGCAATGCCTCTCAGGCTCAAGCAATCCCCCCAACTCAGCCTCCCAAATAGCCGGGACTATAGGTGTTTGTCACCACGCCTGGCTAATTTTTGTATTTTTAGTAAAAACGGGGTTTTGCCATGTTGTCCAGGCTGGTCTTGAACTCCTGAGTTCAAGTGATCTGCCCACCTCGGCCTCCCAAAGTGCTGGAATTACAGCTGTGAGCCACTGCATCTGGCCTTAATTTTTATTTTAAAAATCACCCCAGAGTGGAGGGTGAGAGAGACAGCGCCCTGGGGTCATTACTCACATTTCATGCCCCTGGTCCTGGTTACCTCATAAGTAGGACCAATAACAACACATACGATCTGTTGTTAAAAGAATCAAAGGAGATAATCCGTGTGCGGAAAGCATCACTGCGTCTGACAATACGTGCTGAATGAGCAGCTACTATTAATTTTTAATTTAAATAACCCCCATGAAGTGAATGGCTACCACATTAGGGCAGAACTAAAATTTTGAACTTACTTATTCATTCGTCTACTTGTTTGTTATGTCTCCCTGACCAGCCCAGAAGATCCATGAAGGCAGGGCTATATATCGATTGCCACTGTGACACCTAGACAGTGCTTGGAGCGTACTCGGGCATCTAAAAATGTTTGTTGAATAAATACATCAACATCAAAAGCAAACTAAACACATTAGTAGGAAAGGAGTGCATAAAAGTATGGCTGTACAAGGCAAACAAAACGCAAACAGGAGGCTGGGCGCGGTGGCTCAAGCCTGTAACCCCAGCATTTTGGGAGACCGAGGCGGGCGGATCATGAGGTCAGGAGATCGAGACCATCCTGGCTAACACGGTGAAACCCCATCTCTACTAAAAAATACAAAAAACTAGCCGGGCGAGGTGGCAGGCGCCTGTAATCCCAGCTATTCGGGAGGCTGAGGCAGGAGAATGGCGTGAACCCGGGAGGCGGAGCTTGCAGTGAGCTGAGATCCGGCCACTGCACTCCAGCCTGGGCGACAGAGCGAGACTCCGTCTCAAAAACAAACAAACAAACAAACAAAAAAACAAAAACAAAAAAACGCAAACAGGATTGCCAATGTAAATCTCAGTAGAATTCAAGCCTAACTCATGAGAAAAAGATTCCCTTTAAACTAAAAACCATATGACCTACAAAAGATACAAGGTGTGAATCTTTATACACCAAATAACAAAGCATGAAAAGTAAACCCATAATAGTGGTAAACTTCAATTTTCTTCTCTTCCAAGCACAGAGAGAAGGCAACAATGAATATATTCATCAATATATTCACACATTCAAGCATCCTAAAGAAAACTAACGAAGTCAAAGTAACAGATGTATCTATCAAACTCTACACCCTGCAAAGAGCGACCACCCTTACTCAGTGGGAGGCTGTATAGGATGGTGTCTAACACTCTGGAATTCAAAGTCTTAGACCTGGCCCTGGCCCTGGCCCACCATTGGAGGTGAGGGAGACAGTGGCCTGGGATAACTACTCATCTTTCATGGGCCTGGTAGGCACAACAAGTAGACCAATCATAATATGTACCTCGTGTTGTTCTAAAAATCAGGACATAATCCACATGGAGAAATTACCACTGGGTCATGACAATTTGTGCAGAATGAGCAAGCTACTATTACTACATTATTAGCAATAGTTGACTACAGTCATATCATATATTAAAAATGATTTTATATTAAACCACAAAGATAAATTACTAGAATTCCCTAGGGCAGAAATTATAAAGGACTCATTTTGATGTCATAAAAGGAAAAAAGTAAAAATAACAAATATAAACCAAAACGCCTAAACACTTGTGGAGTTAAAAGCACTTCTGCCAGGCACGGTGGCTCACGCCTGTAATCCCAGCAGTTTGGGAGGCCAAGGCGGGCAGATCACTTGAGGTCAGAAGTTCAAAACCAGCCCGGACAACACGGTGAAACACCATCTCTACTAAAACATACAAAAATTAGCCAGGCATGGTGGTGGGCGCCTGTAATCCCAGCTACTCGGGAGGCTGAGGCAGGAGAATCACTTGAACCCAGGAGGCAGAGGTTGCACTGAGCCAAGACTACACCACTGCACTCCAGCCTGGGCAGCAGAGCGAGACTCCGTCTCCTAAATAAATAAATAAATAAAGCACTTCTATATACCTTATACATCATATGAAAAAACGAAAACTTTGCCCAGGTACAGTGGTTCACACCTGTAATCCTCAGCACTTTAGGAGGACTCCATGGAAGTATCACTAAAGCCAGGAGTTCAAGACCAGCCTGGCCAACAAAGTGAGACCCCGTCTCTACAAAAAAAAAAAAATTGTAATTTAGTCAGGCATGGTGGCATGCACCTGTAGACCCATTCCAGCCTGGGGGACACAGTGAGACCCTATTTTTTTTAGAGTGAGTCTGTAAAAATAATAAAAATAATAAAATAAATAAAGGAAACAAAAGAAAAAATAAAAGGGAAAGGCAAAGAAAGAAAGAGTCCATAAATCACAATCATGTAAGTAACACAAATCCAAACTTATGAGACATTCTCTGTCTTTAATGATTGCAGACTAAACACCCGACACTCACTTTTCCGATCCCTCAAGAATCTCTAAGATACAAGTTCATTTTATTAAATGATAATTGGAAAAAAAAAATCACCATTCACCATCAGTTATTCCTTTAAGATGGTTCCTTGTGCTCTATTTAAACATAATTTGTATTCCTAGTGCTATGCCCCAGTATTTCCCAGCAGGGAAAAAAAAGAAAAACAGAATTTATGCTTAAGAACCTTAAAAGAAACAATGACTAGCAAACTAAATAAAATAGAAAAGTAAATCAGTGAAGCAAGGAAGAAGGAAAATAAATTATCCAAAACTAGTGAGGAAAGGAAATAGATAAAGGAACAGAGTTAGCTAAGAATATTCCTGGAAACCCAGGTGCCTCTTGCAACTAAGATGAAAGACATAAGAAAACACACAAAGAGGCCGGGCACGGTGGCTCACGCCTGTAATCCCAGCACTTCGGGAGGCCGAGGCGGGCGGATCACGAGGTCAGGAGTTCAAGACCAGCCTAACCAACATGGTGAAACACTGTCTCTACTAAAAATACAAAAATTAGCCAGGTGTGGTGGCATGTGCCTGTATTCCCAGCCACTCAGGAGGCTGAGGCAGGAGAATCGCTTGAACCCGGGAGGCGGAGGTTGCAGTGAGCTGACATTGTGCCACTGTACCCCAACCTAGGTGACAGAGCGAGACTCCGTCTCAAGAAAACAACAACAACAACAACAACAAACCCAAAACAAACCTCACATTCAAAGAATGAGGAGGAAGTTTGTTCAAAACAAGAAAATCTAAATTTAAGAACATGGACTTTCAATTAAAGAAAAAAAAGATGGACTTTCAAGACAAAAAGACAGGGGTAAACTTAATATTGCCAAAAAAAAGATCAGCGACATCAACACGACCCTGGGGGCCTGTGGACAACTCCGGGCTGCAAGTGCAGAGCGTCCTTGCCAGATGCAGGTACCAGGACTGCCCCCATGGCCCCAAAGCACCCCGGCCTCCACGGCTGAGCCTGGGGGCTCTTGGAACAGGCTCTGTGTCCAAGATGGCAGACGTGGGTGCTCTCTGGAATCGTCAGAGAGGTCATGGTTTATGGTGTAAGGACTGAGAGCTGGGAGGGGGTTGTGTGTGGGGCTGTACTCTGAGGCCACCAGAGGCCTACGAATGTCATCCTGGGCACGCCGTACTTGTTGTGCCGTCTGAGTCATGCTGCCAGGGCAGAGTATCCGCCTCCCAGCCTGGGAGTGCTGAGAGCCAAATCCACTGCAGAGCAGGGGTGAGAGTCAGGGTCCCACCTCCTCTATCTGTCGGCAATCCAGAGGTGACCTAGGATAAAACCTCGAGAGTCCCAAACACACGGTCAACCCACAACACACCTCACAGACCAGGCGGTGACACACAGCCCCCTTCTCTCCCTCCCAGGTACCGTCATAGCTGCCAGCGTGTGATGGAAGGCAGGGTCCCTGGCCCCCGCTGAAGCACTATCGCCGGTCAGCAGGCTCATGCACCTTGGCCTGTTGCTCCTAGA
>NW_012103665.1:2152868-2154201 GCF_000951045.1 Mandrillus leucophaeus | reverse complement strand
GCATCACCAGGGAGCCACGACCCCATCCCCGCCTCCTTCCTCTGTCCTGTGCTAGCAATAAATAAGTTTCCCAGCCACAAATAATCATTAGAACCTCCTCCCCATGTGCCAGTTCCAACCACAGCCTAGTTAAGACACAGGGGCAGCTCTACCCTATATCTTATATACAAAACGTTACACAGACACAGTATGTACACCGGGGAAGGGGGGCCACCCCAGCAGCCCATGTCCTCGCCTGGTCCACAGTTAGCCCCACTGTCCTGCCTCAGCTACCTCTCTGAATAAGAAGCTGGGAGCCCCCCTAAGGGAAAAGTTGCTATGGTGAGAGAAAGGCCATCAGGCCTCCTCCAAACAAACCAACTCCACCAGCCTCTGGCTCTTAAATAACAATCATCGTCATCCGGAAATTTAAAGACTCAGCCCTGGTCAAGGTGGCAAAGAGTCTGTTTGTCTTTCCCCGTTAGACAGAGTTCTTGTCTTGCTACCCTAATTGTAAAGGGGTGACTGGAAAGTGGTGGTAGGGACACGGTGGCGGTGGAGACTCTAGCCCCGCTTCTCCAGGCTTTGCTGACAGGGGTCTGCTTTTAATTTTTATTTTTATCCCATGACTTGTTTTTTAAATCCCATAACTTCTTTTTCATAATTTTTTTGCAACTTTTCATGAAACTTTTTTCTACTTTTTTGCCACAGGGTTTTTTGCCACAACTTTTTTACATTTTTTATCCCATAACTTTTTCACCCCATAACTTTTTTTAATCCCATAACTTTTTTTATTTTGTGTTCTTTTAATAAACACTTGCATAGTTTTATTACAAGTTTGTAAAAATGAAACAGTTTGTCTCATGCCATGCATGCCCAGCATTGGCACAGTATCAATACCTTTAATACTATAGTTTTCAAGACACGCAAAATAAAATTTTAAGGCAAAAACAGCACTTTACAACAATTTAAGAATTTATTACATTACAGTAGCATGACACTAGCAGTCAATAATGCCACTTTAGGCAAAAGTGTTTCAGTATTTCCTTATACATTCTGTTTACAAGAATTCGTAAATTGCTAAAAGTCATTCTAAGGAAACTTGGCAAATAAAGCTTTGGGCTGGAATTGGCATTTCTTTCTCTACTTTTCCTTCCCACCGTTTCTTTCTTTTAAACTACAGTGTTCATATTTTTAAATGTTTTAACTTATTTCAGAACATTGATAGCAGTTACTTTTTTAATAGTTATATTATTTTAAAATGACTAACATAAAGTTTTAGAGACACTATACTATGGATAGGGTGGATTTACATGTTCAAATTTTCTAAAAATCAGCTTTGGTATTAGAGCTG
>NW_012103665.1:2148462-2150447 GCF_000951045.1 Mandrillus leucophaeus | reverse complement strand
GTATTCGGTGAATGGAAGTTCCTGTTTCTCCACCAGCTCACTCAGGTCCGCCATCTCCTCCCGGTGGTCCATACAGCCGCTCTGGAGCCAAAATAATGGGGTCACATCTCGGCAGCGACCTGCCCTCAGGTGGCATTTTCAAATCAGTCATGGAGAAGCTGGAGGTGAGTCCTGGCATGGGCCAACTTCTCCATGACTTCCTACAGGGCCCGGTGGGTCTCCCCACTCACAGACTCGCCCCCAGTCCCTGGGGCTGGGACCGCTGCCTCTGGCTCCTTCTGGGCCGAGGCCACCAGGTGAGCCAGGCGCTGGCAGTACACCCTCTGCTCTGTCACCCGCTCTCGTAACCGTGCCTGTTCCTCCTGGGCACTGGCTCCAGCGGATTTGAAAAATGCCACCTGAGGGCAAGGCGTGAGCATTCTTGTAGGGGCATACACAGAACAAATGGGGCAGAGGGGTGGAGCGTGGCCCCTTCCCTTGGGGCCTCAGTTCGTCACAGGTGAAATGGGGTCTGACTACTGGCTCTTGGAAGGGGTGAGGGTCCAGAGAAATCAGAAGGCAGTGAAAGTAAGAGCATAAAGGGGTCTGGGAGGGACCACAGAGGAAGGTGACAAAATCGGTGCGGGGGGAGTCAGGCTCACCATGGCCTCCCAGCTCTCCAGGTCCTCTGGGAGGCTCGGCATGGGCTGAGGTGCCTCCTCCTCCTCACTGTCCAGATGTTCTTCTCTCTCTCCTGTGGGGGGTGGCCAGAGGTGTCCTCAGACAACCCAACAAGGCAGGTACTATGGGCCCATCTCTGCCTCCACCCTCACTATGTAACCCTGAGCCAGCCCCTCCCCAGAGAGGAATAAACTACTGTTCTTTATTTTTCCTTTTAAGAACCAAGATCTTGCTATACCGCCCGGGCACAGTCCCACTACTGGTCGGTGCAGGAGTTCTGACCTGCTCCGTTTCTGACCTGGGCCAGTTCAGCCATCCTTAGGCAACTTGGTGGCCCCCCCTGCTCCCAGGAAGTCACCATATTGATGCCGAACTTAGTGCAGGCACCCGGTTGGCATAATGACCAGCTGTTCTAAAGGTCTCTTCCAACTCCTCAATCCTACACTGCTAACAGTCCCCCCTTCCTCCTGGGACTCTCTCCTCTTCCTCTGAGTGGTCTCCCGTACCTTCCCCAGGGAGAGCCATGAGACTCAGTTGGTCCTGCAGCTGCTGCTTCTGCTGGCTGGCAGCCTCCAGGTGCTCCTAAGGGGCCAGGAAAGAGTGAGAAGGCACGAAGTTTGCCAGGTTGTCCCCCTCATGGCCCCGTCTTCAGCAGCTCCCTCCCCTGGGTCTCCTGCAACTTTTGGCGGGCCATCTCGGCCACCGCTTTGCCCCAAGCTTCCTGCTGCTGCAGCTGGTTCATTAGCTGGGTCTGCTGCAGTAACTGCCTGTGCAGCGCCTCCTTCTCAGAGGTCAGCTGCTGATAGGCGGCCACCTGCTGCTGATAGGTGGCCACGGCCTGCTGCAGGTGACCCAGGTAATGGTCTGGCTGCTGCTGCAGACTCTGAGCCTTTTGGCTCTTCAGCTCCACCTGCAGGAAGACCCTGGGTGTGAGGGCACGTGGCGGCTGGCTTCCAGATTCTGGGCCCATTAATAGGGTAGCGAGGGCACTGTGGGGCTCTGTTGCCTACCCAGGCCCCTGGCCCCTTACTCCAGGCCTAAGTGACTGTCTCCCTTTCCTAGAACCCCATGCCTCCTTCCCCAGCCTCAAATCTCATACCCTCTTCTCACCATTTAAACTGTAGGCCACAGACTGGTGGAAAAGCAGTGGGAGCCAACCACTATGTGCTAAGTGTGCTACAGGCCTAATGCTTTCCATGTATTATCTCATTTAATCCTCAGCACCTCTGTAAAGAAAATGCTAACTTCCTTTTGAAATTAAAGAAACAGAGGCGGCTGGGCGCGATGGCTCATGCCTGTAATCCCAGGACTTTGGGAGGCCGAGG
>NW_012103665.1:2143848-2146597 GCF_000951045.1 Mandrillus leucophaeus | reverse complement strand
CTGGGAGGAGCCCAGGGCTACCCACCTCTAAAAGTCAGAAGGCAGGAAGGAAGAAATAGTCACAAGACTGCCCTGGAGGGTGCTGGGGTAACCTGCCCCCAGGCTGCAGCTGCCTCTGGCCTGGCACCTCCCCTCCCCAGAGGCTGGTGCCTGCTTCCCAGCCCTTCTTGGATGGGGTGGGGGTTACAATCTACTTCACCTCGCCCAGCGTCTCCTGTAGCTCCTCCACTTGCTGCTCCGACTGCAGTGCGCTCTTGTTCTCGTTGTTCTGGACAGAGAGAAGGAATCAGCAGCCACGCACTGCAGCTGGAGACCCCAGAACTCGGTGTCTGCCTCCCATGGCACCGGGAAGGGTGGAGGCAGGTTAGAAAAACTATCCCCTCTCTCCCACAGCCACCAGAGCAGGGCCCTGGCTCACAGGTGCCTTTAGAAGTAACATTTCACGAGAGGGCTACACTGCCCCATTTTACAGGTGGGGAAACAAAGGCCTAGAGGGCTAGGGAGGAGGGCAGGCTCCACAGTTGGGGCAACCAACCAGCTCCTCGACACCGCGCTGTGGCTCAGCCAGCTGCTGAAGCCTCTCCTCCTGGCTCCCAAGCCTCTCCTTTTGCCCCTGGTTCAGGAGACTTACGTGTTGATGGTTTTCCACGTGGGCCTGGAGCTCTGCTGACACCCTCTCTAGTTCCTTCCTCAGGCTGTCTCTTATACACATCTAGATGTGTATAAGAGACAGGCCAGGAAGCGGTAGGCAGGGGCCAGGAATGGATTTTAAAGGCAAACTTCTCAGACCAAACAGGAACACAAACTGGTCAACTCTCCTCAAGCTCCCAAGGACAGAGGATTTGGGTCTTTGTTGGTTTTCACCCACAGCCACAGAACTCAAAGTCTGAATCTGAAATCTCTTGAGAGGAGAGGAACACAATCCTCTAGAGATGGAGTTGGAGAAAGGCCCCCCTTCTGCCCGCTTGTGATTTAGAAAAGTGCGTTCATTCAATAAACATTGACTAAGCACGTACGGGCCAGGTATGGTTCTTCACAGCAGATATAGGACGGAAAAGGACAGACAGGAGCTCTTGGCCCTGAGGTTTCCGTTCTAGGGGGCTTTTAAATCTCGGACTCTCAGAGCTAACAGACACCTTTGATACTCACTACCTCCTCTGGAAACACGAGTCTAGAAAGGAGAGGCGGCTTGTCCAGAATCAAAGAACAAATTAGGGACTGAGCCATGGCAGAAATATGGGGCCCCTGACAACCAGTCACGCTCGCACTTCCCCGAGAGGCAACGACCCCAGGCCGTGTGTAGCAAGGACTCCAGCAGGGGTGTGTGGAGAGGAGAGAGTCGGCAAAGAGGGCAGCAAAAGAACAGCCATGCTGCGTGCTCTGGGGTCCCTCCAGGTGAGGTCTGGGTGCCCCAGCTCCCTATTTGCCCTTGGCACCAGGGGCCCCCAGTCCCTTTCTTCAGGGCCCCAAGAGGAAACTGGAGCCCAGGATTGTCAGACTGGAATCAGGGGACCCCACTGGACTCTTACCAAAGATTTGATGGTCTTCTTCAGTTGACTGATTTTGACAGACCTCGAGTCCAGGGCAGCTGCTAGTTCTTGGGATGGGCTCTGAGGCACATGCAGAGAGGAGGAGGTGCAGGAGGAGTCGGGGGAGAGGTAGAGAGAACAATCATTAGGGCTGGGGTGTGTGTGGGCTGTCTCAGCTGGCAGAGGGGCACCCAGTCCCTGCTGTGGGAGGAGGTTGGAGGGTTGGCCTGCAGGGTCACTGCCCCTCCGCCCAGAGCCTCTTACCTCCAGATCCTTCAGGGGAGCAAATGATGTAGGGCCCTCCCCGAGGATACCCATTGCTGACTACAAGAGATGAGAGTGCACATGGAGATGTTCTGTGCCTCTCAGTGTCTAAGCCCTCTGACTTCCTTTCTTCCCCCATCAACTGGCACAACTTTCTTTTCTGCCTATCTTAGACCATTCCTCCCATAACTTCTTTGTGCCAACTTCTCTCATGGTTCTTATCTCCCCACCATCCCACCCTGGGGCCATTTCAGTGACTTCTGATGGCAGGTGGCTGTTCTCATTGTCCTGGCTTCCCCTTGAGACTGGGGATGAGGAAAATCAAACAGCAATGACCATATCCTGGTGTCCCGGGTGTTTACAGTAGGGCATGTACTAGGGATTAACATAAAACAGTAACAAATCTCATTTAAACCTTACAAATGAAAGTCAAACAATAATACTGCCTCTATTATACAGATGTGCAAAGAGAGGCCCAAAGAGCTCAAGCAACTTGCCCTAAATTATATCCCTAGCAGACAGAGAGGCAGGATTCAAACCCAGAATTCTTAACCAGTACCCAACAGTCTATCCACAATCTTAACAATTACCCTCTACTGTCCCTTAGGCCCCCTGTCCCCAGGAGCCTGGTCAGCCAAGACTCACATCCTCAGGTGAGTGGCAACCAGCAGAAGTGGCTGTCTCAGGGACACTGCCATTTGTTTTCCTGTTCTTCTTCACTCCTGCTGCACCACCAGGGCTGTTTCTCTGCCAATATTCTTTTAACTGTGGGAAAGAAGAGCAGTAATTCTCCTGAGAACTATCAGCCCCTACAGCCACATCCCGTCCTACAGTTTTAACAAAATGCTCTTATACACCATCTGATTTAATGACGCCAACAACTGTACAAGGTGTTGTCACCATCATTTAGTGACTGAGAGGGATTGATATAATGGCTAGGAGAAAAAAAAAAAGAA
>NW_012103665.1:2136049-2142158 GCF_000951045.1 Mandrillus leucophaeus | reverse complement strand
TGAGCCCAAAGAACCCAGGGAGGTCAAGTTTGGGTAGGCAGGAGGTGAGGGCCCAGTAATGGAGCGGGAAGCCCCAGGAGTCACACACCCAAAGTCACCCTGGGGTGATTGGTGAGGGCAGGGACTGGGCTTCTTGCTGAAGGGGCAGGGCTGATTGACAAGACTTTGGTGGGGGCAGCCCAGAGGTGCCGGGGTTGGGGGGCCCAGTTTGGTGTGCCTCAGGAGTGATATGGACTCTGGTAGTGGTCTTGTCGTCAGAGGGGATCTGTGGCTGGGTTGGGGGGCCATGACCTGGCGCATTTTTACCTTTCTCTTGGCTAAGGCCAGTTTACTCTGTCGAGTTTCTTCTGCCATCGCAGGGTGGGAAGGGAAGCGGGATTGGGGCTACGTCAGCAAAATCCCAGCGAGCACTGATCAACGCCTCCAGTCACCTACCAGGCAGCTGAGCAACTGAACCAGAGGAGGCGTAACCAGGGCTCCAGTAGAATGCAGAAAAGGGGCGTGGCCTTAATGCTCCAAGCCCATTGGTCAATTAGAAAGATGAAAGGGAATTGGGGCGTGGCCAATCAGCAGGCAGCAATGTGTCCAGAGGGGCCTGTGGCTCACAAGGAAAGCTGCCCATGCAACCACTGTCCCCACCCACTCTGAGAGAGGGAAGGGGCCGCCCAATCTGGGAGAGGGAAGGGGCCGGCTTTTGTTTTAAAAGCTTTAAAACTTTAAAAACAAATGTGTGTATACTTTATATATGTGTGTGTCTGTGTGTGTGTATGTGTTCCTCCAGAGCTGTCTTCATTATCGAGCTTCTATGCAAGGTCTTTGATTTTGGTCTGTATTTTTCATCTTCAAATACAGTACAAAAATTACCAGTATTACCTTAACTGAGATACAGAGCCTATAAAAATGGAAAATCTATAGCATGCTTGATGGTTAATGAAGCAGACTATATTATCCAAATTCCAATAAGATAAGATAATCACAATGATTTCTCTTTTTTGGAAAAACATTTCTTTTATTCTCTTATGTTCTTGTTACGATTTTTTTTTCTTAAACAAGAAACAAGTCTAATATCTGTAGAAACACAAAGCTTTTGTGCCTCTGACTTTGTGATCTGCCCGTCTCAGCCTCCCAAAGTGCTGGGATTACAGGCTTGAGCCACCGCGCCCGGCCTACTTCTATATTTTCTACAGATCATCTTTGTAACAAGAAGGAAGCAAACCAAATGAAAATGAAATGAGTTCTCTCAAAAAGAATTAAGATAAGAAGAAGGCACACAAAGTAATATAAAATGTATCTTATGGTTTATATAAAATTTTTAATAAAAGTACCTTCTTTGCTCCAAGCTACACTCTGGCTTTGCCTTTGAGTCAGGTGGCATTTCTTTGCACGATGACCGGTTCTATTGAGTAGGCACTGCTTCAGCCCTACAGGAAGAACGAAACATCTCCGGAACACAGCAGTATTCCTGATTCCCATTTGAGAAGGCCTAACAAAATGGCATATGCCTCAACAGCAGCAGATCGGTGTTAAAATGTCTGGAGACAAGGGGAAAAAGTAAAATTGGACCATTTCCAGAATCTCACCAAAGCCAACAAACTGGCGTTCTAAGTGCCCAACCATGAGCAAGTTAGAACCTTAAATAAAAGTCACTCTTAATGCCGATCCTAGCATAGATTCACCACCAAGTACAATCTCATTTTACTGGTTGACCTTTTTCATTCTTTAAAGTAGGGGCTATGAAAAAAAAAAAACACTAAACTTTCTTTAAGAGAATCTAGCTTAAATCTAGCTTACATAATCAAAACACTCTATTGAGGGTGAAAATTGAGTATCATAAGAAAATCACCTGTTTTGTGAGAAGTTCCATACATAATGCTCTTCTACCCAATATATACCTTAAAGAGAAAAAAGAAAACATACAAAATAATCTCAAGAATTATTCCTGCTTAAACAATTTCTACGTGCCATTACTAAGAAAGCAAGCACACAGTAAAAATGAGAAGAGAACATGTAAGCATGAACATACTGGCTAGGGATATAGGGCTATGAGTAATTTAAAAATTCTAATGGTATTACTCTCATGTAATTGCTCTGAAATTCTAGTCAATTGTTTGAAATGACTCTTAGAACAGGATTCTTTGACATTTTTATGATGTCAAAAACTAAGAACTTAACCCTAAATATTCCAAAGAATAGGGGCAGAAGAACCTGTTTCCTTAAATGCATTTGAGTATTCTTTACAACTGCAACTTTCTCTCCCATCCTGTGATGGCCAAGAGTTTTTCCTCTGACAATGGCACTGACCTTACCCGATCCAAAATATGAACATCTGCATCGTTTCATGGTTGGAATTGTTTTTCTCCATTCTGTTGTGAGAATCAAACGGTTCAGACCATGTAGCTCCTCTCTGGGACTCCTCAAGTCCTTTCTAGATCTGAGGACTATTCTCTGAACCAAAGTCAACTTCTGGGGGTGTACCAGATCTCCCATTAGAAAAGTATTTATATCAAGACGTTTTAACCTTTTAACTCTTTCTCAAACAAAATGATTTCATTTCTCCTTTACTGTTACTTTAAACTTCAAAATACACAGATAGCATGCCTAAATTACAATCAAGGGAATGACAGTTTTAGAACACAAACTGTGGTAATTTTGAAAACACAAAAGCTAAGACCACTAATTAGGTCTATGTGGACACCAAGTCCACCACAACCTGTTCTGTCCTCTGGGGCTCTGCCCATACCTTTCCCTTGCCTGAGATTCCTTCTGCTTCCCACCCTTCCAAATGCTCTATCTCCCCCCAGAAAACCTGCCAAGAGCACTCCAGCCTGCACATCTTCCATTCCAGCTAACCAAAGGCATCCTTGTGTTGTCTAAACTGAATTATTTTGCAGAGAAGGCATCTAAAAACTTCTACTGTAGACTATTCACCTTCATAATTGTTATCATGACATTATTCAATAATAAAATGAGGGCAAGAAGTCCTCTTCACTCCCTTATCCTGGAGAATCCAAGTCAGTGTCTTTCCCACTTGCTTTGCCCAAACCCTGGGACCTTTCAAAGTAAAAGTTTAATGGAAGGGAAAGAAAATCTAAAAGAAAAACTCTCCAAAAAATTAAACTCAGGCAAAGAACCATGAGATTAAAAATTTTTATTCTTTATGTATTTCATTTCTGAAATGTAGAAATCTGTCTCCCACTCCTTAAATCTGCCACTGGGCTAAGAGAGTTTTGTATAGAATGTGCACTTACTGATTTAACAGAATTAGAACATCCAGGCACTCACTGAGATTTTGCTTCCACAATCACTCGAAGTCTAGTGATTAGTTAATGAGTTAACACCACACTTGATCTTCACATTTTGGAAACTCTGACAGTAGATAGGGACTTGTTTTGGGAAAGGAAGTATACAGTAGATATTGCTACCCATTGCCCAGCCACCACCACCTTTCCTTTAAAGTACCCCCACTCTTCCTTTAAGGTTTCAGAGTCTCAGAAAGTGGGAAGAAAGGAAGTTTTTGCATTTTCAGATCAAAAGAAAGTACATTTGTGCAACCACATAATACCTATGCAAAGGTTTGTTGAAATCTAAACACAAGACAGAAGTAGTTCTAGCACCTCCGCCAAAAGTAAGGTCAGTAAACTGTTCCTTAATATACACTTTCAGCAGCATCGACACCTAAAAGTGTTTGACTTTACTACTGTACTAAATTAAATTACATTCATTTTGTCAATATGTGTTCCAAATTCCTACTGCTCTTTGTCTCCAAGGGGTTCCTGCTGAATATTGAGACAGTTGAAGATTACTAGGGGAAAAAATTCTGAATAATTGAAGTAAGGGTCATCTAAAGATAATACGCCACATATACAGACGCAGTCATATTTTCAACTTTAAAAAAGTTTAGTTGTCAAAGTTGTACAGCAAATCCTATCCTAAGCTTAGCCTCTTCAGGCATTTGATTTATAATCACTGTAAAGAAAAGCCGGTCACAAAATGCCACATTTTGTATGATTCTAGTTATATGAAATGTCCAGGAGAGGCAAATCTACAGATAGAAATTAGATCAGAGGTTGCCAGGATCAACGGTGGGGGAGACGGGTACAGGAAGTGACTGCTAATGGGCACGCGGTTTCTTTTTGGGGAGATGAAAACGTTCTGAAATTAGGGAGTGGTAATGGTTGCGTAACTCTGAATACACTAAAAACCACTGAACTGTACACTTGAAGGGTGAGGCTTATCATACAAAAACTATATCACAATAAAGCTGTTAGTTTAAAAAATGTTTGGCTATGTCAAGAAACAAAGAAATAGGGTCATAGCTAGAAGATGTGGGATATAAAATACATGGAACAAAACTGCTCAATAATCTATCTAGAATCACACAGTACTTAAGCTTTACCCTGACTGAAATCATGAGCTTTGTGTTTTATTGGTATTTCACATTTTTTACTTCTTCTAAGTCAGCCAATAATTCCTTCTCCTCACTTAATAGTTGACTACAAAGACCAAGCCATTTTGATTCTGCCGCCAATGAGCTTTCACATTGAATTCCTCCTTCCATCCCCATGACTACCAAACCAATGTAAGTTCTCCTTACTTCACTCTAAGACAACAGCGTGGCCCTCAACTACTGTCAGGTGCAGTGGCTCACACCTGTAGTCCCAGCATTTTGGGAGGCCAAGGCAAGTGGATCACTTGAGGCCAGGCGTTCAAGACCAGCCTGGTCAACATAGTGAAACCCTGTCTCTACTCCTACCTAGGTGACAGAGCGAGACTCCGTCTCAAGAAAACAACAACAACAACAACAAACCCCAAAACAAACCACACACACAAAGAATGAGGAGGAAGTTTGTTTAAAACAAGAAAATCAAAATTTAAGAACATAGACTTTCAATTAAAGAAAAAAAAAGATGGACTTTCAAGACAAAAAGACAGGGATAAACTTAATATTGCCAAAAAAAAAAAAAGATCAGCGACATCAACACGACCCTGGGGGCCCGTGGACAACTCCTGGCTGCAGGTGCAGAGCGTCCTGGCTGGACGCAGGTACCAGGGCTGCCCCCATGGCCCCAAAGCACCCTGGCCTCCATGGCTGAGCCTGGGGGCTCTTGGAACAGGCTCTGTGCCCAAGCTGGCAGACGTGGGTGCTGTTTGGAATCGTCAGAGAGCTCGTGGTTTATGGTGGAAGGACTGAGAGCTGGGAGGGGGTTGTATGTGGGGCTGTACTCTGAGGCCACCAGAGGCCTAAGAATGTCATCCTGGGCACGCCGTACCTGTTGTGCCGTCTGAGTCATGCTGCCAGGGCAGGGCATCCAGCTCCCAGCCTGGGAGTGCTGAGAGCCAAATCCACTGCAGAGCAGGGGTGAGAGTCAGGGTCCCACCTCCTCTATCTGTCGCCAATCCAGTGGTGACCTAGGATAAAACTTCGAGAGTCCCATACACACGGTCAACCCACAACACACCTCACAGGCCAGGTAGGGACACACAGCCCCCTTCCCTCCCTCCCAGGTACCGTCATAGCTGCCAGCGTGTGACGGAAGGCAGGGTCCCTGGTCCCCGCTGAAGCACTATCGCAGGCCAGCAGGCTCACACACCTTGGCCTGTTGCTCCTAGAGGTCGCCTCTGCTATTCAGCCAAGGGGACCACAGTGCCTGGTGTCCTGGCTGAGCTCTGCCCGGCAAGCCCACCCACCTCCCCTGCCATGGACTCTCCCTCTTCTGTTTTTCCCAGCAGGAAGGGCCCAGCCTCACCTATACAACCTGCAACCCCCAACAAGCTGAGGCTCCCCTATTAGACTTATAAGTCTATAGCCAGTGGCATCCGGCTGCCTGCCCTCCCTGCCTCCCCCAGGGTCCCTTCAGAGGATCCTGGGCGTTCTGACCACCCAGAGGGTTCTCCGGCGATCACTCCAGCCATCCATCCCTTTTAGCTTCATCATCCTGGTTCAAGCAGTGTTCCTTCTCTATCAGGCCTGGTGGCTGTTGCGTTGGGCTCCCCAAGGCGAGAGGTGGCCCCGGACCAGTGGGTTGGAAGACAGGGTGACCAGAGAAGAGGGAAGCCCCAGGGGGCGAGCATTGGTCTTAACAGAGGGTGCACTGCCTGGGTGCCGTGG
>NW_012103665.1:2111991-2135999 GCF_000951045.1 Mandrillus leucophaeus | reverse complement strand
AGCAGGAAGGGCCCAGCCTCACCTATACAACCTGCAACCCCCAACAAGCTGAGGCTCCCCTCTTAGACTTATAAGTCTATAGCCAGTGGCATCCGGCTGCCTGCCCTCCCTGCCTCCCCCAGGGTCCCTTCAGAGGATCCTGGGCGTTCTGACCACCCAGAGGGTTCTCCGGCGATCACTCCAGCCATCCATCCCTTTTAGCTTCATCATCCTGGTTCAAGCAGTGTTCCTTCTCTATCAGGCCTGGTGGCTGTTGCGTTGGGCTCCCCAAGGCGAGAGGTGGCCCCGGACCAGTGGGTTGGAAGACAGGGTGACCAGAGAAGAGGGAAGCCCCAGGGGGCGAGCATTGGTCTTAACAGAGGGTGCACTGCCTGGGTGCCGTGGACGAGGCCAGCGTGCATGGGGTTGGGAGGGTGGCCACAGCCCCCAGGCACTACCTGTGAAGCTCTGGCTCCTTCCTCCATCTTCCTCCCCTTTCCCTTCCAGCCCCTCTTTTCCAGGAACCTTGACACGCCCACACCTGTGCCCTCCCCTCCCTGGCCCTCCCACAGCTGCTGTGGCACACCTGTGCTCTGCACTTGCCTCACCAGCTCTCTGCTCACTTTTCTCCCTCCTGTTTTCTCTCTGCTTTCTCTCCAACTGCCAGCCAATCGGGTCTGGCAAGTCCATCCCATCCTGAGAGCCCCAGGACCTCCTTCGACCTCTAAATAGATCCCCCCTCTTCTCAGAGACCTCCCTTTCCAAGCCTGCCTGGGCGGCTGTTCTGTGACTTGACAGTGGCTCCCCCGGCCCCAAAGCCAGCCCCCTTCATCTGTGACTTGGTCTGCTGTAGTGGTGAGCTGACACCTCCAGGTGTGACTGTGGCTGAAAACGTGTGCCCCCCTCGGTGGTATGCCCCTGCCCTGTTCTATAAATATCTATAAATACATGTATGTACATATATACACATACATATATACACAAAAATGAGGTGGGCACGGTACGCACTTGTACTCCCAGCTACTTTGGAGGCTGCAGTGGAAGGATGGCTTCAGCCCGTGAGGCTGAGGTTGCAGTGGGCCGAGATTGCACCACTGCACTCCAACCTGGGTGACAGAGCAAGACCCTGCCCCACCCCCCCACCAAAAAAAAAAAGCTAAGCTTTGAAGCTTTGAAAGACATACATTATTGCTTCCACTGAGTTCCATTGGTCAAAGCAAGTCATGGGGTCAGCCTGGATTCAAGGAGACAAAAAGCAAAGTTCACCTCTTCATGGGAAGAGTGGTAAAGCCATGCCTCAAAAAGTCACCCAGGATGGAAACAATCTGTGCCTCTATTTGAATTTTTTGGGGATGAGTGTAAATGTGATCAAGCCTCTAGATCTCACTAATGTGTCAATTAGTTCTTTCCCCTGTTGGATGATTTTAGATGTTAGAAATGTCTTCATTATTTTGAGGTAAAATCTGTCTCTCTTAAACTCACATCCATTTTCCGTCACCGATCCTTTAACACAGCACAGCATAAGTCAGTACTTATAGTTTTCTATACCAAAAGGCTGAAATACCCATATGGCTTCTCTTCTAGTCTTCAGGCCTATACCTCCAAGAGTTAACAAAGGTTTCCAAGACCCTGCACCACTTCGGTAGTGCTTCTCTCTTAGGGAACTCAGTGTGTCAATATATCTCTCATAAATATGGACTCCAGAACTAAATAAAAAGACCCCAGATGTTGCCTGATTAGTGCAGAAAAGAATGGGATTATTATTGCCTATAATTTGGAAATGTCCATCAAGTGAAATGGTCTAAGGCTGTGTGTTAAGTTTTTGGCAGCTGCATCAGGCTATTGGTTCAACATTTAGTATGTAATAAAGAAGCCAAGTTTTGCTTTATAATAGCCTGATATAAATACATATTTGTGCTAAGCAATTTACCATAAATATCTCTTCTTTGTAGAATATTATACAGGAAGACTAATTTTAAAAGCATTTTCTAACTTTTTTGGTCAGGACTTCAAGTATGCAACATGACATGCATAAATAGGCTGACCAAGCTTTTAATTAAACAGAAATCCAACAAAAATGGAGCTTTATTGCCAAATATGTATTTCCTGAAATTGTGAAAATAAAAAACTTAAGACCAGGAAGAAAAGGATCATCAAGTAAAACACCATTGTTAGACTGATGGTGAAACTGAGGCTCAGAGATGTTAAGTGACTATCCCAGTGTCACACAGCCAAAGGGAACTGGCCTGATGTTGAAACTGGGCCTGAAGACCTGCAGCAAGCATATTGTAAATGACACCATGCTGACGGCATTATTATTCTCCACCTGTGTACTCCATGTTTCTCCCAGGATCCCAAGTTCTCTATAGTATCTAAGACTGGAAAGGAAAGGCTCTCCCACATTCCCAGTCTGACCCCGACTCTCTTTGACTTTGGCAAAATTACCACACCAAAAAGATTCCACCTTTTGGATTCCCCTTTAATAAACATAACCAATTGTTTATTTTTCTTTTTTAAATGTATGAAGTGGAGATAGTTTACATAGCATGAAGTCACCCCTAAAAATCTGTGAGAATAATACATGGAAGGAAATGGAGAAAAGGTAGTACCCTATTTTGTGGGGAAAGCTAGATTATTTTTTAAATATTCAGGATGTTGGGGGTGCCTAGTGAAATGTGGAAGTGCCAGAGTAAAACATTACATCCTTTCTGGGGGAATATAATGATGAATAAAGAGAAGATATACGCCTGTACTTACAATGAAATATTTAAAGAAATGTATCAGAAAGTGGCATCTAACATGTATGCAAAGGGATGGAAACAGAGGCACAGTATTAAAGTTCAATGAAGTTGTTTTTCTTGTTATAACTAGATTCTTTAAACAGACTCTATCCTGGTGATTCTACTTCAGACCTTCCCATACCAATGGTCAGCATACCACTGTCAGATTTTCCTTTCCGCAGTACCACTTTACCTGGTCACTCTCCTGCTCAAAGGCTGAAAATGGTCTATGACAAATCTTTGCAAAGCCACATTTCTCATTCAAGGGTCTGCCTATTTGGAGCTCAGTTTACTCCTTCCCCTTCAATACTCTATTTCCTGGCAGAGGGTTGCTCACTGTCTCCTATATGTCAGTCTTAATCCTCCTTGACCCAGCACGTGTTACTACTGTCTCCATGAGACTTTCTTGACAAATCTAGCCCAGGCCAGTCTCGTGCTTCTTAAATCTGAACTCATAGTGCGTTCTATCCAGAACAATAGTTCATTGTTCTTTAATTCGTGCATGTATGCTAGATTGATCTTCCCACCTGGGTTGTATAGGGTCTTAGGCTTATGACTCTGGACTGCCTGCACTATCATAATATCCAAATGTGCTGATAGAATTCTAAAGGGAGTATTGACAAGCCAAAGGGAAATAGCAAAGATGCAGTAAAGTAATTAAACGGAGGCTAGACTGAGGAGAGACTGTAATCTGGCATTTGAACAAACAAAACAAGAGGCTTCTTTTTGAGACTGCAATATGAAGCAGAAATAGAATACTCCAAGAGCTTACTGTTTCATGCTTGTTTCCAGGGTTTTGGGGGAAAGAGCATTTCTCGTGAGCCCTTAGAGCATGTGAATTGGGCCCATTCTGGATTCCAGTAATCACCACTATCCGAGTCAACCGTTGACCATGTGATGTCCATGTTTTCATTTGTTGTAGATCAATTGTCTACTACTTTTTAGTGTCCACTTGGACTCTGAAATGTGTTCTGTTTATATGACAAATTATATGGTCATCCTTCATAGGTAAGTCGGGGTAACCTCTCTACAGGAAACACCTTTCAGCTAGGAACAGAAAACCAAGCAACGGTTTCCCAGGATGATGTGCTGAAGGAGACAGCCAAGTCTCAGTAGTCCTATAGTAAGCTCATGCCAAAAAACAAGCAAGCAAGCAAACAAATCAAAAGCAAGATTTAGTGCATTATTACAGGCATGCGTCACATACAAACACACATACAATCAGCCTAGGAATCCTCCGCCATCCCTGAGTCTAAGTGCATGAAATTAGGCACGCCTAGCCTCTTCCTCCAGATTCTCTCAAAAGGTTTTCAACGGTTTTTAGCTCTTGTGATTTCTCCCATTCAGATTGCTTCCTCCAGGAATTTTCTTTTATTTGGTGCCATCTGCATAGACACATGTGGGCCCAGGATGGGGGCCTTATGGTGCAATGGACCCGCTCCCCCAACGTTTCCTGCCTCTGCACAGAAGGGAGAAGGATATTTCCTCTTCTCCCCAATAAACTTGCTGACATTCAGGACTGGGTGCAACATGAAATTTTGAAAGAGCATCTGTAATGAGGAAGATGGTCAGAAAGGAACAGTAGCTCAAGGAAAAATAAAATCTTTATATGAAATAACAGGAATCTAGGGAAGTAGCCTCTCGGATGCTATTTTTATTTTCAGCATTTCAGGGCAACAGATTGAGTTAGTGATGTTTTCCTATAGCTCTGAGGCAACTCAGAAATGGCAGGGTTCAGACCAGCAGAGATGCACTTCCTGCAGATTTGAAAGGGGTGAGGAGCCAAGTCCGGTGGTGTGCTGCGTCCCCAAGCTACAGATCCAGAGGAAAGTAGTACCGTATTAGGGAATTTCGCATTCCACCCTAGGCGCCTGGCAGTTTGCACAGATCCTCTCTTATCAATTTCACCACTTTGAATCAGCTGCTCCATTTCCATGGCTAACAGGCTTTTGTATTGAAGTAACCCCAGAGGTTCGATGATGGAAAATTAGCCATATCAGAATAGGGGACCATTTAAGAATCCTGAATTCCATTTCACCCCTGATGTTTATGTTTTCCATGGGAGAGATAAAAGTGTGTAGGTTCAAAAACAGGAAATTGCTGAAACCCGGCTGGAACAGTTTGAGATGTTTCCTGCTGTTAAAGAACTGTTAAAGACCAAGGAATTAGCTCAAACTGAGGTCCGTTTTTTGGATGACTGGTGATTGTTATTTGGAGGTTTTATATCAACCTATTAAAATCAATGAAGATTGGTAGAGACACTTTGACGTTACAGCTCTTCTTTCTCCTTTAGTTACATTTTCTCAACATACACCTTTTGCAGAATTATTTATCGACATTGTTTGAACTCTTCAAAACCCTGACACATGGATGCTTCCCCAGCCTCAGCATGTGCGTGTGTGTGTGGATACTTTCACGGACACACTTCAGACAACCCTCTGTCTATACCTTTTCCAGATAATTGTCTACCTTGCAGTCATAGTCTTTAGATTGTAAACTCCCAGAGAGATACTTCTATGTCTGTTAATGTTGAACTCTTTTACGTGGTACTTAAAGCATGATAATAGAAATGGGGAAGGGTAGAGTACCTTTCCTGAAAAAGGAAATAGAATTTCTTGGTTATTCATATCATATTATAATTCATATTGTCATATTTTGTTACCATATTTATATATGTTATTAGTACTATAATCCTTTTTAACAAAGGAAAACATTCAAAAAGATTAGATAAAAACATTCATCCTGACAGTTGGGCACGGTGGCTCACGCCTCTAATCCCGGCACTTTGGGAGACCGAGGCGGGCAGATCACGAGGTCAGGAGATTGACACCATCCTGGCTAACACGGTGAAATCCCATCTCTACTCAAAAAAAAAAAAAAGCAAATTAGCCGGGCATGGTGGTGGGCGCCTATAGTCCCAGCTACTCAGGAGGCTGAGGCAGGAAAATGGCGTGAACCTGGGAGGCAGAGCTTGCAGTGAGCCGAGATCATCACTGCACTCCAGCCTGGGCAATAGAGTGAGACTCCATCTAAAAAAAAAAAAAAAAAAAGAATGCATGGAGATAGTTTATTATTTTCGCTCCCTGGAACTTATGATCAAAAGTCAATACCTTTGTGACCTACAGGTCTGTTTATTTGCCCTCCATTATAGACTGAGATGTTAATAACATTAAATTAGCTCACATGGATTCACTGGCTAATAAAGAAGAATAGATTTGAGGGCATTGCTGCCCTGTTTATGCCAAAAATTTCCCTAACCTGAAAGTTGTTTTGTGTTCTTTCACTCCCCTCTGCTGGTAAATTTTAATATAGTTCTTAATTTTTTTAAGTCAAATTCATAGAAACATCAATTGTGTTTTTAAAACTGTAAGAAAAAATAATGTTGAACATCACAAAAATGTACTCAATCCTTCCCAAAACCCATTTCTTTCCATTTGAAATTTTCAACATTATTTTTTAGAACAGGTCGTTGATCTGAAAAATTTGTTTCTAGTATCCAGATATGTTTTTGGTAGGGTCCTCCCCCTGGCCCCTTATACTTGATACACAGTCAAGATTATGAAGCCAGGTGGAAAAGGAGGTGTATTTTGGCAAAAAGAAAAACAAACAAACAACAACAACAACAAAACATTGAATTAATTTACAAATTGAAATAGTACCTCACCATACTTTGTTTGTATTAAGATATTTGCATTAGAAAACATTCTCACCTGTCTCATTTATTTCACACAATGGTACCGCAAGATAAGTATGCACATTCCAAAATCTAGAGCTTTATTCTTCTATTTTTTTATTATTTATTTATTTATTTTTGAGACGGAGTCTCCCTCTGTCGCCCAGGCTGGAGTGCAGTGGCGTGATCTCCGCTCACTGCAAGCTCCTCCTCCCAGGTTCACACCATTCTCCTGCCTCAGCCTCCCGAGTAGCTGGACTACAGGTGCCCACCACCATGCCCAGCTAATTTTTTGTATTCTTCTAAAAAATAGAAAAAAATCACTAGGTTCAGCCCCAGGTAAAATTCTGAAATAGACTCAGATTTGTTGCCTCCAAATGTTCCCCTTTTTTTTTTTTAACCATTTCTCCCTCTGAGCCCCTCTCTCACTTCCTCAGGTAGCCCATGGTCTAATTCTATTAATTTCTCTCTTTACAAAATAAAGTACATAAAACAGTTATTCACAATGGGTGTCTCATATCTCAGGGTAATTTGCATTTTAGAAGAAAGTAACTAAAGCCAAAGCAACCAGCCCCTAATAGGAAATTATGGAGATCACAGAGTGGGGCATTTTTAGGTAAGATTTTCAGTTGCTCCTAAAATCGAAAGGTGTTGGCTCTCGAGACTTCTCCAAAGGTCACCAGTGTCCCCAGTGGGAAGGGTACATCATGCTTTTGAGCCCATCAGCATCATGGAGCCATAAATTATATGACCAATATTCTTGAGAAACCATCAGCATTACCTTAACCATCAGGCTGGTTTGAAATGCGTGAAGTCTCACAAGCTGGCTCAACGTTCACCCATCTCTTGTTTTTCCTTAAGTCTTCAGGAAGGGTTTCAAAGCGGTAACACCTCCCCATCTTATCAAGTTCCATTAAGACAGAATTCCATGAACACAGAAAGCAGTTCAATGAAGTTAAGACTGCTGGCACGGGCCGAATGAATCTAACCGTATCTCTATTTTGGTGGTGAAAATGCTTTGAGGTAGTTCATTTTTGTCATCTTCTATAAATTCTGATCAAAAGATGCATTAGGGGGCCAGGCACGGTGGCTCATGCCTGTAATCCCAGCACTTTGGGAGGCTGAGGCGGGCGGATCACAAGGTCAGGAGATTGAGACCATCCTGGCTAACACGGTGAAACCACATCTCTACTAAAAATACAAAAAATTAACCGGGCATGGTGGCGGGCTTCTCTAGTCCCAGCTACTCAGGAGGCTGAGGCAGGAGAATGGCGTGAACCCAGGAGGCGGAGCTTACAGTGAGCCAAGATTGCGCGACTGCACTCCAGCCTCAGTGACAGAGTGAGACTCAGTCTCAAAAAAAAAAAAAAAAAGTTGACGCATTAGGAATGTAATGCCTCATACCTTCTGTGGATTAAAATTATGTACTTTACCGTGATGACCTTTTCAATACTCTGTCATGTGTTTGACTGATCCTGGAGCTCTCTTGTGTTTACAGCATCATTGACCTCCACAAAATGCACGCAGAATAAATAGATAAACACACTAAACTCTGCAAGGGAAACGTGCAGATGAGGGTCCCCATACCAGCCATGCCAATCTAGCAGGTAAATGAGGCCGTTGTCCTTTTCCCTGGCATTAAGCATTTGGAGGTGAAGTTCAGCAGATAAGGCTTTTGCTGTCTGAGAAGCAAGAACAGTCACATTCAAAAGATCCTAGAGAAGAGTTTTAGTGGCACTGTACATGATACACACAGTATAGGCTTTCTCCTACCTTTCAGCATTTCGCCAGCTGTCAACATTTCCTGAGGGCTGAGACTTCTGACTTTGTATCAGCTAAAAGTATCTGTAATAAAAATAGTTAACGTTTATTGAGGTGTTTGATACTGAGGTGTCTGAGAATAACATGATCTAAGTAAGAATATAATACGGTTCATGTGATTCACATAACAACTCTTTGACAT
Organism: Mandrillus leucophaeus; assembly: GCF_000951045.1. NCBI lineage: Eukaryota > Metazoa > Chordata > Mammalia > Primates > Cercopithecidae > Mandrillus > Mandrillus leucophaeus. The sequence goes on along the minus strand of NW_012103665.1, from coordinate 2,127,604 downwards.
AGATACCTTACTCATTTCCATTTTACAGCTGATGAATTTGGGGCTCAGACAAATTAGATAATTTTTCCACACTTAAGTGGTAGAACCAGAATTCAAACCCAGGTCATCTGACTTCATTCCCCATGGCGGCCATAAAAAAATGTACCAGTCAGATCTCCTGCTGCAAGGAGCATCGTTGACTGAAAGACCTAGCTGCTCGTCTCGGGATCCATCACTGCCTTTGCACTCTGGGCTGTCCCCAGTCAATGACTGAGGGTTACTAGTGCTGGTCCATTCCTGTGGGATGCAGAACTCTAACGTGGGACTTTGGTGGGGAATTCCCTATCAACTTGTCCAAAATGTCTTAGAAGGATGCTGTAGTTTGAGGTTCAATCCTCCTTCCTTCCCTTCTCTTTTCAGAGATGTCTGAGCTACATCTGATCAAGTCAGAGTAGACTGTTCACAAGTCCTAGCCTATCATTTTGGATGCCAGAACAGCCTACAAGGCAACCTCAAGAGTAAGAGAAACCCCTGTTACCTGAGGAGACTAGGATACTGAAAATTATCTAGTCAGAAAATCAAGTTTCTCCTCTGGATGCTTTCTACTTTTTGTTTGTTTAATTTGCACATCATAAAACACAACAAAACATTGCTTGCTTTCTCCGCCTAATAAGCCAGAGTGAGAAACATTGTTGAACTTAGGCCATTATCTTTTGAGCCTATATCAGGGCTTCTTAAATCTTGATGTACAAATTTTTTTTTTGAGAATCATAAAAATGCAGATTCTGATTCAGTAGGTCTAGGGTGGGGCCTGAGTTACTTCTTTGCATGCACCACATAGCAATGTTTTGGTCAACAATGGACCATATAAATACATCACTGTCTTCCACCTCCACGTTCTGTCCCACTGGAAGGTCTTCAGGCGCAATAACACACAAGGAGCTATCATCTCCTATGATAACAATGCCTTCTTCTGGAATACCTCCCCCCAGACCACCACAAATACGTGAGGATTGCACTGTGCTATAGTGATGCTACTACGGCAACATCATCACTAGGCAATAGGAATATTCCAACTCCATTATAATCTTATGGGACCAGCGGATATGGATGATCCTGACCTTGCGTAGGCCCAGGTTAATGTGTGAGTTGGTATCTTCATTTTGGTTTTGTTTGTTTTTGAGACAGGGTCTCACTCTACCGCCCAGGCTGGAGTGCAGTGGTGCAATCTCAGCTCACTGCAACCTGTGCCTCCCAGGTTCAGGCAATCCTTCCACCTCAGCCTTCCAAGTAGCTGAGACGACAGGTGCGTATCACTACGCCTGGCTATTTTTCATGTTTTTTTGTAAAGGTAGCGTTTCGTCACGTTGTCTAGGCTGGTCTCAAACGCCTGGACTCCAGCAGTCCACCTGCCTCGGCCTCCCAAAGTGCTGAGATTGTAAGTGTGAGCCACCACACCCAGCCCTCTTAGTTTTTTGTTTGTTTGTTTTTGAGACAGAGTCTCACTCTGTCATCCAGGCTGGAGTGCAGTGGCGCAATCTTGGCTCACTGCAAGCTCTGCCTCCCGGGTTCACACCATTCTCCCGCCTCAGCCTCCAGAGTAGCTGGGACTACAGGCGTCGGCCACCACGCCCGGCTAATTTTTTCTATTTTTAGAAAAGATGGTGTTTCACCGTGTTAGCCAGGATGGTCTCCATCTCCTGACCTCGTGATCCACCCACCTTGGCCTCCCAAAGTGCTGGGATTACAGGTATGAGCCACCGTGCCTGGCCTGTGTCTTAGTTTGTAACAGAAAAGTTTAAAACATAAAAATAATAGAAAAAATCTTATAGAATATGGATAGAAAAAAATATTTTTGTACAGTTGTACAATGTGTTTGTGTTTTGAGCTATTACTACAAGAGTCAAAAGTTTAAAAAATTTAAAAGTTGATGAAATTAAAAAGTTATAGTAAGCTAAGATTATTACTGAAAGAAAAAATTTTAATAAACTTAGTGTAGCCTAAGTATACACTGTTTATAAAGTCCATAACAATGTACACTAAGGTCCTAGGACTTCATATTCACTCACCACTCACTGACTCACCCAGAGTAACTTCCAGTCCTGCAAGCTCCGTCGTCTCAGCTGCTCCTTCAGGAAGCTCTAGAACTGGGAGGTCCTTCAGTTGTCTTGATAAGGGGGCCAGGCCTATGAAACCCCATATTAACCAGGCATGGAATGTAGACTGCCCAAGGGAAGGCGTCACTTGGGGTGAGGCAGGTCCTTTCCATGGAGCAGCTCTCAGAGGGGGACTTAGCTGTGAGCCATGAGGAGCCAGCACTCCTGTCAGCGGGGCCAGTGAGCACTTCAGCCTGGAGGGGGATCTAGGTGAAGTACCAGTGTCTACTACTCTGGCGATAGCCCCAGTGACCTCAGGAAATCACTGTCCTGTTTTCCATCTTGGTCCACATTTAGGACAGAATATGATAGACATTTCTTCAAACATTTCTGTTTTAAGAATAAATGGGACAATGTGTCTGTGGAACGTGCCAGGCCCTAGAGGCGAGTGATTCTAGGAACAGTCATTCTGGTTTTACAGAAAAAAACTCTGACCTAATTTGAAAGTTGCACAAATCATCTTATTTCAAGCAGGGATGCCGGTAAAAGGTTCAGGAAGGCCCTTTGGCAGATACTTCATGTATTGATTTCACAGAAATGAAAGCTAGGTGAGCTAACATCTGAGGGAAAGGATGTGTGCCATCTAGTGGCACTAAAAGCGAAGCCTAATGCTTAAGGGAAGATTTCCCTTTTCATCCTCGGGGAACGCAGTGAGGTTTTCAGTAGTGTGTTCCTACTTTTAGAAGCAGGTGTGGGAGTTCACTAAGTGAAATAAAATTACAATGTCTACAGCTGGATAGCTGCGTGGGGTAACACATAAAATTGGATCCATTATTTCTACACTGGATAAATTCCAAATTTAAGGACTGGGTGCGGTGGCTTACACCTGTAATTCCAGCACTTTGGGAGGCAGAGGCAGGCAGATCACCTAAGATCAGGAGTTCAAGACCAGCCTGGCTAATATGGTGAAACCTCATCTCTACTAAAAATACAAAAATTAGCCGGGTGTGGTGGCATGCACCTGTAGTCTCAGCTACTCAGGAGGCTGAGACAGGAGAATCATTTGAACCCTGGAGGCGAAGGTTGCAGTGAGCAGAGGTCGCATCGCTGCACTCCAGCCTCAGAGATCTAATATTAAAAAATGGAAAACATAGCAGTACTAGCAAATTAAGTACTAGAATTCACAAGAGTAAATACCTTTATAACTCAGGAGTGGGGAAAATACTCCTATGATCAGAATCCAGAAGCATTAAGGGAAGAGATTAACTATAATTTAAACAAACAAAAAAGCAAGGCAAAAAGTCTAAAAAATATATGCAACTTATATCATGAGGGGCTAATATACAAAAAAGTCTCTAAAATATTTTTAAAGTCCATCCTGATAGAAAGTAAAGGATGGACAATTTAAATAAAAAGAAGTACAAATAGCCCTTAAACAGGTGAAAAGATTGATTGATTTATTGCACTTTGTTTTCCATTTTAGGAGTTGCTTTTACATTTTATTTTATTTATTATTATTATTATTATTTGAGATACAGTCTCACTCTGTTGCCCAGGCTGGAGTGCAGTGGTGCAATCTCGGCTCACTGCAAGCTCTGCCTCCCGGGTTCATGCCATTCTCCTGCCTCAGCCTCCCGAGTAGCCGGGACTACAGGCGCCCGCCACCACGCCCAGCTAATTTTTGTATTTTTAGTAGAGACGGGGTTTCACCTCGTTAGCTAGAATGGTCTCAATCTTCTGACCTTGTGATCCGCCCGCCTTGGCCTCCCAAAGTGCTGGGATTACAGGCATGAGCCACTGCGCCTGGCCTATTATTATTTTTTTAGATAGAGTCTCACTCTGTCTCCCAGGCTGAAGTGCAGTGGCCGGATCTTGGCCCACTGCAAACTCCACCTCCCAGGTTCAAGCGATTCTCCTGTCTCAGCCTCCCGAGTAGCTGGGATTACAGGCATGCGTCACCACGCCTGGCTTATTTTTGTATTTTTAGTAGAGACAGGGTTTCACCATGTTGGCCAGGCTGGTCTCCTGACCTAAGTGAACCGCCCACCTCAGCCTCCCAAAATGCTGGCATTACAGGCGTGAGCCACCACCTTATTTTGGCCTTATTTTGTATTTTAAACATGTTACACATTTACAGGGTTCCAAGTTTATATATGAAACAAGATCTATTCAGAGAGGTCTAGCTTCCATTCCTATCTTCTCCCGCACCTGTTCTTGATCTCTCCTATTGTTTACCATTTTTATTAGATTTTGGTTTACCTTTCTATTGTTTATTTTTGAAAATATAAGTATTCATTTGTATATGTATCTGTAACACCCTGTATACCAAAGGTAGCATACTACATACACTCTTTCGTGCCTTGCTTTTTCACTTCACATCATAGTCATATATCTTCCACATTCCTTAAGAGCTTCATAATACTTTGTTGTATGCATGCATCATTTGAAAAGATGTTCCACTTCCTTCACAAAAGATCAATACAAAACTATACTGAAGGCCGGGCACAGCGGCTCACACCTGTAAACCCAGCACTTTGTGATGCCGAGGCAAGTGGATCGCTTGAGGTCAGGACTCCGTCTCAAAAAAAACAAAACAAAAAAACAACTATACTTTGATAACATTTCCTACATATCAATTTAGCAAACATCTAGGAGTTTGACAATTCATTCTATTGGAGAGGCTGCAGAGAAACAGCAAATGTTGCTGGAGTGAATACAAAATTGCACAACCCCTATGAAAGGGAATTTGGTAGTATTAAACAAAATAACATGTTCTTTTACCCTTTGACCTAACAATCCCATTTATAGAAATCTATGCTAAAGACCCACTGGCAACAGCATGTTATATACGCACAAGGAACCTTTTGTAATAGCAAAAGACTGGGAATAGTCCACATATCCACTAGTAAGAGCCTGGCTAAATAAACTACACTACACCCATATATAACCAAAAAGAGTTATGTCCAGTTCATTTACAACATAGTATCTTGACTGTACATCCCCAGTTGGACACAGTTTTAGAAAAAAGGAAGCACGTGCAAAGTTAAACTTCATTATCTGTCTAACATTAGCAATATCACTATTGTTATTCTGTTTTTAGTCGTTCTTTATCCTATTACTGCTATTATTGTTATTGTTTTTATATACCTGTGAATATACGTAGATGAAGCAAATAAGCATTATGTTAATATTAAGAACCAATATTTTCATTGCCTCCATGTGTGGAGAAAAAAAAGAACCAATATTTTCATCTTAAGAGAAAGGAGACAAAAAGAGCTCAGCTTTAAAAAAGGATTACGACGTAGAAAAAGACACAACACTCAAGATAGTCATGGGTCTTTAAGAAACGGAAATTTGAGACGGCTAAAACACAGAAGAGTGTGGACTTTGGGATAGAGATGAGGCTCAAGACAGCGTAAGCAATTTTTTAAAGTTATGTCTGAAGCAAGAAGAAAAGACAAGGAATAGGTTTAGTTTCATCTCTGATACACCGTTTCTTGTTAAAATTGATGGTTTTTTCTGCAGGCATTTGCTTCCTGAATGATGGTCCCACTCAGCCATCCACCTACACTTTCTACCAAGTCAATTTATACTGATTCTTCGGGTCAGTTAATCACTGGTACGTTTCCCCTCCCTGGTCAAGGATCTTTTATTATACCCTATCACAGAATCGTATTCCCTTCCTTAGTGCACTTCTCTCAACTGGTAAGTACCCCCATTAATGTAATTACTTGATAAATACATGCCTGCTTTTCCTCTTCCAGGGCCGAAATTGTCCCTGGTTTTGCTCATCATTCTATAGTATATAGCAGGAGTTCAATAAACAGTTCTTAAAGCAACATATTTAACTTCCATTTTGTTCCCATCTCTTCACTCAGAGACTTTTCTTTGGATTGGGAAGGGTAAAATACCCGAAGACTTGAACTCCAAAAGAAACAAAATGATTTTATGCAAACGTTTCTTCCTTAAAACTCATTCATTGGGCAAATATTCATTTAGTCCCTGGCACTATTTGGTAATGGGAATACAGGAGTGCATATGGCAGATAAAGTTCTGTTGCTGCCCTTACCGAGTTTAGTGGGGGTGAGACGTGGTGTTAGTAAATGCATACTATATTGTCTGTATTTAAATCGAGTCCAAATCTCCCGCTCTAAATCCCGCCTTGGGATGTTTCTTACATCCCAAGAAACAGAGTATTTTGATGGGATCGCTGATGTTTCAGAATGCAAAAGTAGCTCAGGGCGTTTGCAGTCGTGCAAGTCAACAAGGTAACAGTCTGAACCGAAAGCTGGGCTTCTCCGGGTCTCCTAACTCCAAATCCAACTCCAAGCTTCTGCAGCTGCCACCTCCCGTAGACTTCTCATTTCTTCCGCATTCTCCTCTCACGACGGGTCTTCTTTGTTGTACTTAATTTCCTATGCAACAAGATTTCAGCATCACCATCAGTCCCCCAAAGACCAATTCTCACAGAGCCGAAGTTCCCACCAAGGGCGGTGGGTAAGGGTTACTAAAATCAGCGTTTATGAATCCTGTCTCAAGTTGTCTCACCTGGGGTTCCGTAGAACAGTTTCTTCGTAAGAGGTCCTTCAGCGACAGCCGAGCTCGGAAAAAACGGGAACAAGGTGTCTTTTACATTTCCTCAAATACCGTGTATGGTCTGAGGCGCAGGTCAGGTGTATTTAAATATCCTTTAAACAGTACTCCCCCCGCCCCAAAAACTGACCTTGAAGGAACAAGTGAAACTCATCCTGCTTTTTATGTTTGCTAGGTTTGCCCGTTACACCCCTTCCCCCGCACCTACCAAGACAGGCAGCTGTCGGCCACCCTCCGGGGTCCTGATTTTGAAAAGAGGAGTGGACCAATCATATGTGGAGCGCTGTTTGGCGCTGCAGTTTGAGCCTGGGCTGAAACTGCGGGTGTGACGGCCGCCGTGGCTCCGGGTGTCTGCGGAGGAGGTGGGGGCGGAAGCATGAGGCTAACGGCTTGGCTTCAGTGAGCGCACCGGGATGTGCAGGCCGGGAGCTAGAGGCAGGCTGATGGGGGAGGGGACGAGCAGCCTGTGAGACGGGGTGACTGCGGCGACCAGCCCGGGCGGGCACCGGGACTGGAAGAGTTGCCCGAGCAGCCGGCTGGTCCGGCGGCCAGGCTGGGGCGGGGACGAGCACCTAGTTGAGCCTGCTGGGGCTGGAGGAGCGAGAAGGGTCCTCTTCACATTTCAGAGCGAACCAGACGGGGACAGTAAGGTTTGGAGGAAGGGGGATCGTTGGAAGCAGCCGGAAGTGGTGAGAATCTGGCAATAGGCGAGAAACGGAAAGAATCAAAAAGAAGCGAAGTCTATGTGAGTAGCTGAAAGGATTGGGTGACCAGAAAGAAGGTCGGTGTAAGTGAAGAAAGAGTGAGGTGTGGCTGGATCAAAGGGCTAAGAGAAGAGGGTCTGTGTAAGTGGATGTAAGTGAGGATCAAGGAAAAGCCGTGGAAGTGGCCGGGGTTCGGGGCCGCAGGAGTGCCAGACGGGGCCGGAAGGCAGCGGAGCGGAGTTCAGATTTGAGAGCGTTTGGAAATTGGAAGACTTGGTGGCGAACGAGGGTCAGGACCTGCGTCCTGCCTCAGAGAGCGATCGACGTGTCCGGAATGTGGGATCAGAGGCTGGTGAGGTTGGCCCTGTTGCAGCATCTGCGGGCCTTCTATGGTATTAAGGTGAAGGGTGTCCGTGGGCAGTGCGACCGCAGGAGACACGAAACAGCAGCCACGGAAATAGGGGTAAGTTCTGTGAAAAGGGATTTAGGTTTAAAAGAAAGGGCACCCCTTTATCATCGCTTATTACCAGATCATGCTAAAATGTTCACTCTATCACAAAGAATGGTTAGGTGTGTAATTCAGTTCAGATGGCTGATTGCTGATATTTAAAAAGGGACCTTCTTGGTGGTGGTTGTTTTTTTTTCCCCCTAAGGATTTTTGATCATTGAGAGAAAGTTGCAGGATTTTCCAACTTCAGCACTATTGACATTTTGGATTAGATAATTTTTGTTAGGGGAAGAGGAAATGCTGTTCTGTGAATTGGGATGTTGAACGGGATGTCTGTCTTTTACCCACTAGATGCTGGTAGCATCTCTCGGTTGTGACAATTAAAAATGTCTCCAGATATTGCCAGCTTACTGTATTTGGAACAGGTAGTACGTTGGGAGGGACAAAAACTCTACCCCTCCACCCTTGTTTTAGAGTAAGGTTGTAGAGGGACAAGGGAGACCAATGCATTTTCTAGAAGAATCTGTAGATGAAGAAGTATGACAGAACATTAGAAACAGGCTTCAAATGATAACTGCATATTCACCAATTTGAGAAATAAGTTTGCTGCTTGGCCATGTCATACTTTTGAGACAGCAATTTTTTTTTTTGAGTAAATTGAGAAGCCAGAGTGGAATAATTGAAAAGTTGTTGATGTTTTGGTGGTTGAGGTAAAGGGATTTTGAATGAGATTTTAATAACTCTGCCACATCATCAAGAATTCCATTGTGAAAAATAAGCTGAATGTAAAGCATTTTGTTTTAAATTTATGTGCCTAATTTGTATGGCACTTCCTAGTACTTGGAGACAAGCTAATACATTAATATACATTGCTCTTAATATACATTGCTCTAAAGTTTATGGTTTCTTTAAAAAAGTGCTTGGAGAAGAAAACCACTAACAAAACTAATATGTGTACCTCTTAGTCGCTGATAAACTTTGGAGAAGTTATTTTTGTTGGTAGCAAACTAATGGCAATACATGTACTTATATTTAAAAAGCTACAGTGATTTCTGATTGTAAAACTGGCTTTCCAAGATCTCAATCTGTAGCTGATTTTGTAAGTATATGGAAGAGTTTGTATATGGACTTTTTTTCACCCCTTCACCCCTTTTCTTTCTTTCTTTTCTTTTTTTGAGACGGAGTCTCGCTCTGTAGCCCAGGCTGGAGTGCAGTGGCCGAATCTCAGCTCACTGCAAGCTCCGCCTCCCGGGTTCATGCCATTCTCCTGCCTCAGCTTCCCGAGTAGCTGGGACGACAGGCGCCCGCCACCACACCCGGCTAATTTTTTGTATTTTTAGTAGAGACGGGCTTTCACAGTGTTAGCCAGGATGGTGTTGATCTCCTGACCTCGTGATTCCCCCGCCTCGGCCTCCCAAAGTGCTGGGATACAGGCGTGAGCCACCGCGCCCGGCCTGAGCCACCACGCCCGGCCTTTTCACTCGTTAACAAGAAAAACTGATGCCTGCTTTCAGAGTCAGAAGGACCTGAGTTTGAGTCCTGTTCCACCCCTACTACATCTGTAAACTTGGGCTGCTTATTTGATTTCCCTAAGCTTCAGTTTTCGATCTATAAAGTGGGAACAGTAGTATTTCTCCTTGAATTGTTTAGGGATTTTTAAAAAGTGAAGCTCTTTATGTAGGCCTAGCACAGTGCGTGTCACAGGCCACTTCTTCATCTAATGATAGTTGTCATATCAGTGGTCTGTCTCCTAATTGGTAATCATGCCATATAAATTCAGCTAGAAACACAAGAGTATTTTAATGAAGCAATATAGAAGATCATTGTGTTATGAGATCTAATGGGATAGGTAGTTTGTTTGAAAACAATTTCTTTAGCCCACTGTGTGTGTTAGCTAATTGTAGTTTTTGAGCTTGTAAAGAAAAGTACTATAAATCTTTTTTAAAATGATACTATAGGTGAGATTCTATAAAGTTTTAAAAACATTTTATGAGATTAAATTATAGTGGTTACTTGTGAAGCCAGTTATTCTAAATAGTAAGACTTAAGGAAGAAAACACGCTGAATTCTAGTTACATATAACAGAAGCAGACTTACCAGCTTAAGTATCTGGTTTATTTTTACATTTGGTTTGGTTGCACAGTATCAAGAAAATTCTGATTTACCCAATAAGGGGGTCCCCATCCTAACATTTTTTAAATAGCTTAGCTTAAAATGATGATGATAGTATTAACAAATATGCTTTGAAAGCTTATTCTATGTCAGATACTTGATACAAGTGTTTTGTATATTTTAATTTATTTAATTCTTCCTACAGCTCTATGACTTAGGATCTGTGTGAGGATACGAGGAACAGAACGTTAATTTGATCCAGGTCACTCAGCTGATAAGTACAAGAGTCAAGATTTAAAACCTGGCATTTTTGCGGGCGCGGTGGCTCACGCCTGTAATCCCAGCATTTTAGGGGGCTGAGGCGGGTGGATCACAAGGTCAGGAGATCGAGACCATCCTGGCTAACACGGTGAAACCCCGTCTTTACTAAAAATATAAAAAAATTAGCCGGGCGTGGTGGCGGGCGCCTGTAGTCCCAGCTACTCCGGAGGCTGAGGCAGGAGAATGGGTGAACCCGGGCGGCGGAGCTTGCAGAGAGCTGAGATTGCGTTGTGCCACTGGACTCCAGCCTGGGCGACAGAGCAAGACTTCGTCTCCAAAAAAAAAAAAAAACCACTTGGCTTTTTTGCCTTTAGGAGCCTACTCTCTTAAGCACTCACTGTACCATACTGTCTTTTCAGCTTAAAACGTTTGTAAATTAATTGGAGCCAGGCGCTTGAAAAGGAATTAGTAAAATTTTGTTGCTGTGTTGTGTCATTAACAATGCTGAGTGATTTTTATTGTAAATATAAAGTTAAATTTAATGGTCTTAAAACATCACTGCTGCTTGCTTGATAACTTGTGATATCGAAAAAAAAGTACTTCAGCAGCATTCACAGAGCAGATGCATGTAAACTAAATTAACACGTGAGATTATATACCCGCTTAATTTTGAATAACCAGACATTTACAGGCTTGAATTTACCTTTCAGTGCTATGGAAAGCAACACTTTTTTTTTTTGTTGTTGAGACAGAGTCTCGCTTTGTCGCCCAGACTGGAGTGCAGTGGCCGGATCTCAGCTCACTGCAAGCTCCGCCTCCCAGGTTCACGCCATTCTCCTGCCTCAGCCTCCCGAGTAGCTGGGACTACAGACGCCCGCCACCTCGCCCGGCTAGGTTTTTGTATTTTTTAGTAGAGACGGGGTTTCACCGTGTTAGCCAGGATGGTCTTGATCTCCTGACCTTGTGATCCGCCCGTCTCGGCCTCCCAAAGTGCTGGGATTACAGGCTTGAGCCACCGCGCCTGGCCGGAAAGCAACACATTTTTAAGAAGTTCGAATGTGCGCACAAAGATAGTGGCAGATTCTTTATTCTTCAGTGTGCAAAAACATTCAAGTTAACCAACACACAGCTTTACTCTGGGGATCTTCAATGTATTAAAATTTGAATGTGAGGTTTTAAAAATGGGTTTCCAGCTAGTTGAATGAAGTTTGACTTAAATATTTGCACACCCCTGCCTTGCTTACCTCAGGGCATGGTTTGAAAAGCACTCTTCTATAGAGGGTGGAAAATGGTTTAGGTATAAAAATAACCTCTTCTGATATAATTTTAGGAAGACTCAATGAATGATAGGAATTACTGTTTTGCTTTTCAGTTAACTTAGTCTTTTGTGTGTTTATAAGGTGAGCAAAAGAAAGTATATAGTCAGTATTTGTAATGTCATTAAAGGAACCTATAGTATTTTTGGGGTAAATGTTAGTGTTTTGGACCAAATTCTGTTTTAAGAATTTACTAAGCACTAACCCAATTGAATTTTTATGATCAGATTGGAAACTTGAGTTTACTAGATTATTTGAGGGGAATGACATTATCTTGGCCATCTTTGTACTCCCAGCACTTAACATCCTGTGTAATATAGTAATTATTTGTTATCGAATGCACTTGAAATGATTGTTTTTTCCTTGATTGACAATTTATCATTTATTTCTGATTTTTTTTTAATTTTCCGAGGTCTTTAATTTGCCTAAAGTGTAAGAAAACTGATATTATGTCTAATATTTGTGTTAGAGTAACCGAATTTGTCATTTTAGGGTAAAATATTTGGAGTACCCTTTAATGCACTGCCCCATTCTGCTGTACCAGAATATGGACACATTCCAAGGTAAGCAGAGTTTGAAATAAAGAAGGCCGGGGCACAGTGGCACATGCCTGTAACTCCCACATTTTGAGAGGCCAAGGTGGGCAGTTCACTTGAGTCCAGGAGCTCAAGACCAGCCTGGGCAACATGGTGAGACCTTGTTGCAAAAGATTCAAAGATTAGCTGGGTGGAGCACACCTGTAGTCCTAGCTACTCAGGGGGCTGAGGTGGGAGGATTGCTTGAGCCCAGGAGGTGGAGGCTGCAGTGAGCCTTCTAGCCAGGGAAATGAAGAAGAGAGTAAACATTTCAAACTGGTTTTAGAGAGTTTAAAAGAAATAGTTGATTAAAACATGCTTGTTTCAAACCAGCAAATGATTTCATCTCTCATTAGCTAATGTTAAAAAAATTTTTTTAACTTTTACATATTTTAAATTTATAATTTGTACCCCTTCCCAGGATTGGATTTTAAAGTCCAGTAATGAGTAAATGTTAGAAATCACCAAAAAAAAAATTTGTTCTGTTAAAGTCACTTTTCAGTTCTACATGAATTCTTTTGCCACAATTCAGATTAAGTAATATACTGAATTACCAATTCAGTAATAATTTTGACTTTTTGTTTGTTTGTTTAAAAAATATTGGCCACGCATAGTAGCTCATGCCTATAATCCCAGCACTTTGAGGGCTGAGGCAGGAGGATCGCTTGAGCCCAGGATTTTGAGACCAGTCTGGGCAACAAAGCAAGATTCCATCTATAAAAAAATTTTAAAGAAAACTCAGCTGGGCAAGGTGGTGTGCACCTGTAGTCCCAGCTACTCCTGAAGCTGAGGCAGAGGATTGTTTGACCCTAGGAGTTTGAGGCTGCAGTGAGCTATGACCATTGCCACTGCACTCCAGCGTTGGCAACAGAGTGAGACCCTGTCTCTTGAAAAGAAATATTGGATAAAAGAATATTTAAGCTAAGATATTAGAGTATTTGTGAAAATGTATTATGTATCACTTAGCTTTTCTATACCACTTACTATTTATAAATAACTTTTTTTTTTTTTTTTTTTTTTTGAAACAGTTTCACTCTTGTCACCCAGGCTGGAGTGCAATGGCATGATCTCGGCTCACTGCAACCTCCACCTCCTGGGTTCAAGTGATTCTTCTGCCTCAGCCTCCCGAGTAGCTGGGATTACAGGTGTCCACCACCACACTTAGCTAATTTTTGTATTTTTAGTAGAGATGGGGTTTCACCATGTTGGCCAGGCTGGTCTCAAACTCCTGACATCAGGTGATCTACCCACCTCAGCCTCCCAAAGTGCTGGGATTACAGGTGTGCACCACTGTGCTGGCCTATTCTAACTGCATCAGAAATTACTAGGAAAGTTTATGTTTTAAGAATATAATTTAAAAATGCATATGATGAAATTTATCTCTTAATTCATTTCCCCTCCATCTAAAGTAGGGTTCCTTTTGGCTATTATAGACCAATAATCTAGGTTTTAATCAACATGTCATCCAAAAGCAATTATTGAACACCTTGTTGCCTTAGGACAGTTTCCCCCCATTCATCCTATAGGTGTAGATTCATAGTCTTCTTAGGTAACCGCTTAACCATTATGCTCTGTAAATGACCTATGAAAGGCTTGATTTTCCTATAATAAGCACCTATAATGATTTTCAACAGGCTGGGCACAGGAGCTCGTGCCTGTTATCCCAGCACTTAGGGAATCCCAGGTGGTGGATTGCTTGAGCTCAGGAGTTCAAGACCAGCCTGGGCAACATGGTGAAACCTTGTCTCTACAAAAAATAGAAAAATTAGCTGGGCGTAGTGATGTGTGCCTATAGTCCCAGCTAGTCAGGAGGCTGAGGTGGGATCACTTGTGCCCAGGAGGCAAAGGTTGCAGTGAGCAGTGATTGCATCACTCCAGCCTGGGTGACACAGCAAGACCCTGTCTCAAAATAAAAACTGAAAGAAAAAAATTTAAAAAAAAAAACCAGATTTTCAGTGTCTGGAATTGCAAAGTCATATTCCCAGGAATAATGACTAAATCTTCATTGTAATTTCATTACCTACTTTTTATTTAATTAAAAGACTGTTTTGTCAGTTACCGTCTGTAAATAATGCTGACATTCAGCCACTGCACCAGTACAGCTGTGTCAGTTGTTTGTAGCTGATATTCATTCTAATTTGTGGGTGCCAGCTGTTCAGTATCTAGGTATCTAAAGCCAACATTGATTGAGATTATTGTTCAAAATAAAGAAATTGGGCACATTCCCCTTAATATGAAAAGGCTTATGAGGACTGGGAGAGGTCCTACTTTTCTGAGGGATGATGTTGGGGTGAGGAAAAAAAGAACGTCGCCCTGTTTTTGGGTAACATAGGAGATGAGAAGGTCACCCATGGAGAGATGGTAGACAAAAGAGGAAGGTGTTGGATGGAGCCCTGGGTTGTTCCAGCATGTAGAGGTCTGGCATGAGAGGAATGAGAAAAGGAGTTTGAGAAGGAGCAGTCAGGGAGACAGCAGGAAAGTAACAGAGTAGTGAAAAGGTATTTTTGAGATGAACAGGGAAGGGGTCAGGTGTGTCAGATGGTGATACATCAAGCAATATGAGGACAACATACTGACCATGGATTTGGCAAGGCAGAGGCTGTTAGTGAGCTTGAAGACAGCTATTGCTTTGGAGTTATGAGGTATGAGAATGATTGGAGAGGGGTGAGTGGAGACCAAGATATGAAGAAGTAGAGGCAGTAAAAAAAAGACATGTCTTATGTCCTGAAGGGAAACAGAAATGAAGTAGGATTGAGGTAAAATTTAGTGTGCACATTGGAGTTGTTATGAGTGAAAAGATGGGCATTGGAAAAGAATTTGGGAAGCAAGTAGACAACTAAAAGTAACATTTTATCTCAAAGACTACAGAGATTTGTGACTTTAGAGCTTCTGAAAGGTATGTAGTGCTTGGCCTGCTCATGTGTGTTAGCAGAGGAATAGGATTTGATAAGATGTATATCTAGCCAACTGAAAAAACATCTCTTTCAGCTTTCTTGTCGATGCTTGCACATCTTTAGAAGAACATATTCATACTGAAGGGCTTTTTCGGAAATCAGGATCTGTGATTCGCCTAAAAGCGCTAAAGGTAAGCATATTGTTGAACTATAATTTTTCATTTGAACCATTTTCTGATTTGGTTTCTGAAATATTTAGAACTATTAATATGAGTAGTTGACAGAAATTGAATTTGCATTTTTTTCATGGCAGAAAAATTTTTTTCCCAAAAGAAATGGTATAGTATTTCTTTTTTTTTTTTTTTTTTTTTTTAGACAGGGTTTTTCTTTTTTTGCCCAGGCAGGAGTGCGATGATGCAATCTCAGTTCACTGCAGCCTCCACCTCCTGGGTTCAAGTGATTCTCCTGCCTCAGCCTCCCGAGTAGCTGGGATTACAGGCGTCCACCACCACACTTAGCTAATTTTTGTATTTTTAGTAGAGATGGGGTTTCACCATGTTGGCCAGGCTGGTCTCAAACTCCTGACATCAGGTGATCTACCCACCTCAGCCTCCCAAAGTGCTGGGATTACAGGT